>NC_137812.1:35122908-35370408 GCF_963921795.1 Nannobrachium achirus | reverse complement strand
ATTTATGCATAATTTATGACATAAATTCAGTGAGCGCACTGTATGAGTGCATGTTACCTATTTGATACAAAACCAATCGCCTTTTCACTACTCAAAGTGAACCCTCTCTCTTCCCGTAGAAACACACACGGAATGTGTCATGTGCGAGAGGGGAGGGGGGTGTGGCCCGGGAACGGGGGTCGTCTGTTTTAAAACTTGCGGACTCTATATTTTATTTTTAGTTAGTGTTCATCATTATAATGTGTTTAATTGAGTTGTGTCCACATGGTATTGATTGCAATGGAAGCTGAAAGCATAAGCTTTTAATTAAATGCGTCTCACCCCCCGTGCACGTGATAGTATCGTCCTAAACGTCTGAAGTATTTTGCGGGAGACGGTCATTCATGGATGATGGAACTGTTCTATTTGTTGTTGTTGGTTCCCTAATATCAACAACCTAACGTTTAGCTTCGCAGGCTTGTATCATTTTATTATTATTTTCAAAACACAGTTGACTAATTACCGACTGTGAACATCGTCATCTTACGAGTTGACCATGGTGAAGTAAGTGTAACCTAACTTAGTGCATGAAATAAACATTGATAATATGACTATGGACTAGTATGGACAAAATGAAATAATTCTAATAATAGGGGAAATTAAGTGTCTACTCTCTTCTCTCTCTCTCTCTCTCTCTCTCTCTCTCTCTCTCTCTCTCTCTCTCTCTCTCTCTCTCTCTCTCTCTCTCTCTCTCACACACACACACACACACACACACACACACACACACACACACACACACACACACACATCCCTGCAGAGCCACAAAAGCCAGAGGAAAGTCAGGAAACAAGAGGCATGAAGGACCACAACACACTAACCAGGTGAAATTGTCACCATAGCTATTAGCTGATGATGCACCTTCCTTGAATGATGAATGATGCAAATTGTAAAACTGCGCTCACTGATTCTAGTTATTAGGAATGTATTTATTTAAAGGAATGACTTAATTATAAAAGTATGGTCCATGGCAAGAATGATCTGTGTGTGTAAAGAAGAGAGACTTATTTCCAAGACACATCTCAAATGCTCTTATAAACACAGCTAATTTGTTGGAGTGCCAGCCGACTAGACCCCCAGTTTGTGGTGGTGGGCACTCTGCATGATGAACTGACTGATTTTATAATTTATTGCGGGGTCCTCCCTATGTTCCCAAGGTTCTATGTTCCCATTCACCAGCGTCGGCAGGTTATCATTTCACCAGGTTAGCATTCACCAGCATTAGTTTTACTGAGGTTAAGGTTAGGTTTTGGTTAGGGTTAGGATTAGGTGGTAAATGGGGAATATAGAGCCCTGGGAACATAGAACCTTGGGAACATAGGGTCCCTTATATTGCTATATGTTGCATACCTTCTCCAGGAGGCTCCGGACATGGATTCTCCCAACTTATCCTCCATCGAGAAAGCTAGCTTCCTGGGTTCAGTAGGGGAGAATTATGGTGAGAATAACATTTTTCTACAATGGTAGTCATTGCACAATGAAGTATAATACAGGGTTAAGTGCTTAATCTGACTAATCAATTTAGTCGATTATAATACAACAAATCAATTAAATGTATTTTCTTCATGACATAGTTTTTAGCAGGATATTAAAGCCGCTGTTATCTTGACCAAAGAACATTGGTTTGCCTAGGTAACCCTCTCCACAGCACTGCCCTGGAAGCAGACAGTAACCCACCTGCGGACGGAACGATAGATGGAGCGGAGGAGGAAGAAGGAGCGGACAAAGGAACCAGGGACCAAGGAACCAGGGACCAAGGAACCAGGGACCAAGGAACCAAGGAGAAGAAGAGCACTGGAAAGAAAGTCGTAGATGGGTGAGAACAAAGATCGGCGCTGTCCTGAATCGGATGGATGGATAGGTAGATGCATAGATAAATAGATATATTCATTGATCCTGGGGGGGAAATTAAAGGAGTAGTTCACCCCCAAAATGACTTTTTTTCTATTGATTATTCACGCCATGGAGACTTGAGTTCAATAACATTATTTTGGTATTTGTCGCATTCCTAAGACAAAAATTTGATTTGATTCCGGATGGGGACCCGAATGCATTTGGGTCCCCATCCTGAACGAATGGGGGTACATTTATTGTAATCACATTATTGTCTTAAGAATGCGACAAAAAACTAAAAATATTCTTGAACTCAAGTCTCCATGGTGTGAGTAATCAATAGAAAAAAAGTCATTTCGGGAGTGAACTACTCCTTTAAGTTGTCAATCAGTATGAGATACTAGACATCAGGTGTTAGTGTGCTGTTCACGAGACCTATTATTTTTTTAAAGGTTTCCCTGTCAAACTAAACTGACATGCTCCCAAACTATATATTTCTTATCACTGAAGACCATAGGGACAAAAACACTTTGTATGTTTTCATTCCAGATATGCGCCATAAAACCCTTCAAGCGTCCAGTCTCTCACTCTCAGAGTTAAATTAACTGGATGTGTGTACAAATGATGAAGGACAATACTTTTACTTCAAATCCATTGAAATACCCTAATTGCCAAAAATATATATTTTGACAATAAACAAATGATTTTCAGTGATAACTGTCTTCCTGTCTATACTGTCCAGAGGTGTGACTGAGGAAGGGAAGACTGATGGAAAGAAGAGGAAGATGAAGAGAAAGCATGTGGTGGGTGTGAGAAAGAGTACAGTAAGTTAACACACCAATAAGATGAAGGGAAAAAGAACTGTTAATGTTAATATCCTTTCATCATACGGCAAACTATTTTTACTGTGTTAGTAGTACATATTAGGGAAGCCTGTTTGATGTCCACATTTTGTCATTTCTGATAAAGTTATGCCTATTTTTATGAAGTAGCTCTGCTGTGTTTGCGTGTGTCTGTGTGTTCAGAGCTAATTTCACAAACAGCTGGACTGTTCCAGAGCCATACTTAGTGTGCACACTGCCAGTAGGCCACAGAAGTACCTCCACTAATGTTTTTATTGTGGGCTCGCCTATAAGGCGAGCACACTTTAGATATTGTCATTATTTATCTATCAGTCAGTCAGACAGTAGACGGGAACTTCGGTTCCTTTCTACTCCTACATACTTAGTGAGAAAATGAAAATAAAAACATCAATGTGTTCAGTTTACAGTGGCGAAGTGCGCTATTATTTTTTTATAGCAATCGGCCAAATGGTGGCGCTGTAGGAAGCCTTCGAAAGTGCGAACTTTGAACAGGTATAGCTCATGCTGTGTTATACATACAGCCATGAAACCTGTATACACTTATGCGTCTCCTCATGCCGAACAACTTTTACCCTCTAACTTTTGACCTCTGACCTTTAGGTCTCCCACAATTCGGAATTATATGAAAAACAGTAAAAATCTATCTCCTCCTGGGTTTTTTTCGATACGCGCACAAAACTTTTTTCACATGAACTTTGGACCAATACGGTCAAACTAATCTCGGCGGATTTCTTTTAAAGTGAAATATAATTTTTTAATAATTCTATCAATATTGCGGTTTTATGCAAATTATTCTTCTGCCTCTAAATCATACATGCAAAGTTACACGTTCATGGCATTTGGCAAAGATGTGGAGGGTTAGTCAAAGTATCACTGAAACCAATTTTATTCCAATCGGCCAAAGGGGGGCGCTATACGAAGCGTTTGAAAATTCAAACTTCAAACGGGCATAAGTCTTGACTCGTTTCGTTTGAAGACATGCAACTTGTTACACGCGTGCTTTGACTCAAGCGGAAGACATCTGTGTCGTTGTTAAGTAAGCTCCGCCCTAAGATTCTCCGCCATTTTGAGCAGTTTGTAAAACGCGTAAACCCGCTTTTATTCTGGAATTTTCGCGTCACGTGCACAAAACTTTTTTTACGTGAACTTTGGACCGATATCTAAAGATCTGTCAGATCGGATTTCTTTAACATTGAAACATGCTTTTTTAAATAATTCAAACAATATTGCATTTTTATGCAAATTATTCTTCTGCCTCTAAAACATACATGCAAAGTCACATTTTCATGACAAAATAGTGTAGAGGGTTAGTTCAAATATCACTGAAACCAATCTTACCCCAAATGGCCAAAGGGGGGCGCTATATAATTTTGAGCAGTTTGTAAAACGCTTAAACCCGTTTTTATTCTAGGATTTTTTTTTGCAATTTGCATGAAACATTCTACACGCAATCTAAGGACCTTTATCTAACATGCCTATGAAGTGCACACAAAAAAATTATAAAATAATAATAATAAATATAGCTGCAAGCAGCGATAAAGTGTCCAAAGCCAAAAACACCTCAAATCATGAACACAGCCTGGGATGTGCGTGAAATCTTGCAAGCACATTCCCAATAGGTCAAGGAACAGATACCAACCTTCTCACATTGGCCTGTTATAGCGCCACCAGCGGGTCAACTTTTGCACAACACATTTTTGGAACAAAATGGACCAATCTTTGACGTCAGTAACGTCAAAGAGAGCACTGCCTGCGATCTTGACATTTTGTGCTTTTATAGCCATTGCTTTCTGCCTTGAAGCGAGCCCACAATTGTTTCGAAGGAACAATATTTTTCTAGTTTTATTTGTTTTTTTAATCGTTTTATAATTATTATGTGAAAAGGGTTCTTGATTCTGACAGGTTAAAAGTAGGTTATAGATTAGATGACTTATAGATAATAGATAGATATTAGACGCTAACCCTAACGGGAAGACCTTCTATTTACTTACTATTGACTACAATTTACTGCTCTATGACTAGAGCAAAACTCAACTGTGGCATACTATTGCCCTTAACTTGTATAGTTGAAGTTACTCTGCCATATTTGTTTTCATGTTGTGTGTTGTGTCCCATTAGAGGATATCATCAGGTGCAGACACACTGGAGTCCGGATTTAGTAGTCCTCCTAAGCAGAGGCAGCAAGACGCTGTTTCGTCCAGTGATGCGAATGCAGGCCCGGTATGGACCAGTGTGTTTTTCTTCTTTGTCATTTGAATTATTGTTATTAGTGAATCTTTATCAAATTCAAAAAGATTCATGAAACTAAACAAAAACTTTAGTCTACATTGGATAGTAGAGCAATCCAACATTGCTTCCAATTCAACAAAGATGTGAAGCAATGACTGGCATTCCGTTTTTCTAATATTTTCACTTTCTCTCCGTCTTTCTCTATTGCTTCATCTTTTAGAAACCCTCTTCCAAAAAGTCCAGAAACAGGAAGTCTTCGTCTGATGGGTCTGGGAACAGGAAGTCAAGTAGTGATGGACGAAATCCACGAAAACAGAGGAGAACTATGACTAAGTCAAGTAAATGGCAACAGTTTATCATACATTACATTTTTCTTTTTGGGAAAATGTGTCTACAGTCCAAAAGGTTAGCAATTATTTAACAATGGTACCAGGAGCTTCACTACATACAGTATATGGGATATGTAACAACTGTAAGATATGATCTGAAATCAATATATATTATATATCCATGTAGTTTATAGTAATAGTGATAAATAATTACCACATTATTCATCTGTCTCATGGACCTCTGTCAACTAGAAACTGGCCATTTATCACCTCTACCTGATCTGGCTTTGGACTTAAACTCTAGGCTACCTTTGTCTAGAAGGAACTGGAAGCACTGAAAAGTGGTCTGTTCTTATTGAATAGTGACACTGTCATACTACCATTTACCATTAACTCTCCTCCAGCCAGTGTATCTACAGACTCAGAATCTCCCAATGTGGATCAGCAGACAGAGAAGGGCCGTGGCAAAGCAACTGAATTAGAGGTGGTGCTGGATGCCTTCCTTGCTTTCTGTCACCAGTACAGGTAATTAACACTACCCTAAGCTTCTTGGATCTCTGACCTAACAATCATTACACCCCATCAGCAGTCAATGAAATACCAAAGTCCGAACAGTTGTCAAAATATGTGCCTGCGTGCGCGTGTGTGTGTATGCATGTAGAGAGTCGGTGGAGTCTCAAGCAGTCAGGAAGGCCATCGATGCTTTCTCCTCTAGTGTCAAGGAGGAACTTGCCAAGAAGGTAAGGAACTTCATGAGAACTGTTCATTGTATGAAGCGTTTGGATGATATTACTTGAATGCTTTGTTGAGTTTGATTTCATTGTCTCTTCCATCATTTTAAATTCCACGGTTCCAATGGCCTCTCTGCAGATCACTATTGCCAAGGAGCTGAGGGTCCTAATGAGGGAAAATGCCAAGGTAACTATTGTTGTGGCAACACTACAGCTCCCCTGACTATTACAGTCTTGGTGGAAACTTTCTGTGTCTGTGTTTTGGAATAATAATTTGTCTTTTATACAATGCCTTTCACGCATGAACGTATTTCATTTGTGGTAAACAACATAGATAATAAATTGTATAAAACAATTAAATAGGCATTCATGATCTACGATTAACAGAAGGCAACGTTTTGCTTTTTAACCACTTAAGCACTTTAATATACTTTGTTGCACAATGGTGTCATGTGAAAATAGACCTCAACATGTATTTTTTATATCTTTGATTACATCTTTTTTTTTTTTTAAGATTCAGAAAATGTTCACCTATAATAACATTTAGGAGTCTGTATTAGGAGTCTGTATAATGCCCCCCCCAAAGTGGACAAACTGATAGTTGTGAGTAATCACCCCTCCCCTCTCCCGCCATCTATCTTTCTATTTGTCAGGTGGATGTTTTGATCCGTAAGAAGAGACAGAGACTGTTGGATGTCAAGAATGAGCTTATAAGGTAAGAAGCTCTTGAGAATGGCAACAAGCACACTAGTTGCCATTTCCACCCTGTCACCTCTACAGCCAGATAACCAAGATTTCACTAACTGTGGATTAATGATCCTTTTTTATTCCGTTGAATTTATCCTAGATAAATCCTGGAATTTAAAATGTAAGAATTCAACTAAATGTATGATTATATGAAAGTTTGCCGCAAACGTGGCACAAGGCTTTTTAGATAGAGGATGGATGGTCAATGCTATCTGCATCTAAGTTGCATTATTCTCGCTTGACCAGCCCATTCATGAAACGGAAAAGTCCTAGATGATTTTATTATAAAACAATAAATGTTTGCACATGTACAGAAAGCTTTGTCTCTGTCAAGTTTTTGTCACATAAAAATCCACCATAGACAATACATGTTATGAGACACTTTCTGTCAATACATTTCATGCAGTGATTATTAATGTGTTCGAGTTTGTAATTGCTTGTTGTAAATCACTCAACGTCCTCTACAGTACCTGTTTCGAAATGGCACTTTGAGTGCAATATTAGAGAGTATGTTGATGTTTAATACAATCACATAGGACTTTTCTGTTTCATGAATGGGCTGTCAATGGAGGGTATTGCAACATAGGATGCAGATAGCATGTACCGTAAGTTGCTTGTTCGAGAGGATGTAGACATTTGTGTGTTTGGTCTTATAGTACAGAGCATCAGGTGGAGTCCATGCGAAAGGAGGAAGCCAAGCTGGTGCAACGGTTGGCCGATATCAAAAGAGGCCACACCTTTCTCAGTGGCATGTCGGAGCTTACCAAACAATACCTGGACCACCGAAGCGCGCACCCTCAAGAGAAAGAAGAGGTACATGCATATACACCAAGATCTTGAAGCAGATATATTGACACATTAACCACACCTCAGTCATGGGCAACTTGACAGATTTACGAAAATGCCTCTTGTGCGCAAGATAGTGACTAGTCTATTCTTTGCCAGAGCTCCACCCGCTGGTCTTACTGGTTGTGAGCTGTAATGCTGGCTATCTTTCCAGAAGGTTAATTGCATTCACCAAAGCCGAATGAACTGTTTAAATGTAGAACAAGTGAATATAGTGCAGACAGGGATCCTTTTCATTACACTGACACATCACATTCACTGCATCTGGCTTATTTATTAAAAGGATATTTCACTTTGTTTTTTCACACAAAAGACTTTGGTAATTTTATTGTCTAGTCAGGCTTTTATGAACACCCTGGACAGATTTTAATTTGCTTCTTTCATTTTTTAGATATTTGAATGTTATCAGGCCCTCCCTCTCCAGGGCCTCTCCCCATACACACCCATTGTAACGTCAAACTCTATTTTAACCATGATACATTCATTAAAAACACCCATTATCTTTTCTGGTGACTCATAATACCCTCCTAATACGTGAGCGGGCCGTGCTTTTTCGATAACCTTTTATTTTTATTTTTAATAATTCTTTGGGAAAATGGAAAAAATTAAATACAATAATAAATTATTAAAAATAAATAAAAAAGGTTATAAAAAAGCACATGTATTAGAAGGGTATTATGAGTCACCAGAACAACTAAAGGGTGTTTTTGATGAATCTATCATGAGCTGTATTCCAATCCGAAGGGTTTGCACTTTGAAGTGCGCATTTGAAGGGCTATGACGTCACTGGGCCGCGCCAAATAGCAATCTACAAGCTCACAATGCGTTGCGTTGCGACGCATTGTGAGCTTGTATATCTGTGACCAGTGACGTCATAGCCCTTCAAATGCGCACTTCAAAGTGCAAACCCTTCGGATTGGAATACAGCTATGGTCTCTTTTACTGCCATTTATATGATTTTATAAGGATCTAAGGATGTCTTAGCGCCATCAAAGTAGCTTACCTTTGTGATTTTATAAAAAGATATCCATCCATTATTTCCAACCGCAAATCTTTGTAAAAGACGAGGCTGAAGTTTGTCCCTCGGTTGCATGTGTGTAGAAATGAAGAAACTAGATCCAGGGATAGAAAACGACCAGTAAAGTGATCCCGCCGCCATGGTTGTTTATGTAAGCTCCAGATTTGAGACTAGCGTTACGGGAGCTGCTGCTACTGTACACACCTGCGCCACCCCTCATCTGCTCAGACAGGCTCAGCCCCGGAAAGAACGAGCGCTCGCTATGGCACGGAGGATAAAAGAACGAGCGTTCGTTCAGCGATAAGAGAGTTAAAATGGAGTTTGAAGTTACAATGGGTGTGTATGGGGAGGGGCCCTGGACAGGGAGGACCAGATAACATTGACATCAAATATCTAAAAACAGAATCAAGCAAATTAAAAACTGTCCAGGGTGTTCATAAAATCCTGATTAGACGATAAAATGACAAAAGTTTTTTTTTAAGTGAAATATCCAGTTTAAGAAAATAGTCATTTTACAAATAATATAATGTAATATCCGAAGACCTAGTTACTCGTTCTATTTAAGTACAAAATTGAGAAGTATTTCAACACCACTCATAGGCGTCATTTGGTTTCTCTCTTCCCCTTCCTCTGTCTAGTATGGAGCATCCAGTTTACCAGCTCTGCTGCTGGAGACCAAAAACATCCTGGGAGCTGAGAGCCAGCTGAGACAAATCAACAACCAGCTGGAAGAAAGACTCAAGGAGACTGGAGAATAGAATGTACTGAAGTCCTGACGTCACTCCTTCATCCCCTTGGGTCACAATAGGAATTTCTCTGTGAGAATAACATTGGGTCATCTCATGTCGTCTCATAAGAATTGTTGTCCGAACATAAACAAATTGTCCCGGTGCTATTGTCAGGGAATGGTTCTGTACCTTTGACTGTGTCAGTCACTGATAATTGATATAGTCTGTTTCTGGCAAATATTTTATTTTATTCATTCGGCGGCAGAAACGTTAGCACTTTCTTTTTGCCATAATTTAAAGCTTCATATCCATATGAGTCAAGCCGCCAGGCTCATTTGTTTATTTTTGGAACACTGCTATACAGATACCCTTACACACACACACACACACACACACACACACACACACACACACACACACACACACACACACACACACACACACACACACACACACACACTATACAGTTAAAATCCCACGGAGATACAAGATCTTTTACCAAGGAGACCTGTCCAGGTTAGCAGTATTCGAAATATAAATAATAATCATCTGTATTCCATTTATAATAAACTTAGTTGTATATAATAAAGTACAAAAAAATCAGAGAACATATACACAGTTTTTGTCGTTATGTAGTGACAATTTTGCCCTGTTTTCTGAAGCATATCTGGTGCTGGGCAATGAGAAGCTGAACAGGCCTCACTTGAAGTGAAGATTGTTATTATTCTTCCTTTTCTCTGCCTTTCATTTTGTTGATGTTCTGTCTATTCCATCCCAAATTCCATCAAAATACAAACATTTATGGAAAGAAATTGAAAAACAATAAAATAATTTAACTGTGTAACAAATATAAGGCAAAAGAAAACATACAATAAAAACTATACATGTACAGTGGAGTTTTGTTAATTTAATAAATGTTATAAAATCCATCTAAAGGTTTTCAATGTGTGAATACATATTGTTGGAGGAGGGCCATTAAACTTTCTAGCAGATATCTTTCATGACGTCTACTTGAGGGGAACCTAGAAATCAAAGCAAGCATCTTACACGTTTATATTGTGAGCCTTTTTGAAAGACGGAGACTGATGCATGGCTGCACTTTGAGGCTTGTCTCAAAAATATGGTAATCCTTTCTGAAAGTATTTTGGGAGACATGGGACTGGTTGACATGAACCAAATGCCTGAATCAAAATTGTTAATGTCAGGTATGCTGTGAATATGTAGTTTTAATACAACTGCTATTCTCAATTTGGCCACCAAGTGGCATAGTTGTCTCTTATTACTCAAGCCAGATTAATTATTGGGAAAAATCATGACCCACTTGTATTGTGTTCTATATTTGTGCAATAGACTTTTTGGAACCTGGGTATAAATTAACTTACTATTACTACATTACTATTCTGGCCTAGTTGTCATGCACATGCTATTCTGGCCTAGTTGTCAGTACAGGAACTAGTTAAGGAGCCAGAAGAAACAGGACACATGCATATATTCAAATAGAAATTATACCATTAAATGTAAATATATAATGCATGAAATTATCATATAATGATTGTGATATTAAATATCACAAACATTGACTACCATGCAGCTGGCCGGCCCACAATGCACCACGACAGTCCTTATATAAATGATCACGAGTCCTCCATCTTTTCTCTCACATGGTCCTGAAGACGGAAGAACTGTTACCAGCACATGCAGCTTCACGTGGACAGCGTGGATCTGATCAGCATGTAAGAATAAATTATTCTTTAGTCTTAAATATTTAATACTGTTATAAGTCAATTAAACCAATGCTTTCCTTACCGTATTTCTGAAGGCTGTGTCGCTTGCCGTGCAACATTGCTTGTAGAAGTGAAGTGATCACTATTTTTTTAGCACATAATTTGTGACAAGCGTCCAGCTCCTAGTCAGCTGTCCAGAAGACCCGTGTCTGGAACGGTGTTACAGGGCTGGTAGATAAAGGTTCTGCATGTGTGGTTCGGCACAGCAGGCTCTGTTTTAGAGTTTGCTGCTGCTGGGCTTGTGCAGGACTCGGCCCTACGAGAGTGGCCTGTCCTGGACCTGGTGGTCCCGTCAGGATGGGCCTAGTGCGGGGCCGCACACTGCATCATTCATTATGATGAGAGATAAGAAGCGTGCTCAAAACTTTTTTTAGTGCTAAAATGTTTTACTCAAGTAAAAGTATCAACGATGCAATATAGAAATACTCTGTTACAAGTTAAGTCTGGAATTCTAAATTTACTTGAGACGGTACAAAAGTATTGGTATCAAAAGTAACCTACCTAAAGTAGAAAGTAATCATTATGCTGAATTTCACATTTCAAGTCTTTGAATGTAAAGAAATCTTTTGAAGAGCAGATGCGACGCATTGTGAGCTTGTAGATCGGTTATTTTCAAATGGTGCCTTAAAGTGGTTAATTTATATTTTGAAATCTACAAAGTAACCAATTGTATTTAAGTAAATAATTGTTTAAAAAAAATGCTCTGAGATGCAGCGGAGTAAAAGTACTGAAAATGGGAAATACTCAAGTAAAGTTACTTTACACCACTGATCCTCTTTAACAGACCCGGTATAGGCTTACCTATTTAGATGAAGTGTTTTATTAATGGATGTGTATGTGAAAATTTTATTTTATTTACAGGTAACGATGACTTGCCCTAGGCTGGAGTGGAGGACTAGAAGTGGACGTTTCACACCCCTTTCTGTGCTAACCAGCTTTACTTGGAATAGGAAGTGTTATACTGTTGATACTGACTTAAAAGCATTGGGCTTTAGATAATGTGGCTGCAGCCGCCTGCTTGTATGAAGTTTTGGTTGCAAATTGACCAACATACAAGCTCACGTAGCATTGTGCAGCATGCAGGACCTAGGGAGAGTATTCCGACAGATTTCTTACTGCAAGTAAAGTTGGTCCTAGCCATGACCATCAACAAGCTGTTGTCTATTGGGTATGTATGGTTTAGCCTCATAATTCTATTCGTTTTGTCTGCATTTATACATGTAAACTTGAAAACAGGCTAGCACTTTGTGGAATAAGTTGATGAAACCCAAACCTATACTGCCATGGTAGAGCCTCCTCTCTGCTGTGGAATCGTGGTTATTGGAAAAGCAAGCTCAGGACTTTGGCACAGATTCAGTAGTACTCATCTACCAGGACCTGACTTAAGTCTTGAGACAATGGACCTTGTTCGCTTATATGTGTATAAAATGTTCTGCACATCAAGTGAGCATGAAGTATTGCCATCAGATTGATTCAATAAAATTGCACCTGGGCCAAGTGCAGGGCCGCACACAGAATTAAAACCAGCCATGGATCATTAATATCATGAGGCTAGTTTGTCGACTGGCTTAAAAACGAATTCTAAGTGAAGATGAGATTTTTACCAACTTGACTAATGACGAGGTCAACTGACCACAGACTCTTGACTTTATTTCAGGCTACACATGAGTTTGACTAGACTAAAGCCTTCGAGGACATGCTCTTTTATTGTTTGGAAGCAGTGTTTTTGTATTAGATGTGTATGTGACAACTTCTCTTGCTTTACACTTCTACAGGTGATGTCTTGCTGCCATGACCATCCACAAGCTGTCAAACCATCTGGTATGTATAGTTTAGCCTCAGACTTGAAGTTTATTTTGACTGTTTTATAAATTTAGTGTAAACTTAACGGGCAACACTGTGTGGAATAGGTTGATGAAACCAAACCCATTCCGCCATGGTAGAGTCCCCATCTCTACTGTGGACTAGAGGTATTGGAAAAGCAAGCTCAGGACTTTGGCACAGATTCAGTAGTACTCATCTACCAGGACCTGACTTAAGTCTGGAGACAATGGATCTCATTCGCTTATGTGTATAAAAATGTTCTGCACATTAAGTGAGCATGACGTTTTGCCATCAGATTGATTATATAACTGCACCTGGGCCAAGTGCAGGTCAGCATACTGGAATTAAAACCAGCCATGGATCATTAATATGGTGTGGCTAGTTTGTCGACTGACTTAAAAACGAATTCTATCGTAAGCGAGTACGTGAAAATACGATTTTTACCAACTTGACTAATGACGAGGTCAACTGACTGCAGAAGCTTTATTTCAGGCTACACGTGAGTTTGACTAGACGAGAGCCTTCAAGGACGTGCGCTCGTATTATTTGGATACGGTGTTTTAGTACAAGATGTGTATGTGACAACCTTTCTTGCTTTACAGGTGATGTCTTGCTGCAGTGACCATGAACAAGCTGTCCGCTATCTGGTATGTATGGTTTAGCCTCAGACTTGCAGTTTTATAAGTGTAGTGTAAACTTGAAAACGGGCTAACACTTTGTGAATTAAGTTGATGAAACCAAACCCATTCCGCCATGGTAGAGTCCCCCTCTCTACTGTGGACTAGTGGTATTGGAAAAGCAAGCTCAGGACTTTGGCACAGATTCAGTAGTACTCATCTACCAGGACCTGACTTAAGTCTGGAGACAACGGACCTCATTCACATCTATGCTCCAATGTTCTTCTGCACACATTAAGTGAGCATGTAGTATTGGCATCAGATTGATTACGTAATTACATCAACCAATTCTTGGCCACGTTGACACCTGCCCCTTAGTGGCACAAATGGCTATACGATGGGTAAAACTAACAACTAAGATCAACACATCGCAATACCTTGTGAGCTTGTAGATCAGCTTTCCGCTCTTTTGTGGCCCATATTATGATTTCAAGTTGTGAGGTCATTAAACGTGTAGTGGCAGATGGGGTGTGAAAGATTTTGCATACACTGACTGTGATACTGCTTTCTCTTGTAGGTCAGGAGGTTCCTTGTGGATGACTCCAGTCGCCCTTCAGGTTTGTTTACTGCAAGTTGGCCACTTCAGCCCAATATACTTAATTGTACGGCAAAAATGGCAGCTCTAAAAGCTTACAGGTCATGTGTTGTGAGCTTGTAGATCTGCTATTTTGAAACCAAGAAATTAAACTATCCCGGAATATGATGCCATGGTTCAAGTGATTTAAGAACATTAACTACAGAATATGACTGCTTTTGTGAAGACTTGAAACTGAATGTTAAGTCTAAATGAATGACAATTTGTTATCAATGTGTAAGTAAAACTGTATATAGATTGGTCTGGAAATTAAATAAAAGTGTGGTGTGCAAAATCCATGATTTCAGTTGCATTTATTGTCAATACAAATGTAGGATATTTACATGGTGCTTTCCATTTGAAGCACTCTAAATGGAAGAACTTTTTACCTATCCCACTGATGCCATCTTGTGGTTGGTACATGCTTAGTACAAAAGTACAAAATGGTTGGATGATGAATAAGGCCAATTGGTGGAACCTGTTGGCTTGTATGTGCTGAGTTGCCCTCAAAGCAATCAGAATTTAAAGGACAACTTTAGTTTTTTAAAACAAGGGTTCATATTTTAGATTGTAATTAAAGAATATAAAAGATGAGTGTTAAAATTATTTAATTTACTTCTTTCTATTGTTTTAGTGGTTGGGGGAATGTGTACAAGTGGCTAAATATGTAATTTTACACAGAATAAGCCCATTCCCAAGATACAGCGCAACCTTTCATGTTTGGATGTGACTTATGGGGGCTAGAAGTGTTACTGTAAATAGCAAAAAAAACTGCTGGCTTGTGTCTAAAAATACATATTTAGCCACTTGTATGCATGCCCCACATTTTAGCATGGTAAACGCAATAAAACAATAGAACGAAGCAAATGAAAACGTAACACTCACCTTTTCTTTTCTCTAATTACAATCTATGAACCCTTCACAATCTATGAACCCTTGTTGTAAAATCAAACCTCGGTTCGAAGTGGAGCGGTGAATCTGAGCAGCTATACCCTGTGTGTGTTGCTAAATGCCTAAACTGTAAACTGTGCCTGTGAGTGTTGAGTGTGCCTGGCCTGCACAAACCAGCGCCCCTCCTTTAACTAGTGTGTTGTGTGTGGCCACTCAAGGTATTGCCAGGCTACGGACACGGCCAGCCAGCCACCCACCCACCCAGGGACATACCCACGGACATACCTGTCTATTGGGAGCGCTTTCACCGCTCCAAAAAAACAAATTTCCTTAAGAAAAGGGGGCTGTTGCTTTTTCAAAGGGGTTTCTGGTACAACAACACAGCAGATGAATGTATTAATTTCATGTTACTGCCCAAATTTGTAACTTGAGTAGCTAAGGTACAAAATGACCCCAACGTAGCAACTTGACAAGTTACACAAATGAATGTAGCTTGGCTATCAGCGAGCTACAGCCAAATGTGTCTCAGTTACATGTAGCTTTAGCTTCCCCAACACCGGCTGCAGGGGGGTGTAAAATGATAAAAAGCACACATGCATGCCTGCGCTCAGAAACAATTATGTACACACTCTTTACCAGAATCAAGCCCATGGAAATGGACAACCCACAGATTTGCTTTGATGGGTCCTCCTGATTGCTTGACTTTGCAGTTAACCTTTGACATTACAGTTAAGGACCAGAGATTAGGCTGGATACTGTTGAACAAGAACAAACTTTCGGCTATTTACCATAGCCAAAGTTTTTATCATACTTAAAGTTTGCCATGATCAATGGTGTAAAATAACTATGTAGACTATATTTCCCTTAAGTAACATTTGAGTACTTTGAGTATTTCCAATACTTTAACTTCTACTCCACTACATCTTGGATTCAAATATTGTACTTTTACTCCACTATCTTTATTTGAAAACTTGAGTTACTAGTTATGTCAGTAGATTGATTATTACAACACATTCATTAACCACATCATCCTATACATTTTGTCCATCTGAAAATAGCCAATCTACAAGCTCACAATGTGTCGCGATGCTACACATTGTGAGCTTGTAGATCTGCTATTTTGAAAATATTTTTATACATTTGAAAACTTGAAACGGGATATTCTGCATAATGAATACTTTTACTTTTGGTACTTTATATTTTGATGCCAATACTTTTGTACTAGTATTGATACTTTATATTTTGTAAAACATTGGAGTACATTTTCCACCACTGAAAGTTTGCCATGGCCATAGCCGCCTTCATTCAGTTTCGTAATGCTGCATGTTAATTCGGACCTCTTATATTAGCTCCAGTGGACCGGCTTGTCGCTTGTAGTCCATCAGCGGCTTGAAGCGCACTGTGCAGAGTCCTGTTCTCTCAGTCGGGGGCTGCGCTAACGAGCTCCTCCTTCTCGTTTGGGGGATTTACCCCGGGGAGCTCTGACCACTGAACGCACCGATGAAGCTTCAGTGATTATTATTGTAGCCTACCGAGTCTCATTTTACAGCCACTGACGCCAACAGTATCCTGTTATTTAAAGCCTTGTGCCAAACAAACACTGTGGCATAATTCAATTCACTTATCCAATGGTACCAATATGCAATGAAACTTTCTAACAAAGATCAGTAGCCTATCAATCACCCAAAGGATCCAGGCCAAGAGTAGAAGAAGAAGAAGAAAACTTGTAAGGTAAGTAACACATCTTCTTTTCAATACAAAATTATTAGATTACTACTAGTGTGACAGTGAGAGAATGGTGGCTGCTAGCCCTAGATATCTGCACTGGATCTCTGAATGAGTGACTATCGATAAATAGAAATGTACAGTTGACATAAATGAATTTAGGCTACAATCTACATCTAATAGTCTATCAACAATGAGTAGGCTAGTATGGGTGGATGAGTAATGTTAGACTACTATGCGTACTGTATATCCACTATATACAATACTGAGTATAGGGAAGACTATAGCCTATATTCTATCAATAATAAATACATTACAATATAAATATAGATTATCATCAATGAAAATATAAGAATATGCTATATAATGGCCAATATGAGACATAACATACTGTCAACAGGCCTTCAACAGTGGGTAGCCTATCAACAGATTTTTGGTGAATAGGCATATAAATACTAGGCTACAGTGTCTCAACATTTAGCTGTCAAAAGTTCTGATTTATATCCTAGTCCATGTGCAAGTGTGGCATTCAATGCAGGTGTCAAAAGTCAGTAACAGACAGTGCAGGTCTTACAGTTTTCATATTGGGGGGCAAGCATGGTCGTGGAGCTTGGTGGCTGGGATAAAGATGAATGCACTGAGGATGAATCAAATCCCAGTCGCCAAGGCCCAAGTTCAAATTTATTCAAATCCCACTTGGACACATTTTACTCAAACATCTGTGTAATTCACAAATGATTTCTTCCTTTAACATAGCACCTGTAACCTCCCTTTCACCAAATGACTGTCACCTACACGGCCAGAGTTGCGAATGCCCGTTTTTGTGGTTTCTCAAAACTGCTTCTGGCCTGGAAGGGGAGCATCTACAAGGTCCTATATAAGGAGTTCCTGGCTTTCTTTGCTATGTATAACGCAATCAGTGTTACTTACAGGTAAGTCTGTATTTTAGCAATAAGCAATGACTTGCTTAGCACTCTTTACACTGCATAGTTTTAAATTGACGTTAAAAAGAAATAACGTCTCATTGACACTCAATCTGCCATTATCTGTTTTGTTAGATTTCTGCTCTATGATGACCAGAAGAGGTATTTTGAAAAACTGGCGATCTATTGCAACAACTACGCCAGTCTCATCCCTATGTCGTTTGTCCTGGGTAAATTGAATGGTTTCACTGTGACGCATGGAATGCATCATTGGGACATAGCATGGTGTGTGATCCCTGGCCACAGGGATTTGGTGGATCTAACGATTCGCTTGTTGCTTCGCAGGTTTCTACGTGACTCTGGTAGTGAACCGTTGGTGGAGTCAGTACACCTGTATCCCTCTCCCTGACAGGCTGATGTGTGCCTTGTCAGGGGGCCTACAGGGAGCGGATGAGCGAGGGCGGCTGCTGAGACGCACTATGATGCGTTACGCCAGTCTGTCGGCCCTCCTCATTCTTCGCTCTGTGAGCACTGCTGTCTTCAAGCGTTTCCCCACCATAGACCATGTGGTGGAAGCTGGTGAGTTGGGCTATAGAGCAGGGGTTCTCAAACCTTTTAAGGCCGTGACCCCCAAAATAAACATTATTTGAACTGGGGACCCCAACCCTGACAAGCACTTGGAATTGTAGGTATTACATTTAATCTGACTCGGTTCCACAGATAAATATTGTGAAAATAGCAGATCTACATGCTCACAACGCCTCGCACTGCGAGGCGTTGTGAGCGTGTAGATGGGCTATTTTCACAATTTTCGCCTCTTGCTTACTTAATATTTGACAGTTTGGCCAGTTCGATATTAAAACGGTCTTGAAAGTCCTTAAATTGTCACTTTATAAATGTGCAGATACCCTGTATACACTTATGCTCTATGTTAGTTTGTTTACCGTTGGGTGAGAAAAATAAATTACATTAAGCTAATCATCTGGGGACCACACAAAATAATTTGGGGATCCCACTTGGGGTCCCTACTACCCCAAGTTTGAGAACCACTGGGCTAGAAAAGGAATGGAAAAGGCTGAAATTGACAAGAGAACGTGGTACCACACTGTTGGATAACAAGCATGTCACTTGTGATAAGCTGATCAGCAACATGCAGAAAGATGCTACTTATTATGAGTCCTTGAAATCTGAAGATGACAAATACTTTTCCCATCCTGGTAAAACTATTTCCTGTCTCACCAACATGTTTACACGAGTTACAGAGAGAAGGAAGTGATGATAACACTTTTATTCTGGCCTGGCTGCATCGATGAGGTGTGGTCAGTACATGAACTATGGCTCAGCAGGGTTCTGTTCTGCAAACCGCTTGTAATGGAACAGCAACTACTGTATCAAGAACCAAACATTATTATGTGGGCTGAGAGGGTGTGTGCATGTGTGTGTGTGTGGATATAACTAATCCCAGAATATTTCAACTAACATTACAAACAATAACAATAATCCTGTCAAACAAAAAAGTCCATATGATGTCCTGGTAATGACGTCAAGATCATCCCCATATGGGCTGTGATCTGGCCCCAATCATGACGTCACTGATTGGTCCAGGTCCTGATGTGCTTGCTGTGTTATAATCACTGCATATATTATGTTAGAAGAGAATGCGTGTAGAACGATGTTTTGACTCTATGCCGGGGTACTATGATAGTAGTATTTCATCTTTGAAATACATCTGACATCATATATGTACAGTAATCATACCTGTTAACAGCCAAGCGCAGCAGTTTAACTGACTGGCATTGATCAGTTTCCACTGTTAAAAAGGGTTCATGACGAGAGAGGAGCGCAAGAAGTTTGAGGGTCTCCAGTGTCCCTACAACAAGTACTGGATCCCCTGTGTGTGGTTCACCAACCTGGCCGCTGCAGCTCGCTGTGAGGGCAGGATCAAAGATGACAGCACACTCAAACTACTGCTGGAGGTCCTGCACTGCACACACACACACACACACACACACACACACACACACACACACACACACACACACACACACACACACACACACACACACACACACAGGGGCGTCACAAAGGGGGGAAAGCGAACATTTGTAACTCAAAATTTGCTTCTGGGGAGTCCTTGGAACTAAATATTTTGAGATGGGGGTCCGTGACCAAATACATATCATTCTGGGGTGTCCTTCACATGAAAAGGTTTGAGCACCACTGACATAGAAACATAGGTTTTTCAAAAAACCTTAGAAGGATTTGAAATATTCAAAGACTTGCACAAAGTTTCAAGATTTTTCAAGAATAACAGATCTACAAGCTCGCAGGGTGGCGCTCGGTGCTGCGCTGTGAGCTTGTATACCTGCTATTTCTCAATAGTTAAAGCACAAAATGTGAGTGAATCCTTGTACCCAGGGCCCAGAATTTGGTGCGACACCCCTGCACACACCCACCCACCCACCCACTCATAGCTGAGTGAGTAGAGAGGCCGAAGATAGCAGGGGCGCTACTGGTATCCCTCAAACCACCGGTGCTCATGAAAGGGAACACAATGAGCAAAAGAGGACAAAATGTGGCACAAAGACACAAAAGAGAGTAGAGAGGCCATCTGGTAATCAGAAGGTTACTGATTTGTGATTTCCCCCCGGCCCGCCCAGTCGAAGTGTCAAAGTATTACGGACCTGAGCAACACACTTACCCTTAGACTGGGATCAGGTCAATTTGCAGGTTGCAAATTACCGGGTACGGAAAGTGGGCTTGAGACACACTAATGTTATTATTATTTTATTATTAAGGTGCACACAAACACAAAAGCTCTTGGTTATGGCCTATTCTCAGGATTGTTCTCAGAAGGTTGCTGGCAGGCTCTCTTTGATGTCTGTCTTTACCAATCTGACTGTCAACAGGAGCTGAATACCTTCAGAGGGAACTGCAGTATGTTATTCCATTATGACATGATCAGTGTGCCCCTGGTCTACACACAGGTAAATCCACCATTTCTGTTATTCACCTCTAATCCATGGAATCTTATAATTGTGGGCTTGCTGAAAAGCGAGACCAGTATGTTCTCCCGAATCTTTATACTAAGTTTATTCTCCTCAAAAGAATGACTGACAGTACAAAGGCAGGGCCTTTAGCCAATGAGGGAGCAGCGTTCTTGGTGACATCACCACCAACAAGTGTGACCTGATATAAATAACAACAACTTCCAAAGATTTGGGAGAACATACTACAAAAGATTTCATGTGGGTGTTGCGAGCCCACACTGTTTAGTAGGAACAGTATTTCTAGTTGGATATGTTATCTATTCTGGCTAGCAGAATGGTTTCCTCAACCTATGAACATAGTTTTTAATATTCACTTTGTACCAATTCATCCCTTGTTCTCTACCTCTCCACCTCTGTCCCTCCCTCAGGTAGTGACATTGGCAGTGTACAGTTTCTTCCTGGTGTGTCTGATTGGTCGCCAGTTCCTGGACCCCAGTCAAGGCTATCCAGGTCATGACCTTGACCTCTATGTGCCCATCTTCACCTTGCTGCAGTTCTTCTTCTATGCGGGGTGGCTCAAGGTCAGACAGATTACTGTCGTATTATTAGTTCTTTTTTTGGGCACTATGTGAAGAGAGACATTCTAATGGTTCTTGTTATCTTGTCCCGAAGGTCGCGGAGCAGTTGATCAACCCTTTCGGTGAAGATGACGACGACTTTGAGACAAACTGGCTGATAGACAGGAACTTCCAGGTTCCCGATGTTAATGCTAAAAACTTTTATCACTTGCTTTTCAATCAATCCTTTTAGTCTCCATGTATTTGAATCAGTCATCGAATGAATTTGAACATGTGGAAATTCCTACTTTTTGATATCGTCGTTGTCGGGTGGAAACCTTGTATGTCCAATGTTAAAAAATGAACTAAACTAGTGAAAACAGCCGATCTACAAGCCCACAATGCCTCGCGGTGCGAGGCGTTGAGTGATTGCAGATCTGCTGTTTTTCACTACTTTTGTGCTACAGCCTTGTCTGAAGCAGGGCTTTACTTCGCGAAAAAACGTACAAATTTGAAACTTGGAGATACAAGGTTTCTGCCCGACAGTGACAATATATTTATATGGCTCACATGGGAAACCTGAGCCCCAAACCAAAATTTTCCATGATTATTCATTTAGGTGTTTTTGTACGTGAATGTAAATATGTGCCTCACACCTGATGTGTTTCTGTGTTTCATTCCTCAGGTGTCCATGATGGCAGTGGATGAGATGTATGGGGATCTGCCTGTCATGGAGAGAGATCGTTACTGGAACGACTCCAACCCCAGACCGCCGTACACTGCTGCTACTTTGTTCCGCCTCCGCAAACCCTCCTTCCAGGGATCCACCTTTGACATGGCGTAAGTCTGCACATTTCCACCGTAAACTACTGTCGCAAAAAGATGGTCAACTGTTTTGCTGCTGCTTGCCACTGTATATAAAACAAAAACGGTATTGAACCTTTAAATTAAGTCTGTTCATTATCCACGTTTTATTTCTTGAAACATTGTTTTTTGTGCGCCTTTTTAAAGGGATATTCCACCTTAAAAAAGAAAATTGGTCATTTTATTGTCTAATCAGGCTTTTATGAACACCCTGAACTGTTTTTAATTTGCTTGATTCAATATTTAGATATTTGATGTAAATGTTACCAGGCCCTACAGGCCCAGGGCCTCTCCCCACACACACCCATTGTAACTTCAAACTCCATTTTAACCATGATAGATTCATTAAAAACACCCATTATTTTTCTGGTGACTCATATTACACTCCCAATACGTGAGCAGGCCGTGTTTTTTCAATAACTTCTTTCATTTATTTTTAATAATTATTTATGGTATTTCATTTTTTCCATTTTCCCAAATAATTATTAAAAGTAAATGAAAACAGTTATGGATAAAACACGGCCTGCTCACGTATTAGGAGGGTAGTATGAGTCACCAGAAAAAAATAATGGGTGTTTTTAATGAATCTATCATGGTTAAAATTAAGTTTGAAGTTACAATGGGTGTGTATGTGGAGAGAAGCCCTTCCACTGTTTCCCTGTTGAAAGTGGAATATCGCTTTAAGTTAATATAGACTCACTTTGAAGTGATTTTGGGTACTAATTGGCAGTATAACCGGCAGTATCATCAAAATAAAACAAACTACCTCTAGTCTTTTTGTTACACTTTAGTCACCTTAGGATGATGATCACCCTGTACTGAGGTAATCAATTCCCCACTTGCTAATGCATCGCTGCACCTGGTGTAAACCATTTTATACCAGGATTCCCAAAGAAGAGATGCAGTTCCAGCCTCTGGCGGATATTGCTGAGAACCTGGAAGAGTCGGCCAGCCGCCACCCAAACATGGCCCTCTTCAACCGCCTCCTCATCGCAGCCCCCTCCCCCTCTGGCCTCATGGGAGGGGCTCTCCGACGCACGTCCGCCCAGCTCCAGAGGCTACGCCACTCTCCCAGCATCGACCCGCCCACCAGTGACGATGATGACGACGAAGAAGGTGGGAAAATAGGTAAAGGGGGTTCCCTGCCCTCAGGTCTGGGCCAGGACACCGAGAGCACAGTGTGCAGCTTAAGCACCAGAACGCCTCTGCTGGAGATTCAGTTTGGTGCCACGCAGGAGAGGAAAGGTGGGGACCCGGCCTCGCACCATGGGAAGCAAATGAAAGGAGATGGGGAAGTGGAGGAGAGGGGGTTTATAGAAGCAGAGACAAGGGAGGAAGTATGGAAAGCAGAGCGGAGAGGTGGAGACATCCAGACATCTGTGTCACTGCTTCCTCCACCCCTTCAGCCCTCCAGGAACCACTCCACTACCAGGCCAGCGTCAGTTATTCCCTCCACTACTCTTAACCCCTCCACCCTTCTGCCGCGTCCAACTGCCTGCTCCACTCAAGAGCTGTTCAGCTCCCAGCCAAGTATCCACCACAGTAGAGTGGCACCGTCCCTTGTCAACCCCCCTATTGATGGAGTGATGTCGTTCCTCACTGTGCCGTCCTATGATGTCCCTCAGCGTTTACGTAGCATTAGCATGGGGTCAGAGTTCACTGGCTCGTAAAAAATGTGTGTTGACATGAACTTGAACAACTTTTTACAGTTTGAACTCTTTTATACTGCTTGAATCAATCAGTGAGAACATAACTATGTGACACTCTTAATTTCCACAGTGAAATTAGCAAACGATACACAGGCTTATACTTACACTGTATCTTTGTATCTACTGTATCTTTGTGCTATTACCATACTGTAGAATAGTTATAGGGAAGTGTACTATTGTCCAACGAAGAATGAATGTTATCTGTCATCCAAACATTGTTGACTTTTTACTTTTTAAAGACTATATTCTTATGGTGGCTTTTAACCTTGATGTAAGGCTAATATAATCAGATAGTTCTAGTGTTGTTCTGGACGCATTGCACCTTGATCATCAAAAATACACTGTAAATGGGCTGATCTCAAATCTACAGGTACTTTATTTTCAGAACCTTTAATGAATAAAAAATCACACCCGTGTGAACTGAGCGGTGGTTTACCCACCTCATAGATCATGTGTACCGATTTTTGTGACATTTGAAGAAAATATGTAGGAAAAGGAGCAAAAAGTGTGTTTTGTAGAAAATTCAAGATGGCGGAAAATCTATCCTGGCGCAAAAGAATTTTAATTTTCCGATCTACGGTTCAAGAGTTACGGGGCAAAATGTAAAGTGGGCCGTTATAGCGCCACCATGAGGCCGAGTGATGTAATTATTTTTCGATTCATTCTTAAAATCATTATGAATCTCCTCTCCGAGGTTTGAAACTGTAGCTCCTATGGTTTACGAGAGAAAAATACTTGAAAGTGATTTCTTGCATTGTCCCTTTATAAGTCAATGGGGACAATTAAGCGTCGTTTTTTGCCGATTACGTCGGCATGGTAAGGCGGATCGGAACGAAAGGTTATTACCTTTCGTTAGCCGCACATTTTGATGTATATATTGCGCGAGTGGCGTAAATGGTGCGGCACTAGTTACGCGCCGAAGTTTAGGCTACATACACGGACGGAGACAGACAGACAGACCCACACACACGGCCACGTATAGGAGCGTTGTGACCACCGCTCAAAAACAAAGCTGAAAAAATTACTCATAACATAAGAGGCACTGATCTTATTTTTCTTTGATCGACATCGCTAGTACACAGATTCTCTTAAAAACATCTAGGCCTATTAGAATATGAAATAGTTGAATGAGGAAAATACATTGATAACAGAGTATAAAAATAACATATATGCAGACTCACATGCATGCACAGACACACACACACACACACACACACACACACACACACACACACACACACACACACACAAAATTTAATTGATGGAATGGAATTGTTGACAACATCAAATGTGATTGAAACCAGGGAATCCATTGAGACCATGATCTCTTTATCAATGATGCCCTGTGTATAAAAGGACATTTACAACAATGATCTTACAGAATTGACATAGACAACCGGGTAAACATAAATATAATAGAAATGTGTTTCAAAACATTTAAACTAAATATTACACCAAGCAGGTGCATAATATGCCTTCTTGCAGTAGGCCTATAGGTCAGCTAAAAACATTTTTAAAATATCCAAAGAAACTAGAACATAACTTTTCTTGACATTAATCCATACATAACATATGCCTACTAGTTAAGGCACCTTCAATATAACCTTGTACCATCTGCCAAGTGCTTGAGAGATTCAATCAAGCTACACAGTAACATGGTACAATTACAATCATTAATCAAGACAGTCAGATCACATCACAAAAGAGCCAAATGAAATTAAATTGGAGACATGACACACCACCAGTTTGACCGACTGCACTGCAAACAAATAATAGACCTCTGTGCCCACTAGAGGGCATACACCAACGAACGGACATTCAAGTCAAACCCTCTTAATACAGTATCTGGCTTAAAGTCCTGTTCGCAATTTGGTGTTAGGGGAGTTTCTCACCTGAACTGAGTCAGTGGGTCCCTAGACATGAAAAATCACAGAGGTGCTCGTCCGCCATAGTGCCAGGAATGGCGCAATGGCCAAATCAAATATGGCTGCCATCGGCTATGATGAAAATCCAACTTTTCTGTTTCTGGGTGTATATGCACATGTAATACCTCTATTTGGACTAATTGTGGTGTGGGGAATTAATTTCTGATATTGTTTTGACCATTTTGGGGCGATTTGGACCTCAAAAGGTCATGGTCAAGGTCATTTTGCTATTCCGAAGACCGTGGGCCATAACTTGGCCATTGTTAGGAGTAAAAACAGGTGCAGTAGGTCTAAATCAACGAATGCTGACATGTATAATTCATTTCTGACATTGTTTTGACCATTAAGGATCATCTTGTCTTTGAAATATCAATGTCAATGCCATTTTCTAAAAACGATTTTGTTCATTACTTGCACTTTTATAGTATTTTTTGTAAGTTTGTTACTATTTTATAGTAAGTTTGTTTTGTTTATAACAAAAGACATACTAGTGGGAAATACAACAAGTAAACATCCACATTTAACTTTAAAGGGGGGTTTTAAATGGGTGTTTAAATGAGCAAATAAGACTATTTACGAATAAAAGTGACAAATAAAATCACACAACAAAAGCACACACAAAATTAAATAACAATTTCCCTCAAAGTGCACCATATTAGGATTGTGTGCATCCAAGTTAGTATGATGTGTTTTTACAGGATGTATTCAGCTAGGCAGCCATATCCTCGAGAGTCGAAGTGTTCCTTGCATCCGTCCATGTTCCATTGGTTCTAGTCTTTCCTCAGGTTCCTTGGCTGTTGCAAGCAGGTGGCAAGACATGCACTAGAAAGGCGCCTTGTTGGTCTCAGGCAGCAGTTGTACTTCTCTGCTACCAATGCTGTCTTGTTCTGTCAAGGTCTTTGCCTCTCCAAAGTTTGTTAGATATTGTATTCGGTCAGAAGCCATAGCTGCATGCTTAGTCCCCACCTGGCCCATGCAGTCATCTCCAGTTTCCAAGGCATATGTCCCCTGATCACTGTCTTGGCTAGTGGTGCTCCAAGATGAGAGACTGCTTGATGCTGTAGAAGCATGTGCCGCTGCACACCTAGTGCCATACTGCTACCAGATCTACTTAATCCCCAGTGCTTGGAAGTATCACTACGACAACTCTCTGGGGTCCACTCATAATCCTGGCGACCCATTATTCCCTCCATTAGGTTAGGGTTATGGGTAGGTTTAGTTATAATAGGGCCAGTTGACTCCACATGTACCAGCAGCTTGGTGACAGCCTCCTCAATCTAGTTCAATCTTTGGGATCTCTTCACCTCCAGCCCCTTTTGCAGGGAGCCACTCATCATCATCATCAGAGATAACAGACGCACCCATCCCTCATCAACTTTACAAATTCTGGGTGTCTGAGGAGAACAAACAGCTCTCCAGCTGTGTGTTCGGAATATGGTGTCCATTCAAGCTTGTGGCGATGTATGTAGAACGGCTGCCTTGGAATCTGAAGGTTCCAGGGTCGATTTATGTCTCCTCCTGCTTATTTGTCGAAGTGTCCTTAAGCAAGACACTGAACCCCTAACTGCTCCCGATGAGCACCTTGCATGGTTTCTTGGTGTGAATGTATGTGTGAATGTGTGTGTTAATGGGTGAATGTGAAATACATTACAGCGCTTTGGAGAAGAGCGCTATATACTGTAAATGCAGTCCATTTACCATTATCAGCTCTGTTGTCTCTGTTGATGATGTCGCTAGTGGAGAAGAGATCCCAGACATCTTGAATAGGATTGAGGAGGCTGACACCTGGTGCATGTACAGCCTCCATTATAACTAAGCCTATCCCTAACCTTCACTAACCTAATGGTCAGAATAATGGGATGTCGGAACTATGAGCGGACCCCAGAGAGTTGTTGTCTCCTTCACATTACTGCTATACTACACCCCATATTTCCAAGCACTGGGGATGAAGGAGATCTGGCAGCAGTATGGCACTGGTGAGATTCACTTGCACTGCATCAAGCAGTCTCATCTTGGAGCACCACTAGCCAAGACAGTGATCAAGGCACATATGCCTTGGAGACAGGAGATGACTGCATGGGCCAGGTGAGGATTAAACATGTAGTTATGGCTTCTGACCGAGTACAATGTCTAACAAACTTTGGAGAGGCAAAGACCTTGACAGAACAAGACACAGTATTGGTAGCAGAGAAGTACTACTGCTGAGACCAACAGGGCACCTTTCTAGCGCATTTCTTGCCACCTGCTTGAACAGCCAAGGAACCTGAGGAAAGACTAGAACCAATGGAACATGGAACAGGGCATGACATAAAGGCTTGTCCTGTTGTCCGGGACAAGTGCCCATATGGAGTGGAGGGAGCAAGGGGGGTCATTAGCCGTCCTTTTGTTATTATTTCAATGTATGACATTTTTATCCGGACAAGTGACTTTTGTCTCCGGACAAGTGAATGGGAAATATACTTGTCCAAAGGACAACTGCCTCAAAAAGTCAATGTCAAGCTCTGATGGATGGAAGGAGCACTTTGACTTTATTTAGTACACTCCTGCCATGTCTGAAGCAAGACACTCGACACTGATGGAGTTCTGTGCATCATATTTTGCCATGGAACAATGCCAAATCCATCCTGTAAAAACACCTCATACTAACTTGCATGCACACAATCCCAATATGGTGCACTTTGAGGGAAATTGTTATTTAATTTTGTGTGTGATTTTGTTGTGTAATTTTATTTGTCACTTTTATTCGTAAATAGTCTTATTTGCTCATTTAAACGCCCATTTTAAACCCCAATTTAAAGTTAAATGTGGATGCTTACTTGTTGTATTTCTCACTAGTATGTCTTTTGTTATAAACAAAACAAACTTACTATAAAATAGTAACAAACTTACACAAAATACTATAAAAGTGCAAGTAATGAACAAAATCGTTTTTGAAAAATGGCATTGACATTGATATTTCAAAGACAAGATGATCCTTAATGGTCAAAACAATGTCAGAAATGAATTATACATGTCAGCATTAGTTGATTTAGACCTACTGCATCTGTTTTTACTCCTAACAATGGCCAAGTTATGGCCCACGGTCTTCGGAATAGCAAAATGACCTTGACCATGACTTTTTGAGGTCCAAATCGCCCAAAATGGTCAAAACAATATCAGAAATGAATTCCCCACACCACAATTGGTCCAAATAGAGGTATTACATGTGCATATACACCCAGAAACAGAAAAGTTGGATTTTCATCATAGCCGATGGCAGCCATATTTGATTTGGCCATTTGCGCCATTCCTGGCACTATGGCGGACGAGCACCTCTGTGATTTTTAATGTCTAGGGACCCACTGACTCAGTTCAGGTGAGAAACTCCCCTAACACCAAATTGCGAACAGGACTTTAAGCCAGATACTGTATTATCTGGAAACGTGATCGCAAAGACATTGAATAGTATCGGGCCGATACTACGAGAGACGTTTATACAACGTTCATACGACGTCCATACGACGTCCGAATAGTATCGGTGGTATCGGGGCCGATACTACGGGGCCGATACTACGAGACGTTCATACGACGTCCATACGACGTCCCAGTCAACCATGACTGAGCTGAGTTGCCCCTGCGACGCTCACACACATTTTGCATAATATATTTGGTATTAATAATAAAATCTGCAAAGTAACAACTAACAACTAATCTGTCAAATGCTAAAGCAGTATTGTAAAGGAGTAAAAAGTAAAATATTTTGTGTATGTAGTGGAGTTGAAGTAACAAAATGGAAAGTAGCCTAAAGTAAAAGTAGCCTACCTCATCTGCAAATAAGTAGACCTCTTTTCTCAGTAGGAATAATACAGTAAAGATAAACCAATTCCCAAATATTCTATAGATAATAAACCACCTATGATATTATCACAGTTATGAGTTATAGTTGATATTATGCAAATCTGAGTAGAGTAACAGGAGCCATTTTATTTTCCTCCACTAGATGGCAGCAATTAGCTTCACATGGACGGCCCGTTATTCGAGCATTCATACCAAGTCGTTACGTCATTTCGACTACATTTCATAAAAGTAACATGACATGACGCCACGAAATGACTAAAAGGTAATATTCTAGCTTTATTAGCTTTACAGAGCTAGGCTAGAAGTGCCCAAAACGACCATTGGGCTCTCACTCTTTCCCAGGTGTTTCGACCAGGCCAGATGCGTCAATTGGGTATGGCAACTCCCATATACCTTGGCTACAGGGGGAAATAATGAAATGTGCTGTAATAATCGTGCCTGTTGCTAAGCGCGAGGGCGCGCGTGCAAGACACCAGTCATGTTGCCATACCTTAGCCTTTTCTGAACTGACGCCGCTGGACCAGGCGCACCAAGCGGAGTCCAGCCAACTACGTCATCTCTGTGCGAGACACACAGTGCGACAGGTTCGGTGCTAGCTTAGCTTAACCAAGCTTTTAATTACAGCATCAGTGAAAGGTAGGCTTGTCTACATGTATATTATGTACGTTATGTACAGGAGATGTCGAGACTGCATCCAACGTATCATGCACATAACATTATGTGACACATTCTCGTCGGTATTCCTGCACGCACTAACCTGGCTATCACCGTGACTTTAGCTAGACGGCTAATTAGCCAGCTAAGCTAGCTTACTGCTACCTAGATAGTCCCCTGCATCTAAAATTAGTCAGCTAGCTAGAATATTACATTACTTTCATAGAGTGTTGATGCGCTGCGCGACGAGTGCAACATAAATAGAAACGTGTACATTTACACATGCATACAGTGTTTTTACATTGAGCATCATCACATCATCACGACCAGCGGCCTTTTATCCAAAGTAGAGTTCCGGTGTGCAGCGAGAAGCCCTTTAGTAATACAACAACAGAAAGACGTTGTGTTGTGTTGTGTTTAGCAGCTTTAGCTCCTTAAAGAACCACGTTCTCTCAAATAATAAGAATAATATAAATAATAATAATAACAACCAGTGGTGGAAAAAGTACTCGCATGTTTTATTTAAAAATATCAATACTGCAATGTAGAAATACTCTGTTATTATAAGTAAAAGTAACGGAATTCAAAATTTACTTGAGTAAAAGTATTGGCATCAAAATGTACTTGAAGTACCAAAAATAAGTTATTTTTGCAGAATGTCCCATTTAAAGTTTTCAAATGTGTATAAACTGAACATCCTTTTGAAAATAGCAGATCTACAAGCTAACAATGCCTCGCATCATGAGCTTGTAGATTGTCTATTTTCAAATGGTCGAAATGTATATTGGGTTGAAGTGATTAATGTAGATTTTGTAATAATCCACATCTACAAAGTAACTAGTAATAAATGTAGTGGAGTAAAGTACAATATTTGGATCCGAGATGTAGTGGAGTAGAAGTAAAAGTATTGGAAATTGCAAATACTCAAGTAAAGTACAAATAGTAATACCTAAAAATTGTACTTGAGAGAGTACAGTACTGAAGTAAATGTACTTAGATACTTTACACCACTGAGGATGACGTACACGTTCACTAAAAAACAAATGAATGATAAGATGCAAGTGTGTTTGGTTTTGGTACCTTTTTTCCTTTTGGTATGGACAGTGTCCTGAGCCTTTTTACACCACAGTCTTTCACCCTGTTATTTTGTCCTTTTACAACAGTAGAAATAAAATAAAATAAAATGGTTAATGTTGTGCTGTCTTTGTTATCATGATTGGTTTCCAGTGTGAAGTTTCCAGTCCAGAAGACTTCAGAGTCATGGATCATGGGAGAGGACCACCCATTCATATTTGGGATGAGCGGCAAGCTTACGAGGAGCTCCTGTACTGGGACAGCCTGATACAAGACGGGCACCGGCTCCTTCCTCATGACTTTGATAGGTAGGTACACGGACACCATGACAAGGGTTTACTAATGCAGTGGTTCTCAACCTTTTCAGGCCGTGACCCCCAAAATAATCATATTTTTATTTTTTTTAACCCCCCACCACCCTGACGAACACTATGAGTGGAGGCATTACATTTTGTATAACACGGTTCTATTGCGAAAATAGCAGATCTACATGCTCACAACGCCTCGCAACGCAAGACGTTGTGAGCATGTAGATTCGATATTTTCACAATTTTTGCCTCTAATATTTGACAAATGGGCCAATGTTTCATTAGTCATTTTAGAGTTATTAAAAGTCCTTAAATTGTCATTTTAGAAATGTGCATATGAGTCTATACACTTAAATGTTATGTTGGTCTGTTTACTGTTGAGTGAGAAAACAATGTTGCACATTAAGTTAATCATCTGGGGACCCCCAAAATAATTTGGGGACCCCCCTGGGTGTCCCAACCCACAAGTTGTGAACCACTGTACTAATGCAAGTGCAACCAATCGACATTCACACTGCCAGCAACTACCCAGATACATGGATATGTGAAGTTGGTGCATCGTAGTGAAACGGCAACAAATATTAACTATAGAAACAATATTGAGGTTAAAATGGATAAACGTGGATAACATAGGGTCAGAGATTATTCAAACCAAAAAAGAAAACACACCCATTGTGAAGAGCGGTGCCTTTTTATGAGTTGATTTCATTAAGATTCCCATTGACTGTTGGAGCTACTGTCGTTATTAACTATTCTCAATTCATAATTTTCTCTAGATATGAAGATCTGCGTTACTGGTATGACTGTCTATGCTACGAGGAGGAGCTGAGGAACTACCATGACTACATGGCTTCCATTGAAGAGGATACTAGGGTTGGGATGGTATGTATTCTTTTTTTTTTTTTTTTTTTTTTTTTTTACCAGGGCTTAATTTGTGCCGGAGCATTCTCCGTCACCTCGCCAGTTGGGACCAGCACCTATTTGATTGGATCCGGGACCTGGACCTTCCCTGTCCAGGGGGCTGTTGTCCTGCTCGCTATTTGCTCATGTTGAGCTCTGCGAGGTGCTCAGACTCGTCGCCCAGAAGCTGCGTGTCCATTTGTCTATGTGTCCCCATTAGCCGGACAGCTATGCATAGTATGTTGCAAGAAGACACCATACAAGTTTCCTTTTTTCCAGCCTTTTAACCTGACTGACTTCAGGTAAAAAATAAACCTAAAAACCTGGATAAAAACACAGACAAAACCATGCAAAAACCCATTGAACGGTACGGTACAAAGACAGACAGGCACGCATGTGGAGCCCAACCCAGTGCCCCGGCACCTGTTAACTTAAAAATTAAGCACTGCTGTTTACCAACGGTATAGCGGTACCGCCCCCAAAAAGTGTGTTTGTTTTGTATGAAATGAAAAAATATAAATATTAAAAAATAATCACGTTAATGAACTCAACACCACTGTATGCATTACACAACCCCGATATTGCGGTTATTGAACCCAGCTCTAGAGGAGACTTGGGTCCATCTCCCTTTTTTCCTCTCTATTTTTTTTCTCCATTGCTTTGTTTCCTCATTTTCTCCTCCTGTCGAAGCGATTCATATGTTCTGCTTTCCAGTTAGATACTTCTCTGTTCTTTTTATACTTTGAGACATATAATTTTAATCCCACTGGGACATATACACTAAAAGTAGCTTTGTTACTGAAATAATACAAATTCAACCTCTCGTGTCTACTTGACACAAATGCTTATTGTTTGACTTAAATAACCATCACCTGTACTTTTTCATTTTTTTATATTTTTGTTTAACATCACCATTATTATATTCTGTCTCCCTTTTAAAGGACCCCCTTCCGCCCACGCGACCATACGACCGCCACATAATGTCCAAACATTCACAGGTGTACCCTAACACTGAAGAGCTGGAGTCAGTGCAAACAATTATCTCCCATGTGGAATGTTCCCTCAAGACCATCTCTGACATACTCGACGATAAAGAAGTAGCCCCTGAGAAAGAAACTTCAGAGGCAGAAGAAAGGTAAGAGAGATGTTCCATCACCCAATTTGGACAAACGGAGATAACTGCATCTGGCCTCACAGCCTGTTAGCAAATCATGCAGCATGCGTCTGTTGCTTGGTTACCATGGTAACCCTTAACTCGTCTGTGGACGAGTTTGGCTCTGGGGGGCACCCATTGTGTTAAAGAAGCTAAATGATTTTCATTCTGTCTGTAGTGCTAGGTCACCTCCTTCATCCGCAGTCCTTCGTGGGGTGATGAGAGTGGGCCTGGTGGCCAAGGGCTTGCTGCTGAAGGGGGACACAGACCTGGAGCTGGTGCTCCTATGTGCCAGCATGCCTACTGTTGCTCTTCTCAATCGAGTGGCTGAAATGCTCAGTGCACAGATACAGGCAAGTTGGTATAGTTATGTCACTCTGGCATCAATATCTGCACAGTCTCGTAACGTATATAGTTTTACATTTTCGATGCATACTATTATGGCGATGTATTTGGAGGTGAAAAATCATCCACAGTAACCATCCTAACTAATTCTTTGATTTATTCTTCAATAGGTAGTTACAGAGGACAAATATGAAATAACTGTGGAGCCAGAGGACGGAGCTATTGTCTGTAAGAGCTTAAAGGAGACAGCCCCCCTGACTCTCACCATCCACCTGACTTCCCCTTTGGTCCGAAAGGATGTTGAGAATCAAGGAGAAGGTATGTATCTTGGCCCGGTTTCCGCGATAACCACCAGTTATCGCCAGCCATGTCCTGGAGCCTGGCAGGCTGTGTTGCAGATCCACTTAACCATGTGTGTTCTCCTCCTAAAGCAGGCCCTGTGCTGCACCACAGATATGCACATGTGCTCTGTGAGCACAAACTTCAATTCTGTGATCCAGTGAACAACCAATGAATGTTGATTCTTCACTCACTCCAGAGTTCTGGCGTCGTGTTTTTTAACAAGATGGCGGTAACCAGCGCACAATGCTTCTGTAGTCAATAATGCTTTGTATAAATGTATTTGTTGATAATGGCAGAAGCATAGGAGACTTTCTTTGTTCCTGATATATTGTATTCAGGTATAAAGTGAAGGCTTTGAAGAGTACCAAGTTAAAGCGCGAAGTGCATGTGTTTTATGCAGAAGTTGTACGTATGGCTTTAACTGCAGCAAAACTGACCGTCAAAGACAAGATTCTGTTTGATTATCTTAAGTTAAAATCAAATCAAAAATGAACAACCAAAGGGTCTAAGTCTGTGTGTGTCTGTCTGTCTGTCTGTCTGTCTGTCTGTCTGTCTGTCTGTCTGTCTGTCTGTCTGTCTGTCTGTATGTATGTCTGTATGTCTGTTTGTTAGTATGAGTGTTGGTGACTTTGTATGCACTGGTTTGAGCATCAGAAGTTGGAGTAAGCTCTTATATCAGGAAGAAGACGATCAAGCCAGTTAGGCTCCAAGTTTCAAGTCTAGGCCTTTGCTTGGATCATAGCCCGATGTACTGTATATCAGGGAAGCCATCAGTTTTGCTGCAGTTTGGAGCAGACTTCTATATTCTTCAAATGCTAATTTACAAATGATTGTTATTTCAAATCATTATTTCTTTCCCCACCACTAAGCCTTCTCGTGTGTTAAGTTTTTTAGGGACGCTGGACCTTTGACCAACTGGACACACTGTCTCAGAAGCGGGCTAAACAGCAAACCCCTAAGCCTTACGGCTGAGGGAAGGGGAGGTTAATGTAGCATATAAAGAGCTTAACAAAGAGCATAGCATCATTGGGGCCACACCACCCTAAAAACAAATTAACCTCCTTAAATGTAACACTCAACTTCTCACAGTAGAATGTATTTTGAGTCTGATTAGTAACTTGCAGGCACATTGGGGGCCATAGATAATTCCTATTGGGACTCCCCACCTTCTCCCCTTTCCTTGCTGTTGTTGGTGCTTTGGGTAAAGCTGCTACTCCCCCAGCTGCAAGACAGAACCAACCCCCTTGGTCAAACTGTACCTTGTCTTCTTACCTCACCTCGTCAATAGAAACGCAAACAGTCAACGATCCGCCGGATGTTCTGGACAGGCAGAAATGCCTAACTGCCTTGGCGTCTCTCCGCCACGCCAAGTGGTTCCAGGTTTGCAACCCCGTCCTTACTTGCATAAAAGGTTGAGTCCTCAATAATCTGTATTTTTTTTTTTTTAGGGATGCACCAATATGGAATTTCTGGGCCGATAACCGATAATGATCTGTTTTTTGTGGCAAATACAAATGGTGATACCTAATAATTTCCCTTTTTTATTTTTGCATTTGAAACAAATACACACTATAATCCAGAGTTTGTGTAATGAGGGATGAGGGTAAGAAAAGCCAAGTCCTTCTAAAGATAATCATTTACTGTTTTTAATAGATAAAATGAGATTTTCTTCTTTTTTTTTAAGGCGGAAGACGCCCCTAAAGTGCCATATTATCGGTTATCGGATTGGTTGAAATTCCATTATCGGAATGATAATTACATTTTCCCATTTATCTTAGGATAATATATGGACCTCCGATAATTTGTGCACCCCTAAATTGTCCTTGCATTTACAGACAAACTGCCCTCTCAACTATTGCTGATCTATTCCATCTTTCCAAATGACAGCTGTTCTGCTTATCCATACCACTGTTTTGTATCAATTTGTTCAGACAAATCATTGGTGTGGACAGCAGCATGTACGTAATTAATGGGATAGTGTAGCATCTCAGAGTCTCTGGCTGTCAGTGAATGCCATCCTCTCTGATGATCTCTTAAAAGATCCCACATTTCATCATTTGAGTAAAGGGCTGTCTGTGCACACCAAGCGCTATAACTATAACAACAGTTTTTAAAATCCTAAATCAAGTAGATGACAGCGTTAACACTGCAAACATAAGCTATACAATGGTGAACAATATAGTTTTAGTGCTTAGTGTGAATGGCCCCTAACACTAGACTCAACTTCTGTTAAGCTACCTGTACTTGTAAACTACTGAGTCAGATACCACTACTACAGCACAATTACATTTTGGTAGCAGTTTAGGTTGTTTAGTGCCAGATGTTCTGAACAGGGAGAAATGCCTAATTGCTTTGCCATGATATACCTCCAAATATTGGCAAGATATGTTTAGTAGTAAAGTCATACCTTTTAAAATTCACATGTGAACAAAGGAGATTCTTCCCAATGCTGAGGTATAACATTACATAACCTTACTCATTCTTTTTTAAATTATCCCTGTTTATTATGGTGCATACCTAGTTTGTAAACAGAAGGGAAAAGTGCTGAGTCGAATAATAGTCTAAGTCCATATAATTATTTTTTAATATAGATATTCTTTTGATTTACCAGACTGTAAACCACAAACTATTCATTTTTAATCTGTTAAATTGTTAATGCAATCCCCCCTCATTTTGTTCAATTGTCTGTTTTAATATTATCTGCTCCCTTTGTCTGCTGATTATTGCTTGTAGTATGGACTTATACTGTTGTTCCACAAACTGTTGGAGATGTACTGTTTTTCCACTTTCCATAAGTATTATGTCTTATAATCCCTAATATATATGAGTTAAGTAAAAAAATCTAATTCAACAAAATGAGTGGGGAGTGCATTAAGAATTTAAAAACGTCTAGTTTGTGGTTTACAGTCTGGTAAATAAAAAATATATATCTATATTCAAAATGTTAAAATATGGACTTTGATTTTCGTCTCAGGTATTTGTACCGTGGCTTTGTTCACATTCATTTGTGTGCTACATGTTGAGACCTGGGGATCACCTTGGATCATGAATCTTTTATCTATGAAACAACTATTGAAGATATCTCATCAATATTTGGGAGTTAGATCATGGCATAGTGACTACACAACACAAACATCTACCAAAGTTTAATTATTGTGCTTTAAGATTAGAAAATGTTAAGTAAGATTAGATTGTTTTCAAAGCCATTCAGTAATATTGTACCCACACACACAGATAGCAGGCACTATATATAAAAAAATATTTCAGTGATTGCTAAATGTACAGAGCTGAATAAACATTGTAGTTGGGGCCTAGCTTTATGACCCCCAAGATGTACAGATGATTATCAGTACATTTAGGCGACACTGAAGTGAATTCACCTCTCCTAACTGAAGCGGCTCCTGCTTGTCTTCCAGGCCAAACTCAGCGACCAGAAGGCTGCTGTCGTCGTGATCCGAATCTTGAGGGACTTATGTAACCGCGTTCCCACCTGGGCTCCACTCTCGGGATGGGTAAGCAAACTGTTGCTGCACACATATTGACAATGGCAGTGAATTTTAAGTTGTGTTTGGTAGGTGTATTACTGCTAGTCAGCAGCAGATTTGTTAAAGCTTTTCATTTGTGAATAGTTAAGTCCTTTGTGACATTAAGTGTGAAGCATTAGTTGCATTAGTACTTATGAGTCTTTGGACTACCAGTGAGAGGATTATTAATCATTATTAAAATTGCTGAGACCTGGCTTATGTTAAATGTTATCTTTGCTCTGATTCCCTGTGATTGCATTTGAGTAGCCTCTTGATCTACTGGTTGAGAAAGCCATTGTGACATCTGAAACGCCAATGCAAGCAGGCGAAACCTTCCGCAGGGTTTTAGAATGTGTCTCTACTGGAATCCTCCTTGAAGGTAAGTATTAGGTTAGTTTTCAATCATCAATTGTCAATCATAAGATAATGACATGAACAGTCTTGGTCTAATTCATCATCCCCTGTGCATAGGCGGTCCAGGAATTAAAGACCCATGTGAGAGGGAAAAGACGGATGCCATTGGCCATCTCAGTGCGCAGCAACGTGAAGACATAACTCAGAGTGCTCAGGTAAGGGGAGGCTGCTAAGAGAGGCTAACTCAAGTTTATAATGTTGGAGACCAAGAATTTTGCCTAACTTCTTTAATATTTATTTCAGCATGCCTTGAGGCTATCTGCATTTGGACAGATGTATAAAGTGCTGGGAATTGAATGGAAGTCCTGGAATAAGAATCGAGAATGGAAATGGCAAGGGCCCAATGCCAGAGCTGAAACAGGTAGTTATGATATACTAGGACTAGAGGTTTGGGACGCGTAGCCCAATATAAATTAATGCTATAATAATCCAAACATCTTGCCTTTAGCCAACTCCACTATTGACAGTAAAGTCTTTGTCTTAATAGGTTATTTTTTGGTGTGATTTAAAAAGCATTTGATTTAAAAAAAAAAGAAGCCTGCTTTGCTTTCAATGTTTCACGGATCTTGAAGCACTTGTAGGATCTGTTCTCCAATCTTGTCTTCTTTATGCAGCCCAGATCTCATCCTCCACGCCATTTAGTCAGACAGCTAAGAGGCCGTACACTGATGTGGATGCGGAAGGAGAAGGCCATCTCAACAGCAAGCAAAGAAAGTTTCTCAAGTTCCAGAAGCATCATCGCTTTCAAAGGAACTCGGGTTAGTAGCAGCTATCGAATCCTTTTTGTCATAACATGCTAGCTTTTATTGTCAAATCATCAATTTCATGTTGTTGAACTGTCTCACACTTATTTTTTACTATGCTCCCCCCGCTCCCTTTCTTTTATTACTTGTCTCTTGTCTTCCTTTAGTGTCAGACGACTTGGGTATGAATGCTGTGATGCGTCTGAATCAGTACAAACCTGGTCTTGAATACAGACTGTTGTCTCAAGCGGGACCAGTTCATGAACCAGTCTTCACCATGGCTGTGGATTTGGATGGGAAGACCTATGAGTCTACAGGGCCTTCCAAGCGAGCTGCCAAACTTAATGTAGCCACCAAGGCAAGTTTATTTCATGCAGTTTCTGCAGAGTTGGTTGTGAAACACTGAAAGCTAGTGTTCCAAATGATTTTGTTTTCTTTTTCTAGCGGAGGTCTTCGTATAAGCCCAATAGCTGTCGAGCAGAATCCTTTCATCTCCACATTTATTTTATATTCGTCATAAATAAATGTTGTACTTTGATGTGCGACACCATTGAACAGAAATAGTGGAAATAGCCGCTCACAAAACATTGTGATGCATCATGAACTTGTACATTGGTTACTTAAATTTTTGGAAATGTGTTAATATTTTCTCCTAGTAATGACGTGCCCAAAATGGGGGCACGTCATAATCTACTGTAAATTATCCAGGTTGAACGTTGGTAAGTGTCTCTCTAGTCTAAGTCGTCCTCAGACGAGCCCTCCATCGTTGCTTCCAGGCAACAGACTCTACCGCATAGAAGAAGCTTGGTTTGATTTGTCTTTGGAGGTAACTTGGCATGACGATACACTGGTCATGCCGTTCAGGGCCCTCCATGCAGGGCCTTCCTCAATTTAAGATCTTGCTGGGTTGAGTTGACCCATGAGCCCAGGTACTTGAAGTCCTTGAGCCAACATGGCAGGGTGAAGTTAGGATGTTTGATTGCAACCTTCCTTTGATCACTCACCCATGAGTTTGTGTCTTTGACAGGTCTTGGTGGAACTAGGCTTACCTACTGGGTCAGATTCCAAATCGGGAGCCGGTGATGGGGCCGAGGAAAGCCAGTCAACAGATGCACCTGGGGCAGGCTCTACTACATCAGATGATGTAATTACCGACTTCAGTAAAGAAAACGAATGAAATGGCACCTTTGCATCATTCTTATAAAATACAGACTGCTTAGTTTTGACAGTTATTTAAATTTGTCCTACATCAAATGATTTTTAAATGTGTTAATGATCATATTCAGTAAAAGGGATACACATGTGGAATGCCCTACCAACTGAAATAAAAACAACCTGATCCCAAAATATTAAATGAAAAGTTAAAATCAAACCAAGCGGTGAACACTAATATGTTAGGCACGTTTTGGAATGTTAATGTCACTGCTTTTATGACTGTAATTTGTGACATTTATTGCTTTAGATTAGCGCTTCATGCACATCCTTTTTGTAATGGATTTCTTTACTTGGTAGATATTTGTGTAGAAGAGACTAGGGTTGCAAATTAGCAGCAGCTATAAACCCCATATACAGTGCAACAGTTTCATGTTTTTATAAATTGATTGTATCAAATAAACAAATAAAAATTTAAGAAATATTTGAATCCACATTTGTTTGTTTTTTAACCACTTCGACCCTATACCTCGTTAACTAGAGTCCCCAAGGGGTCTTATTTTTAAGCCCCCTTTTTCTCCCCAAACACCAAATCTCTTAGCTGAACGTATCTGATCTATAAGCTCACAGCACATCACAAAGTGTTTTGAGCTTGTAGATCAGTTATATATATCTATATAGGTTAATTTGGTTAATCCACATTAGTTCCCCATACAAATAATTTGACTTAAAGTTTTATGTTAAGACTAGAGAATCCAGCAGTTACACCTTTTGCCTACTACTTCCTACAGAGTACCCAAGGTCCTATCTTGACTAAGCACGGGAAGAACCCTGTGATGGAACTCAATGAGAAACGCCGCAGCCTTAAGTATGAGCTTTCTGCAGAGACCGGTGGCTCCCACGAAAAGTGCTTCATCATGGAGGTGGGTCACTCACTGTCTGGCACAACACTTGACTCCAACCTTTTAGTTTAAGGCTATACCACACTTTGTTGCAAAACCCCTTAGGTAATTTCTGTCATGTGCATAGTCTGCATACTGTATACATTTTGTTAAAAAAAAATATATATATATTATACTAGTCCTTACCCAAATATATGTGCAACCAAATTACGTGCATAGTTTGGGTTATGGGTTGTGCACGGTATATTAGGAATTGAAACTAACTTTGTAGTTTGAAGCTTGCATGTAAAAATGTAGGAGCATCCTCATTGTGTTGTGTGACGTTTGGCGCCACCGTGCGCTAGAAGTTACACGTGACTGTCTAGTACAGGGGTATCTCAAACTGTTTTATATCACGGCCGCAAATTATGAGGTATATTTTTTTGGGTGACCCTCCTTGACCCCCTCGGTTGTCTGACTGTGACAAATGAATGATCTGCCCACCCCGAGCGAGATGCTCGTCGCTCGGTAAAGTTACATCGAGAAAACTCCGCGAGAGTACAGATGGAAAAAATAGACTTGTGCTCTCGTGCATCATGTCCCCGTGCCCACGCTTGTTCATTACGGGTATTTCAGACATTTGATAAATTAGTAGTTAGATATTATCTATGTTTTCCCCTCGATTTCTCAGGTTGAGGTAGATGGCGTCAAGTTCAAGGGCAGAGGCTCTAATAAGAAAGAGGCAAAGGCATTTGCTGCGTTGGCTGCTCTGGAGAAGCTCTTTCCACACAGCCAGAGTGGACCTCCCGGCTTCAGAGACCCATTTAGGAGGAAGGTCACCTACACTGACATGGTAATTGATCCAGGTTTTACCTGGCATCCATGCACAAGCAAAAATAAAGCAAAAATAAGACCCACATTCATTCAGTAATGCATGTCATATTTGGCCATATACTGCGCACACACATACACACAAACCCATCCACTGCCTGTAGACAGTTTATTGTAAACCTCCTCTGCTCAACAGCACATCCCAGGATTTGGTACCATCCGTGGCATTCCTTCAGACCCTGGGTCCAACACTTGGGGTCGAGGCCGGGGTCGGGGCAGAGGTCGAGGAGGCAAGCCATTTGTCGCAGCAAGTAATTATAACAAGAGTAAGAAACTTGACTTGAACCTATTTCACCCTGGTGTTCCTATTTTTGTATGTCATTAAGTGGATTTTCTTTCTTTAAATTGAAAGATTGCAGATCTACCAGCTCATTTTTTAACACATTAATTTAGTCATCTGCTTGTTGAACATGACATTATAATTAGATTATAATTTGATTTATTTATGCTTTGTTTTTAAACAGCCGACTACAATTATGGGAGCATGGCTGGCACTGGATATCGTAAGTGTCCTTACCCATAATTATTTTGATAGTTACTACGTATGTGTATAAACTCACTCAGAGTGATGGGCATTTCATTTCCCCCATGTACAGTATTTGAATCTATGGGTATCATTGTTGTAATCATTATATCATCATATTACCTTTCTGAACCAGAAAATGCATATTAGAAAATCAACATGCCATTTCCACTAAGCAATCATATTTTTGGGAACATCTAGTAATCTCAAGTTAACACTTTAACCTTAGCTTCCTTATGCTAACATACTGCAAATATGTTTAGGGTAGAACTAGTATTGAGCCCTGGGGGAATCTGCTCAACTAAGTATAAGGTTTTAGTGGTTGAAAACTGACGGACAGAATAGCACGTTTTACATTGTTTAAAAAGTAACACAGTTCAAGGCTGAAGAGTAGAGAGAGCGAGAACCTGCACATCTAAAATGTAGGAAGTGCAAGTCTAGGCAGCAGGCATATAAACTCGTAAAAAAAGGATGGACCTTTCATAAGTAAGGGACTGCACACTCCAGAGAACTTACTGTGTATATTTATATTGAGTATTTATCAAAGTTGTAGATGGGTTTTTGAACAAACCTTTGATTTTTGACTCCAACCGTCATGCATTCCAGGATTCTTAAACTCCTATTACACACAAAGTAAAATAATTTCAGCTAAACCCTTGGATGGCCTTTTGGTTAGATAAAGAGCAGAATGCACTTCACTTAAAGGAGTAGTTCACCACTTTTCAACCTGTCTTCATATAATAGGTCCTCACTAATGTTCATGATAAAATATCACAATTTTTTTCTACTCTGTCCAAGTCTCCTAGGAGAGCTGTGGGAAGTTCAGAATCCATCGTCTTGTGACATCATCATTTTCCAAAAAAGAAAATTAATCAATATTTTTGAAAAAAATATTTCGATTTTTAATATCGCGAGAACAATGGCTTCCACTTTAAAATTGCAACTTTTCAGGAATAGAAAGCCTGCAGTTTCTATAAGCTGGATTGGTAATCGATGATGTCACAAGACTATGGGTTTTTGACCAGCCCACAGCCCGCCTCTGAGAAGAAAAAAAAAGAAAAGCTATTTTTGAGTGAGGACCAATTATATGAACATAGGTTGAAAAGTGGTGGAGTGCCCCTTTAAACATCAAGGTTTATTTTCAAGATGTACATTTTAATTAATTTTAGATTGTTTCAACAGAATAATACATAAAACCACTGGATTGCAAGAATTTAGAAGTAATTTACATGACTTTTGAGACAATTCAACCTAAAAAAAACATAGTGCACACACACCAGTGACAAAACATTATTTTCTCCCCAACCACTTTCAGATAAACCCTACGTTAATAATTCAACTGCGGCCACCACCACCACAACCCAGGCAGATAGCTCCACAGACGACACTGGCACCTCTGGATATGGCACCTTCTACCCTGAATCTACTTACTCTGCTCCGCCGGCCACAGATACCTCCACTGCTCCAATGTCCACTAACTATCAGCCGGTTTCCACTAACTACCAGTCAATGCCCCCTCCGATTGACCAGCAAAGCCCATACAGCTATGGCTATGGTGATGAGAAGAAGAAGCTTCTGACCCAGGCCCAGGCGAGCCAGTCTGTGGTTCAGACTGGTGCCCAAGACCAAGCAGACTACTCAATGTACAGCACGGCATACCCCAGCTCGGTAACTGGGGGCCAAACGTATAATTATGGTGAGTAATTTGGAAATCTAAACCCCAGCATATACTGTAAACCCATATAATCTTCCTCAATTTACCTATTCATAGAGATGGTGTTGAATTAGTCCGGGGTAAATACTTTGCCTTGGTGGGTTGAAGCTATCTGCATTCAGTTTCTTTCTTTAAATGTGATACCTGATTACCTCCCTTCTTAAGTTAATTGAATTGATCTGTCCACAGGTTGGGAGAACCAGAGTCAGACCGGGTGGGGGAACCAGCAGCAGCAGCAGCAGCAGCAGCAGCCCGCGCAACAGCAGCCCACGCAGCAGCAAGGGTACGGCAGCATGTACCAGGGCTATGGTGGGCAGGATCAGACCCAGAGTCAGAGTACCTACCATGGTTATGGAAACTAGGCAGCTTCGCAGCAATCTTGAAGGCTAGATCTATTCTTGATGAGGATGATGATGCCTTGGCTGCAGAGTTCCAAATGAGAAGAAATTGTGTATTTTCAGTTCTGTTAGAGGAATCGTGTTCCCTTTTTGTTACCACTCTCTCATCATTGTGTGGTTACTTTAGTTCTTATGTTAATTTACTTGCCAGTTAACTTTCTTTTTTTTTTAAGTAAAAAATAAAATAAAAAATTGTGAATGCTACATTAGCTGTGATATCAGTCCCTTTCCCACTTGGATTGCCATAACATTGCTGGATAAAAGTAAAAACAATAGCTGGCATAGGCAGTGGAGAGTCATTTCCACAGGAGTCTAAAGCATGCGAGACTAGGCATTTTGGGATGACAAATATGAAGAAAATCAATAGTATTCATCTGCAGGTTTGCACACCAACTGATATGCTCCAGTCACCTCTATCTCTTGCATGCCCACTCCCGACAAACAATACATTGAGTTATTCCTTAAAGATATTGTTACTTGTATAACACCAGGAAATATCAACCTGCATAATGCATATGCATTTTAGCAAGATCTTAATTACGGCAACATTTTGTTCATGGAACAATGGTTTTGCTCCAGTCGTAGGCAGCCTTGCTGTCTCTCTCTCTCACACACACAGGCCGTGTCTCCCATACTCTCTCCTCCACGTACTCCAAATGTGCCCACAACCTGACCAGCGGCTGTTCTTAAAGAACGCCAAAAAGTAAAATTTCCAGTTGATTACTGGCTTTACATGCCAGTGGGAATGAGGCTTTGGTTCCTAGGCTCACTCTTTTCTTAAAGGGCCACTTCACCTCTGGGACAACCCGATCTTATTTTATTGTTGTTTGGGACACGATCAACACAATCCTGAGTTATTTTTTGTGTTCAATCTGTGTTTTTAGATATTTTAGTATTTCAGTATGACTAGTGATGCATTTTGCATCACCAGTGATGCGTTTTGCATCATATGATGCAAAACGCATCACTAGTACATGCTGAAATACAAAAATATCTCAAAAAACAGATTGAACACAAAAAAATAACTCAGGATTGTGTTGATCGTGTCCCAAACAACAATAAAATCAGATCGGGTTGTCCCAGAGGTGAAGTGGCCCTTTAACTGGCCTCTATCCTCATCCTTTCCAGCTTGAACGTAAAGCTCATATCTGATGGTGTGTCATTGTGTTCTCTAACATCTCTTGTCATGATCGTTGTACTTTATTAAATCTTTTTTTGTTTTATAATCGACTGTACTAGTACAAGTACCGTATTATGTGGTGAACATTTTTATGTTGCGGTTATGAGTTCCCTTTGCTGTAGTTCTAAGATGCTCTAATCTGGTCTTTATAGTAATAAAATACTTTAATTTTGTTTCCTTGTCTTTTTGTAACACATTATGTGTGGGGTGAAAACACTGAGGACAAATTAATTAAATAAATGGTCTCAAAAAGATGTCTGTGGGTTGCCAGTGCCTTTGACCTTAGTGGATTACCTTGAGCTTTCCTTAAAAATACCATGCAGATTCCTCACATCAATGTTAGAGGAGCACTTCACATCACAGGACTGTACCCGATTGTGCACTCACTGTCCGTCCATTTGTGAGGTGCACATGGCTCAGACATCTCACTAGCCAGCCTAGAATGCATACATCAGTTACTGTTATTTATGGCCAGCTTTGTGTTTATACAACAAGCACTCTTGGCAAAGAGGCTAACCAAAATGTACTGTAGGTTAGGTGCACAGACCAAACAATGTACAGTATTAATAAGGCCAGTACAATCTAAAAAAACAAAAATAGTGTTGTAACTTTAAATTGTTACATCCAAATCCAATAGAATGTAAGCAGCAAAACATTGTATATAAAACTGGTAAACTTTGATATCCTTGATAGTGGACATCTACATTGGAAAATGACATTGAAGCTAATAAGGCTGCATCCATTTTTGACACCAAATAAAGGGACTGACTGAACTGAAGTATGAAAATAGCTCTACACAGCAAAGTGGTCTTTTTTAACTCGGTGAGTATAACAAATGTCTCTTGGGGTCCCCAAAGAGCCCAATGAAGGCACAACAAGGGCTATTAAAGTATGAAGTTGGCCACGTCTTGACCTTTTATATCACAAATACTGACTGAAATCAAATAGAAATAACATACTGTACATACCCACCAAATTAAAGAGAAAGACAAGGAGCCATGGAAATAAAGGAGGAAAATAAACACTAAGGTGGAAACAGTTGAGTGTGGACACTAACTATTATAACCACTGTAGGTCACATGTAGATGACCCTATTGTGCCCAGAGTGAATCAGGGTGTGAGCAATGATCATGCCCCACTGGTGTGGCCTGGGACTGACCCGCCTGGGACTGGTTTCTTCTCCTGGGATGGCTGATAAAAGCAAGACAGTTGGAGAGGCTGAGCAGACCGAGGGCCCTTCCAAGCATTCTGAGGACACCTCACCACTTGCACTCAGCCTCATCAACAGTGAGTGTGTTATGTTACCTCAAAGACAACTCTCAAACTACTCATGCTTCTGATTTAGTTACTGCTACAGTGGTCTGCTATCTCACTTGCTGTCGTTCTTGATAGTTTTGCTGGTTCTACTTTTGCCTTTCACACGTTCACGCTGTATAGTTGTTGTGCGCAGGGCTTTTAAATCAGCGTTTCAACCCTGTTTTCCCTTAACTTTAGATTAGGTTGGAGATGATCATTTTTGCACTGCTTAAATGCTGGATGCAAAATATTATTTGTGGGTTGTTTAATGCTAAATGTGAAGAGAAATGTACAGACAAGACAGATTACCATACACTTGCATCCTGTTATGAAGAGACACACATTGGGGGAATTTTGGTTGAAATGAAAAACAACAAATGCAGAAGTAACTTGGTCACTCATACTTTGAAACTCACACTTTGGTGCATCTCTATACTTTGAAAGGGTAATAAGAATTTATTTTGCTTTCTTACTATGATGATTATTATCATTAGGGTGTAAAAATGGAAACAATGATTTAGACTAAATTGGGAACATTGAAATGTACTTTTGCCTTTTTCTATTTCTGTAAAAGACTATTTCTTTAATAAATTTACCTGCAAAATAAATAATTCTAAAATCAGATTTATATTAGCATCATTATGAAATGTATAACCATAGAGATCTGCTTAAATATGGTGTGTTGAACCTATAATCTAATTGTCGCCTAACTTGTTGGGATATTGATTCGAAGGTTTAGTTAATATTCAAAAACACCTCCTTGGATCTAATTATCCTAGATTCAAAATAACTACTCTGATACCACACCAACAGTCAGATCCAGCAGCGAGCTACAGTTAATCTCAGGATACAGAGGAGGACCACTGCATTGGGTCATAGGCAGAGGTTTCTGATGTTGAAATTAGGAGGGACTGAGAGAGGGATGTAGTTAAATTTCAGAGCGAGTCGTTACGCTTAAAGATGTCTATTGTTATTTAGACTTCTAAAACCTATTGAAATGGATAGTGTAACGCAATCCTGTATGGGATTGCGTGGATTAACAACAAAGTGTGCATTAGACCTGCCCTCTTCAAATGCAACTGTGACTGATTAGATGTTTAGAGGTGAGATGGATGTAGGGACTGATGTCTGCCCAGGTTTGCAGCTGCTTTGATTAGGCTTGATGGGCTCCATCTGAGATCTGTCAGTATTGACTGCAGCCAGACAGAAGTCACAGCAGTCAGTAAGGGCTTGTGCTTCTGCCAGGTAGAAGGGGAAATGCCTACAGGTGTTAAGGTTTTATGTTTTCTTATTTATTGTAAGCTATTTTCTGCCTCATGGTGTTTTCTTTTGACTGAGTGTGTCACACACACACACCCCTTAAAATGCATTCTATGACAGATTGAGCTTTTTGTTACAGATGGCACTCACCCTGTTAACCACACTATCTACCATCATGTCTGTGGTTTACTGTTATCCAACCGCCTTTCAGGACCTGGAAGTAAATTCTAGTAAGTAATGCTTTCCTGCAAACTCAACTAGAATTTGGACACAATTGCACCGAAATTCAGAGGATCCAAATGTTTGCTCCTTGCTCCCCTACAGGAAACAGAAGTTCCATCAAGTTCTTGGCAGTAGGAGACTGGGGTGGAGTGCCCCATCCCCCTTACATCACCCCTGTGGAGAAGGCCACGGCCCTGGAAATGGGTAGAGTTGCAGAACAGATGGGTGCAGACTTTGTTCTCGCCCTTGGTGACAACTTCTACTACACAGGAGTGGACAGCGTGGATTCTCCTAGGTTCAAGGTTAGAAGTCCCCACCCACCCACCCACAAAAAGAAAACAAATAATAATCTTTAATTTAATCTAATGGCTTTTTATTGTTTTAATATGTATTAGCCCTAAGTATCTAATAAAGGCTTTTCCTTGGCTCTGAGTGTGCGAGAAGAACCTCCCGATGGGACCGCCTGCTGAAATAATATCTTCTTAGAAAAAAGTCACCTGTTTCGAATGATTTCAGTGCATTGAATGAGAAATTATCAAGTGTTTTCAAGTGTTTGAATGGTCTGGTATCTCGGATACTCAATTCTGGGTATCCCGGTATCTCACAGTGGACGGTTGATCAAAACAATGAAACAGTGGCTTGATTAGTAGTGAAATGTCGACATCTAGTGGTCAACCTCAGAGGTACACAATAACAAAAACTGAGCTGAATTCCAGCATCGAACTAGATGCCATGGATTCTCTGTTACCCGGTGTAACGCTCCACGCCACAGACCCCGACGGAGCGGCGCGGTATTGGGCGCCGATGACCGGCGACCAATCCCACTCAGCTGCGTTACCGAGATATGTGCCGTTATGGACAGAATAGTAAATATTCAGTCCCTCACTATCCACGTCTACCCCACTGCACGTCTCCAGCACTATCCACGTCAAAGATATATGCACAAAAAAGGAGTCACATCATCCGTTCATTAGCTCAGTCAGTAGAGCACGGATGCAACAAACCCACGGTTTGGGTTCGATTCCCGTGAGGGGAATATAATATTCGAGGCGACAGATATCGGTGCATGCGTACATCAAAGTGCACGGAAACAGGATACCCCGTGGATACCCCGTGGATACCCTGTGCATTCAAACGTCTGATAAATGGTGAAAAAGTCTGATTGAATGCGAAGAGAGCAGTCGAAGCTGGTGAAAAAGTGATAATTGTATTGTGATAAAGTCTCATAATTTTTTTTCCCATCTTTCAACATAGGACACTTTTGAGTCTGTATATACAGCAAAGTCTCTTCAGATCCCCTGGTACGTGCTTGCTGGAAATCATGACCATGCAGGCAATGTCAGAGCACAGATGGAGTACAGCCGCAGGTCTGATAGATGGTGAGGATTGTTACTTGCCGTAACCTTTACCCTGACAGTTCATTTATTCTATCAACGTTCCTAACGCAGGGCCTGAATGTACACAAAGTTAAAAATTTATCACATTCTTGAAGCTCGCCACTGGTTACTTTTCTAGTGTCCAGATTGTCCTAGATATGTGCCTTGCTCTTTACTTTTGCAATAAACATTTACATCAGGGGTCTTCAATGTTTTCAGGCCTAGGACCCCTTAGTTTAGAGAGAGAGAGGAAGCAGGGACCCCCCACAACCCATAGATACCATATAGTTTAATCGTTTGACAGCACAATCATCAGTGTATTTTGGGTTCTTGTCAATTTGTGTTTTCAGATATTTAACCACTTGAGCCCTCCTTACCTAGTAAAATTGACCTTTTACTCTGCACTGCTCTTTTTCCCCTCTACACCAAACCTCTTTGCCGATCTACAAGCTCACAACGCCTCGGCGTTGTGAGCTTGTAGATCTGCTATTTTTGGCTACAGTTCTCAGAATATGGACACTAGGGTTCAAGTTGTTAATATAAAAAGGATTGTATTGTTAATATAGGAGGAGTAACTCTGAGGACCCCCTAGGGGTCTCGGACCCCTGATTTACATAATTGATTTACATAATTGAATGTAACACATCTCGGGTTTTGTCTGACTGCAGCCCATCATTGTTCCTTGATGATTGACTGGCTATGATTTGTCTGCACTTGTACCTTCTCACAGGCGCTTCCCTTATTACTATTATGAGCTGAACTTCCGCATCCCGAGAATAAACAGGACCCTGAGCATAATCATGCTAGACACAGTGATGCTCTGCGGCAACTCGGATGACTATGTAGATGAGAAGCCCAGAGGTCCACTACGTGCAGTGGATGCCAACCGCCAGCTGATCTGGTTGCAGGAGAGGATGGCCCAGTCCAAGGCTGACTTCCTGCTGTTGGCAGGCCACTACCCAGTCTGGTCTGTGTCGGAGCACGGCCCCACAGACTGCCTGCTGCAGAGGCTACGGCCCCTGCTGGTCAAGTACAAGGCTACCGCCTACCTCTGCGGTCACGACCACAATCTGCAGGTGGGTTATCTCAGTGGTTCTCAACCCTTTCAGGCTGCAACCCCCAAAATAATCACATTTTAACCCCCACCTTGACGAGCACTAAGAGTTGAACTTAGGCATTACATTGTGTATAACACGGTTCTATTGTGAAAATTGCAGATCTATATGCTCACAACGCCTCGCAATATGAGGTGTTGTGAGCATGTAGATCGGCTATTGTCACAATTTCTGCCTCTGTAATATTTGACAATTGGACCAATATTGTCGTTTTAGACGTATTAAAAAGTCCTTAAATTGTCACTTTAGAAATGTGCATATACACTTAAACTTTATGTTGGTTTGTTTACTGTTGAGAGAGAAAACGATGTTGCACATTAAGTTAATCATCTGGGGACCCCACAAAATAATTTGGGGGTCCCGACCCACAGGTTGAGAAACACTGTTATAATTATGGAGTGAGTTTTAGTGCTGTCACTCATGGTAGATGATGCAAAAAAAAAAAAAATCAATTTGCAACACTAAAGCATAAAGGCTTTTATTCAATGTAAGTTTATAGGCCATGCCTCCATGCTGACTGGAGTTGTCTTTGTTTAGTACATCAAAGAAGCTGGTGTGGGATACATAGTGAGCGGTGCTGGAAACTTCTTGGATCCTGATGTCCGTCACTGGCACCATGTCCCCAAGGATTCTGTGAAGTTCTTCACTGGCCAGGCCTCCACACTTGGTGGCTTTGTCCATGCGGAAGTCACAAAAAAGGAGATGGTCCTGACCTTCATCCAGGCCAAGGGTACCTCTCTTTACCGCACTGTGCTGCCCCATCGGAAGATGGAAGAGATTGGCCAGTATTAGAACTGTACAGTATACTGTCTTGTTGGTAGGGCAGACATTTCAGGTTTTCTTAAAGAACTTGCATTAGCACTTAAAAGCAGTAAATGTGTACAATATATATTTAAGAATGAGGATTAAGGAATTGTTTTAGATTAGGAATACTAATAAAAAAAAAAGAATTGTAAAGAAATGTCTGTCACAAATTAAACTACATGGCTAAATCTGTTGGGCCTGTTAAATGTCTCACACATAGGCTAGGTCAAGTATTGTTTTCTCACCACCTGGTTTGTCATAGAGGATTAAGCTGAATGACAGCAGATGGGCAGTGAATGTTAACATGATAAGTCTTGCCAGCCATTGACAATGAACTTTGGAGGCAGTCTCCATTCACCTTATTCCTGCCAATGCCCACTGTGATCGGGGGGGAAGCCCCATATCAACAGGTTTACTGTAATGCCATGACTGCTTATCAATGTTGGGGCTTGTTTTTAAAGTGTTGCTTTGGGCTTGCTTCCTAATGTTTGTTAAACCAGTGGTTTGCAGACCTCCTTCTGAAAATATTTAACTTTTCAATGTTTTGAAAATGGCAGATCTACATGACGCGATGTGTAATTTAAATGTAAAGTGGTCAAACTTGGCCTATAAGTCGTTTCATTTTGGCTTGTTTTCATAGACCAGGCAGCTTGTTTATTTAACTTTTCAATGTTTTGAAAATGGCAGATCTACATGACGCGATGTGTAATTTAAATGTAAAGTGGTCAAACTTGGCCTATAAGTCGTTTCATTTTGGCTTGTTTTCATAGACCAGGCAGCTTGTTTCTCTTGACAAATCTGCCAACACTGCTGATTACCTGTGTTAAACTTGCAGTAGTCTTGTGTTGCCAGACAACTATTCCACAATCTCCGAATGTATGATGGGAGCATTTGCTAATTGCGGAGTAAACAGTCTGGCCACGCGAGACTACACTTGCAGTAGCCTACTAGGGAGGAAGTGGACAGATCTTGAAGGAAGCGGCACAGAAACTAGAAATGCAGATCCTGCAGAAACAGTGGGCTTGCTGAAAACTCGCACAAAATATTAATGTGTACTGTAGAAAATGCGCACATCCGTCAAGAGTAAGCACAGCAGTACATGCTGATATCTGTTATGGGGTGGCAAGCTTAACCAATCCTCAAGCTCACCACTCCTTCGTTGAACCCAATGGCCCAATGGAGGGTTACAGAAAGTGAATGGGGTTTTGGGATTACAGAAAAGGTTACAGAAGACCATTGATGGACGTTTTGGGTTTACAAAAAAGGTTACAGGAGAAGGTCCATTGAACAAGTCCATGCATGACTTTGTGGTATTGATACTATTTATGTTACAAGCGGTAATTACACTTAGGAATTCACTGGGAAACTTTTATTTTACTCAATGAGAAAAATACTACTATGCCAGCAGAGTTTTGAGGAGAATATGTTCTATAAACAATGAGAACATCTATAGTGTGCTCGCTGCTGCTGCAGCTATAGTCTCTTCGTCATCTTAAGTCAGCCTATTAGGATGGGTTACTGTCTGGGCATGGTGTAGGCTCTAAGAACTGAACACACCAGGAACATGTGCTGAGACTTCACTGAGTCACTAATCAGGTGTCAAGGACAGGTAGGATCTCCTAACCTGGCTGACGTAAGCACATGGACTCTCACTGGGTCACATATTCAATCATTTCTTTTGAGGTATATTTATGCCTTTACTGATATACATCCCTAAAAATAGGTTTGTTATAGGACATTTCCCATCGGAGCTAGACCGATACTTGTCTGAAAGAATAACAGGCAATTGTACACCGAGGCAAGTGTAGTTTGTCAGTTAATAACTGAAGCAGTAGCATCTTGGCCTAGTTCCAGACCCTGAATCGCTAGCCACACCCCTTTAAATTTGTATTTTGGCGATGGAGTGAAACGAAATGTCAATTCAGGAGTGTCAGGAGTGTCAGGCTAGTAGCATCTCTAATATTACATTAAAATACCATCTGTTTGTCCCACCTGAAACTAAATCATCTTAAATTGCTCTGCAATCCCACACTTATGTTTGACTTAATCCTACACTGCCCCTGGTATATGGTGGACCTACTTTCATAAGCATATTGATATATTAATATAGCCTACTGTGCAATCTCATGCTGGCTGTACTCTGATCTAGTTTTACAATGTGAACTCAATTAGTCTTTGTTTTCATTGAGCATTTCATGTAAAACATTCAAGCAAGCAAACCACAATACCTAATTCACCAAGGGAAAAGCTACTGAATAACTTTGACCAGTAAGCCGCCTTTTCTGGTTGGGTTGAGTTGAGCTCTTCCTAGTTAACAATGCCTCTTTTTGCAGTGTCTTTGTGCATTTTAGAGCCATAAGATGTCTAGATGAGAAAAATGCTTAAAAGTTCGTTCTTCTAAACTTGCTTTTAACTCAGACATTTGGTTGGTTTTGTTTGATAATTACCTTTTTGTCAATTATATTTTTCATTTTCAAATCACACGTGCAGTGGAATTTTAGAATTTAGCTGTATAGTATCACTTCTCCATACTTCCATATTTTTAATGTTACTGTTGTGTCCTCAAGTGATCAGTGATCTTGAGACTCATTGAGTTAAAAACTCCACAATGTGAAACAATGCTGCGATGTGAAATGATTGCTGTTGATTCTCTTCATAAGCCATTACTTACATCAATGGCAAAACATCTCATCTGATTCAATCTAGAACAGTAATTTCCTGTTGCTCTGGCTTTCATGCCATGTATGTTTATTTTTTTCTGAGGTTCCTCCACTGTGATTGTTCTGCTGTCTGATCATCTGATTCCCTGACTCAGAGTAATAAAAGGATGCCTGCTGTAAGACGTTAAGCCGCATGCTTAATCTTCTCTCCCTAATCCCTCCACCATCCCTCACAAAATACAGAGACTTGTTGCAACACTGTGGAAATCGGCAAGGTTACAAATTTTGCTAAAAGAAAAGTCCCCCAAATTATTACAAAATATGGGTTAAACATAACAGTGTCGATGCTTTCCTGTGAAATGGGGTAAACCATGCATTTTGGTTTGAGGGGTAGTGTAAAAGAGATGTGGAAGCATGATAGACTGACAGAGCTGGAGAGCAATACATGAGAGAACAAAGTGAGCACAAATGAATATTCTGTACAAGTGTGTGTGTGTGTGTGTGTGTGTGTGTGTGTGTGTGTGTGTGTGTGTGTGTGTGTGTGTGTGTGTGTGTGTGTGTGTGTGTGTGTTATACCCATTTGGAAATGCCTCAATGTTTAAAAAAGAAATCTGCAATCTGTGATGTTATACCTTTTTTAATTGAAAAATTACTAACTAGAAACAACAACCTTTGGGAATTGGAAACGGTATGTCATTTAGAGCAGCATCCAGAACGCACATTGTCACATTACAATGTTGCTATCAAAGATCACATCATTCAAAGGTCAAATGTTTTAGCATGTGCTATTTTTTTTGTGTAAACATGGAGTTGGAGGATCATCACCCTTCAAGGTGTTCATCCCTTTCACCCTTTGTCTAAAATATTAGTTTATTGAATATGTAAAAGCTCACGTCACCATGAACAGGTATTCATTCATAGAGGAAAATTACGCACCATCCTCAAATTTCGGTGCTGAGCCAAACCGCAAGGGCAGCAAGGTCATGAAGGAAAGATGGACTCGCAACTCACATTTAAGACGCTCCAAGCTTTTTTTTAAATTGAAGTAAGCAAAACAACATTTTGACCTTGCAGTCTTCTTCAGATTAACATAACAAGTAAACATGTTTAACCTGAAAATGACCGCAACGTCGAAATCGTCGTTTTGTTTACTTCCGGGTTAATAAGGTCGTCTTAATGCGTTTTAAAACTGAGTCCTTCTTTTCTTCATGACCTTAAACAGCTAGGCTATCAGACTTTCTCAAGTCAGTCTTAACTCAGGTCATCTCCGCTAATTGAATTAACCCCACCCTATCAGTTCATTAGCTGAGTCAATCCTCCTAAAGGCCTGGAAGTAACTTTAGTATCACAGGTCAGGAAACAGTATGACACAGTCACAAAATAGTGTAAATATATCTTCAATCACTCCAGTTGGCCGCTCCATTAAGACTAAGTGCCTACTTGAGTTGTGTACAGTCAAATATAAGATTGCTTATCATCTGACTTTGCCACATTCCTTTTGATTTTAGTAAAGCAGTACATGTTATATTATGTGCAATATGTTATGCCATAACTCTGACATATATACAGTATCACACCATGTTAAAGTGAGGGTAAGGATTGATGATGCTAAATTGGCACAAATCCAAAAATGTACAGATGAAGGCGATCACATTGACTGTCCCACTTAATGTTCCATGTCTCTGTGTGGTCAATCTAATATAGCTCACCTCCGTTACTCACTCTTCCACAACCAGCCAAGGTACTTAGTCTCTGGCCCTATTTTCTGAACAGTACACATCGTCCTGACCACAATTTGCCCTTATTTAACATTTAGGTTAAGTAGAATAGAATACTACAGAGGTCTCATGTGCTGCACTCAGTGACTACACAATCATTTGATCAAGATCTTTCCCACAGCAAACCTTTTAGATCAATCAGTGTTTTTAAACTTGTCGTCTGATAGTTTGGAAAGGGATGGGGGGAAATACAGGCTCACATTTAAACAAGTGGCTGTATCAGGAAGCAAGGCTTGTGGATCACATGAGTTTGAGTATTAAAAATCAAGGGGAAGTGATGCCTGGGCAGTGGGCACATCACATTAAATTAATTTTCTGAGACACCCAGTCTGGCTGACAAGACTTTGGTGTGTAACATGTACAGTATGTATACTGTAGCTTACCAACTAAGGTATTATGTCCATTGCAGTATATACAGTCTCAGGCTTCAAGTTCACAGTCCTTGGGGATGGTTGATTGTAGCAGGGGCTGTTGAGGCTGGTGGGGAAGAAAGAAGGCATGTATGGAATGACAGCCAGCAGTGGGCTGGCCATGGGGCTTTCAGTTGGACTTGGCATGGGAATGATTACACCCTCCTGGTCCCAGACATGGAAGGCATTTGGGTGGGAGTGGGTGAGAGCAGAGGGTATGTGCAGTGGGGAGACACCATCCAATTTGTCATCTTTCTTCAGGTCCTCTTCAAGGGGCCCCAGTAGACAGTCTGTTGAAGGAGAGAGGAAACACGTTCATGGCCAAGTGATAACAACGATATAAGCGTTACATTAAAGCAACTAGTGCAAGCAGAAGAAAGTTCCAGACATTAATTTAAAAGTAGGGCTTCAGAAGGAACCCTGGGTGGACATTGTGAACATTTTTAACGGGACACCCAGATTCAAAGTGTTTCGAATCGCGAAGCTGCACCAATCAAATCTGCCTGGCATGTGTGTGATATTTCTTGTGACATCTGTTGGCCAGTCAAATTTGGGTGTTGAGTGTTGTGAATTGTTTCACCCACATGCCCTTTTTAAAAAAAAGATATGACACAGCTCGCTCCATAGAGTTAAGTTATTCTGAAGTCTATGGGTCTGGATGATAAAGGCAGGTTGAATACCTGTTATATCGAGCATGAGGTCCTTGATGAGATGACCAACTATTGCATAAGCCACAGCAACCACTACAATGGCAGCCATCCCAAGGTAAAGAAGGGATTTAGGTACATGAATAATGTCCTTAGGTGGAGGCTTATATTCCTTATACAGAGGCTCCAAATTGACCATATATTGGAATGAATGTCCTCCATCATCTGTGTAATTAAAGCTGTCCATGCTCTCAGTGTTAAAGACTCCCACTTCCTTTGGCTGACTGTTGTTCCATCGTATCCAGAGAAAGGGTATGGCTCACACCGGCTGATTAATCCTCTTTAGGAAGATAACAGACCTAAATTCACAACAGAATGAATGTTAGTCCTTTTGCAAGCACATTCCTGTTTGTTGCTGTTGTTATTTAGACTATTACATTATTGTATTTGTGACTTGTGAGTGACTGTGACTGATGAAATCTCACTGGAGGCAGGCATTGTACAAACTATACTAAAAACTATCTACTTGTCCAAAAATACTTGTTAAATGTACCACAACAACAAGTAGTTAGAGTAGTTTACCCCAAAATGACTTTTTTTTCTTATTGATTACTCACACCATGGAGACTTGAGTTCTGTAATATTTGTTTGTATTTTTCACATTCCTAAGACAAAAATGTGATGATATTGGGACCCAACCATCCGGAATCAATGGGGGGTAACTTTACTATCATCATCACATGTTTGTCTTAGGAATGCCACTAAAACAAAAAAGTATTATTGAACTCAAGTCTTCATGGCATGAGTAATCAATAGGAAAGAAAACATTTTGGGGTGAACTACTCCTTTAACTTGAGTAGGCTTTGCATACGGCAAGAAAGCTGACTCAGTAGAGGCACCAAGGCTATAAAAAGAGAAATGAAATCAACTTACCTATCAAAGGATAATTATTCCAACATCGAGATGAAAGGCACATGCAGCTATTTAAAAGTAGGCTAACTATGATTAACATAACCGTGCACTTAGATATTTTCTTGTCTCTGCCTGTGTCATCCTTCTGTCAGTCTGCCTTCGAACCCTTCTCTGAGCTGAGAGCAGAGCGCCTTGTGGTTGGTTGCTGTCTGAACTAATCTGGTCTGTGGGTGGTGACTGGGGAGGATTTAATCATGGGCCACGATCAACCTGACAGAGATGATGAGATACATCCCTTATACCAACTTAATCTGTTGCAAACAATCAAAATAACAGGATGTCCATCCCCAATAGGCCTAATAATATCCCCCCCCCCTTTTAACCAATATTATTTAATCATACATAACTTAAGAATTAAGCTGTGGTTACACAGATTTAGTTACCAGACTCTAATCAACTTATTCTGGGCTATTTGTCACACTTTTTAGGTTAGTCAAGCCACAAAAACATAAATGAATGGCAAGTTGAAAGTGACACTGAATAAGTTGGATTCCCCATGAATGTAAGAATACTTGGCCAGAAATTAACAGATTACAAGAGCAAGCATCCTTCATATCTTGAATGTAGGCTACAATTAAAGTAACAATACAATGATTTACAAGAGCAGTTCACCCCTAAAATGACTTTTCTATCGATTACTCACCACATGGAGACATGGAGTTTCAATAATTTTGTTTTTGTCGCATTCGTAAACCAATACTTTGATTACAATAAATGTACCCCTATTGAGTCCAGATCACCATCCGGAATCAATGGGCCTACAAAGAGTCTGCTCAAATTATTGGCTTAGGAATGCGGCAAAAAAAATGTTATTGAACTCAAGTCTCCATTGAGCAAGTAATCGATAGAAAAGGTCATTTTGGGGCTGCACTACTCCTTTAATACATGACATGTAAATTACACTGTTCCAATTTGAATTTGTCTGCTCATTTATTTCATCACTTCCAAGTTCACTAATTTATCCTATACGAGTTCTCTGTCCTGATTGGATGAAATTGATCTCAGACCTGACAATGCATTTTCTGTTTACTAATTAAAGAGCTGGAGACAAGCATACCCCTACTGAGCAAAAACTCTATTGCAATATTAGAATAGAGCAATTTAATACATACTTGTTTTAACCTTTAATATACAACAATATATTGTAAAATATGTCTGGAATGCATGAATATTATATGGCACATGTAGAGTACTGTCTCTGTCTAGTCTGTTGACAGAGTTAACATGTGTAGACCAGAAATGCTAAAGTGAAATAATATAGAACTGACGGAGGAATAACAATAAATTCACAGGAAGGCATCAGCTGTTGCTGGAAGTCATTCATGAATGTAACTGAGGCAGGTTTATTCACCCACTCATTAAATACAAAAGTCACATATGTCAATGTTACAAGCAATTCCGGACATGCACTTTGAAATAATTCATACAATACGTGAGCACATATCATAAACATATCATACACACAAATGAGATCATTATGTCAACAGTCTGCTTGTAATAAGGTATATGAACAATGATCAAATCAATACAAGGCAAAGGACATGAACTACTTCTTGGTTAATAAGTCCTACAGGGATATTCAGCTTTACAGTCTGTTCCAAAGACTATCAGAAAGCGTGGGTGAGGAAAGTCCGATAATCTTAGAGCCTAATACTGAAACGTTTGTTTTTGTTAAACCTGGTCAAAAGTATATTCTATTCTAACCCCTTCAACTAAAATAGCTACAATAGCTGAAACACAGGGTCACAAAAAGTTGCAACTAGACAAGTTGTGGCCCTGTAGAATGGCGGTTTTAATATCTGTCGTGCAATTATACAATAATTATACACGGCTTAAAAAGGTCACAACTAGGATTTACCAAAACGTAGAAATAGTAAAGTAAAAGTCTAGCATTCAAAAACGTACGTTACTCAAGTACAAAAGTATTGGCATCTAAATACACCTAAAGTACCAAAAGTAAAAGTACTCAATATGCAGAATGTCCCATTTCAAGTTTTCAAAATGTATAAAAATAGCAGATCACAAGCTCAAAACGCACTGCGATGTGATTGTGATTCTGCATAGATCTCAGAAATAGCCCCTATGGAATCCTCAAGACTGAAATCAGTCCCAATCAGTCCCCAGGACTGAGAACTTTAACCCCTGTGAACAAACAAATTTAGAACTGAGTAGCTAACCATTAAATGAAAAGGAAACTTTATATGTCTATACAAAATTACATTGACCCATGAACCTTCAGATTATTCAACCTTCATAAAGATCCAACCTGAAATGTAGCATATTGCCCATTGAACCAAAAAAAGAAAAGAGAATTAAGACTGAACAGTCCTCACAAAAAAATAAAAATAATCATCCTCAGTCCAAAAGGTAAAAAGGAGAATAGAAGTACACAAGTTGTCCAATGTGCAGTCGGAGGAGTGGTGAGTCTCCTAAGGAAACAGGCAGGTTAAGCAGTGGGTTCTCCAGTCATGATGAGCAGGCCTCTTTCCTCACAATGTCCACTTTAAAGAGAACACAGAAAAGTGATGTTAGAAGAATGAATGCAGGACAACATGTCTCTGACAGAAAGGCAAAAACCATCTGAACCCATTTAGTCTTCTTTTACATCAATAATAAACATTGTACCCAGGGTTTAACACACAATACACAAAAATGCAAATCACACATCACTCCATAAAATTAAGAATAAAACATTATCTTATAAAGCAGCATATCGTCGTTGTTGGGTGGAAACCATGTATGTCCAAAACCATTTTTTTTATCATTTAAAAAAAATTAACTAAACTAGTGAAAACAGCCGATCTACAAGCACTAGATCTGCTGTTTTCACTACCTTTGTGTGACGGCCTTGTATGAAGCAGGACTACTTCGTGAAAAGAAAAACAAATTTGAAACTTGGAGGTTTCTGCCCGACAGTGACGATATACAGCATAAGACTGTTTACGTTTTGACCAGAGGTACTGTGTACAACCATACTGGCCAAAGATTAAAGATAACATTAATTTGGTTACAAAACATTACCATAAAGCAGACAACAGATTACCATAGGACATACCATTACACCTCACGTTCAGTGCACACATAGCAGTGAAGTGTCACACAGAAAAGTGATTAGAGATGAATGAATGAACGACTATCAATAAAATGGCCATAAATCACTAAACACTGAATGAGACACACACTTATTTAACAACTGGCTAACATGACAGCTGAGTTACAGTGAGGGATGCATGCTGACCCCTGTCTGCTAGTAGGACTACAGGATGATGATGATGATGATGATCTGTCTGGCAGGCACTGCTCTTACAGCCATCACCTTGAGAGAACTGAGAGGATCTGGAGCACAATAGACAGAGAGGAAGGAAAGAGTATGGTTAAGTGGATGGATGGATGGGGAGGCGAGGACATGAGTGAGTGAGAGAGAGAAAGGGGGGAGGGGGCTGAAAGGCAAAGGGTAAAAGCAATGCAACACAATCTCACAAGATGAGGGTCATTTGACTACTGCGCTATCCTCTACATACTGTGTAGCTGCATGCTCAGTATGTTGAGCAAGGCACAAACAATGCCAGGCTTATGGGATGCATTACCAAGGGACTTCTATTGCATGAAAAAAAAAGGAAAGTACACATATTTACCGCTGAGGTTGGATGAAAGCTTGCGAGATGTGTTCAGGTCTCAGCTCCTCCATGTTTCGGACTGTGTTTGTAAGGGTTGATGTCTCGTTTACATGAACTTCATTGCAAGCATCTCTGGAAGCTGCTTCGGATGCCAGTGGCTCATAGTTCACACACCCGTTTCCTTCACAGCAGAGCTGTTCTGAATGGGTCAGCAAAAAGGAAACATTGGCATTATGAGTCACATGACAGTTTAAATAATAGTTCTTACATTAAAGTCTTTGGTGGCTTCTTCTGGGTCCAAGAGATTCCATTTAATGCTCAAGGCTTCCCAGGAGGGGGGACACACTACTGTGCACATGTGTTGTTGTTGCTGGCATCTGCTTGGAATTCTGGAATGTTTTGATTTTGTGATAATTTTTGTAACATGTTTGTTTTAAGGGATGATGTTGTTAACCTCATGCCCAACCCCCAATATGGAGGACTATGGATTGTCCTTAGTGAAAAACTCCCCCACGACGGTAACGTGACAATCCAGGGAGGAGACCGATTTAGTCATTGCCAATTCCCATTTTTCCCCAAGTATCTTGGAGTCCCTGTTGCTGCAACCTCCCCTCACATGTGGAGGTATAAACTACTATGTGCATCAAGGTTATTATAGGTAAATTACATTAGCTAAATAACAAAAACTAGAACCTTAACCCCTGACAAATATATTTTTCCCATATTACAATAAAAACAAACTAGGATTTCTGGGGTCATAGGCGCCTGTGTTAGCAATCGGGTAAAGGGGCAGGCTCGCTAGCGAGTGGCAATATAAGAAGCCCATGTCTACAGTCACCTTCTGCCCTTCAGTAAGGACGACTAGCAAACGCAGCTAGTCATCAACAAGGTAGCATTATCCTGTCAGCTTTTTCACTAAAAATATTAATTAACCAACATGCACAGTGCACACTCTAAAAACAAATTACAACTAAACTGAGGTCAAAAATATGGAGTCAAAACTAAATAGAAACTAATGAAGTATTCAGAACTATAATAATCTTGATGTACATCCTGCAGTGCAGCAAAAAGGACATGATCACTTGTTCCTCACTAGCTTCCCACCCAACATGGCCAATTGTGTTTGTTGAAGCGCCCAGCTCAGCTGGAGATACCTGGATATTGAACCCAGGTAAGTGCGGTGTTGGAAGAGTGTTGACTCTACTCTCTACAACACCCAGACGCCCCAGAATGTTTAGATTGTGTGATATACCGTATAATACAGTACATAAAAACACAATATAGATATACACAGTATAGATAGACAGATATTGATTAATATAGATATTATTTTTAGCATTTTTATTTTTTGTGCTTTTTTGTAGCTTTTTATAATTTTGCCCCTTAACTATTCTTAAAATGACTACAACAACTTGATGAAGTCTAAACCATGTAAAGTAACAGACAAAAAGTAAACATGCTTACCTCAGAGTCGTTCCCCTTTCTGGAAGCATGTCCACGCGCACCAGGAGTGATCAGGAGAGAGGCTCGACTGACCAACATCAACTGGGGGGACCTCCACCTCCAGTCCGGGGGAACTCCAGCACGGTCCACAACAAACAGACAGATACAACTAGCGTTCCCCTTTCTGGACCAGGAGTGATCAGGAGAGAGGCTCGACTGACCAACTCTGACTGGGGGGACCTCCACCTCCAGTCTGGGGAAACTCCAGCACGGTCCACAACAAACAGACAGATTTTTGTTGAATTTTTCCCTTTATCTTCACAAATAGCGTTCCCCTTTCTGGAAGCGCGTCCACGCGCACCAGGAGTGATCAGGAGATTGGCTCGACTGACCAACTCTGACTGGGGGGGGGGGGGGGAAACTCCAACACGGTCCACAATAAACAGACAGATACAAATAGCGTTCCCCTTTCTGGAAGGGCGTCCACGCGCACCAGGAGTGATCAGGAGAGAGGCTCGACTGACCAACTCTGACTGGGGGGACCTCCACCTCCAGTCTGGGGAACCTCCTGTGTGATACACGACTGACAAGTCAAGACAGGACAGGACAGGACAGGACAGACACACTGATGCATTTATGTAGAAGTGAGTGAGTTTGAAAACATGACCAATGATGGAAAAACTCCCATACCTACTGGGAGAAATACAACAATGTGCGAACACAGCAGCAAGATTTGTGAACTGTTAAGACAAAAGAAGGCTAGAAACACAACCACCCTAAGGACTACAAACCATGGATTGACAATGACATCTAGACCTACTGCACATACAGTATGAAACAGATTAATTCATTAACTAATTAATTAACTTTAATTGCATTTAGCAGCAGTGGGCCCCAGAGGCGAGGTGCACTGCACAGGCCCACCGGTCTGTGGACAAGCCCTAGTGAACAACAACCTGATCCTATGGCCACACACTGACCTCTGACCCTACATGGACATCAAGGAGGAAACTCCAGCAAGCCTCAACTAAACAGGTCTCAGCAGCTCCCACTGTCCAGACTCAGCTCCCCGCTAAAGGCAGAATCGAGGAAGGACTTCAAGTAGAAGTCGATCGTCCGATCCTCCTCTGCGGGGGTGGAGCTATGTGGCTCCCCACTGTCCTGGCTCAAATCCTCGCTCGAGGCTTGATCAAGGAAGGCCTCCCAGTCAAAGCCAGCCACCAGCTCCTCCAGTCCGGGGATGGCAAACTGACTGTCTGGGAGCCTATCCAAGTCACAGCTAGGAGGAGGAGGAGGCACAGAGACAGCGGAGCTATGTGGCTCCCCACTGTCCTGGCTCAAATCCTCGCTCAAGGCTTGATCAAAGAAGGCGTCCCGGACATAGTCAGCCACCAGGTCCTCCTGTACGGGGATGATAAACTGGCTGTCTGGGGGCCAATCCAAGTCACAGCTAGGAGGAGGATGAGGCGCAGAGACAGCGGAGCTTGCCACACTGCAGAGCTCCGTAAGCTGGTGCTGGACAGGAGGGAGTGTGCGGGGGACTTTGGCCTGGCTAGTTACAGAGGCTTGGGTGAGCTTCCTCTTGCGCCCGCCAACCTCCTGGCTCGGCACGTTCTGTTCCGTGCAAGTGACCTCTTCACAGTGCCCGGGGAGCTGCTGCGAGCCGGACCTGGGGTCGATCTGGACTTTGTAAACGCCGCTGCTGAGGCGCTCAACATGCTGCGCGTCAACTGTCCAGAAGCGCCCCTTTCCCGACTCGCCTTTCTCCTTTGGGAGCTGGATGAAGCCCTCGTTTACGGACAGGGTGTGCCGGATGGTGCACTGCCAGGAGTCGGTTTTGGCACAGCGGTAGAAAGAGAAGTTCTCTCTGAACCACTCGTAAATAGAGGTCAGTCTGAGCTTTCTCTTCTCGCTGGCCTGTATGGCCATGAATATCAGCGTGGCACAGGAGTAGTGTGGCTTCTCATGGGCGTTGGTGTTGTAGCCCACCACACCGGGGCAGGGGCTGTGCGTCACAACGCCTGAGCTCTGCTGGGCCTGGCTGCAAGCCGCTGGTGTGGGCATGACCGGGGTCAAGGGAAAGCCAATGTCCCCGGCCAGCGGGGACAAAGCCACCACAGACAAAACCAATGGCTGCTGGGTGGGGGTGGAGAGAGGCTCCCTGCTGACACCTCCTCCTGGCTGGGGGACTATGCTGTTGGCACCAAGGGTGGAGATGTCCTGGAGCCAGAGACAGTTAAGGCTTGTCAGGCTATCATCCACCTTTTTGGGCCACAGCCGGTTAACACACTGGAGAGGCAGCATGGCTAGGCTATGCTCTGAAACCTCTAGTCTAGACTAGAGTGTGTGTGTTCTGTTAACTTAGAACACCTAGAAAATAAACTAAACTCCCCCAAAAGCACCTAACAGTTCTACAAAGATTAGATCAGTTAATTTTAACAACAAGCGACAGTATGACAGTCTGTGTGATTTCAATGACAACGGCTTCTCGTCTTTCAGTCAAACCCTTAACCACCACAACAAATGTAACCACCACAATAAATGTAAACAAACAACCAGCTAGCAGCTACTGTACTAAAAACGGTACACTAAATGTTTCAAAATTACCCACAACGGTTAAACAACTACAAACACATCCCTGTGTGTGTGTGTGTGTGTGTGTGTGTGTGTGTGTGTGTGTGTGTGTGTTCCGTTAACGTTTTGAAAATAAACAAAACTCAACCAAAAGCACTTAACTGTTCTACCAAGATTAAATCAGTTAATTTTAACAAGCGACACAGGATGACCGAGTCTGTGATTTAATGACAACGGCTTCCCGTCTTTCAGTCAAACCGTTAACCACCACAACAAATGTAAACAAACAACCAGCTAGCTACTGTACTACAAACGGTAAACAACACAAACAACAGTTGCAAACAAACGTGTGTGTGTGTGTGTGTGTGTCCCGTTAAGAGAAAAAAACTTACCTCAGTCGGTTAACCTGAAGACTCAGGATCCAAAAAGTGTTATCAAATGTGAAAAAATATCGAATGAAAAGTTGAAACGGGAGAAACAACAGCAACAGAAGGATGACAGGCGTCGATGAAAACCAGCAGTCAGCAGTGATTGGTTAGTAACGGTGTCTCTGGCGGAGCTCCAAAAATGCACGTCTGATCTCAATGAAGTCCAGATGAGCAAGTAATGTTATCATCCGAAGAACACCTGTTTAAACCGGAAAGATGCTCGAGCGCTGTCCCTATTGGTCCGCTGCCGAGCAGTGGACCAATAGGAGCGCTGCTCAACGCCGAGGCACAACAACTCATCCTCATCCTGGTGACGCGAGGTTACATTATTGTCCTCGCTGGTCCAACACTTCTTATTATAACTCTATGGTCCAACACCGTTTCCCAAACGTGGGGTTACTTATTATTGTTATTATTATGATTAGTAAGACTTAGTTCAAAACATTTATAAAAAAAGGAAGACAAAAAGAACAAATAGTAGGCTATTAATCAGAAATGTATTATATTTGGTTAATTGTATTATTTTTGCTAAATGTTAACTCTATGCTATGGGATTTATTTATGTATTTATTTATTTATTGAGGGGGTAGCGCTTTATTAATCTTTTTTTTGGGCGGAAATGGTTCTATCCAGAAGCGCGCCGAAAATAGCAGACCTACAAGCTCACAGTTTACACTCTACAGCCGCTCTGTAGAGTCTACAGATCTGCTCAGCTTTGGGCGCGAGCGACACCGTCGTACAGCAAGCAAGCATCATCCTAATGGCTCAATGTAAACATCTGTTAGTTGTTGGAGAGTTTAGCTAACGTTACACCTGTCTGCTCGTCAAACTAAACCAACCTGTTTATTTAGAAAGTTAATACAGTAAGTGCGTTCATTCATATGGAATTATTCTTAGTTCCCACGGCCATACAGCATTAACATTAGGGTGACCAGACGTCCCGTTTTACCCGGGACAGTCCCGTTTTCAAGCTACGTGTCCCGGTGTCCCGACAAATATCTCTAAAACACTAATATGTCCCGGTTTTCAACATTCACTACAAAATTGTCCCGGTTTTCGCCAGAATTAAAATAATAGTAGCTGTTTTCAGAGGTTGCATAGACATTTATCATGTTCTTTTCATGAAAACATGCTCACCAAACCAATCAGAAAAAAGGAACAAATTAATTGCGTGTCTGAATTCAACACTGAGCCTGTTTGTCAATCACTCACTGCCTGTTTGCAACCCTGCGGTGCGTGTGTGCGCGTGCACGAACGTTAGAGAATGGGCACGCGCGTGCGCGGTAACGTGCGCATTGCTTTTAGGGTCCCAGTTTTAGGCAACAAGTGTTTTGCGTCCCGGTTTGAATGGCTGAAAATATGGTCACCCTAATTAACATACATGACTGACGACATGTATTCTAGCTGAATGGTTGAAGTTCTTTGAAAGTACACTGACGTTGACCTTAAGTTTGCTTTAAGTTAGCTTCAAGCTAACTAGTAGGCTATATGTATTGCTTTGTTCCCGATTAAACATATATAATTTAACTTTTCGTAGCCTCAGCTAAAATGTGTTAATTACCTGACCTGGCTGTCGCACTGCATGTTGATAAAATTGAACTGAATATTTATGTTCTGTCAAACAGGTGTATCATTGCAGTAAGCCGTTTTTACCAGGATAAGGCAAAACTTCCATAGAAAATGGACTTTTTTTCGCCTTCCACTTCAACTCCTAGTAGTAGGCCTACTCCTACTAGGCACGAAGATAACGAGGTAACATTAGTATAAATAGATCAGTTAGTTACCAGGCTCAAATATTTAACCACAAAGCAGACATATGATATAGATCAGTGGTTCTCAAACCTTTTCATATCACACATTTATTTACACATATTATATGCGGGCCCCCATTTGAAAAGATATGCCAGGGACCCCCATAAGAGAAGATTTTTACAGCTCCAGCAGTGATTTTCAACCATTTTTATTTCAAGGACCCCCAGTTTGCATCAGGGCTACGGAGCCCCATTTAATGGCATTTCTATCTCTGATACCCCAATTATACTGTAACATCAATGTTAATGTAACTCTTTAAGTTTACAAATATAACCAAATGGACCCGTGCCTACGGATACATTTTGTTCAATTTGTACATACCCATAAGGGTCCATTTGGTTCTTAACTATCATTTAGCTTGGGACCCCCTGGAACTCCCTCAAGGACCCGTGGGGGCCCCCTTACCCACTTTGAGAACCAATGATTTTGATGCATTGTTCTGGTTCATTTTATTTATTCTGTCTTCTTTTCAGGCACACACACTGGCAACTCAGGATGGGAGTCTGTGCACCGAGCAAGATTTTTCAAGTCAGCGATTTTCATGCATGAGCATGCCAGACACTCAAGACCAGCATATGAGGTATAGGTAATTTCTCATCCATTAACTTTAGCTGTCCTCAATAGAGCACTGTTTGCCAGGCAAACAATGTATATGTTATAATACATTGCATACAATATACAGTAGGGGGCAACATGTGGTGGGTACTGCATATACATGTAGTCCTGTTTGTAATATGTCAATTATTATTGTATTATGTTGACGCTGACACACTTAGACTGGGCGAGTTGGGATGAGTTACTCATCATGAAATAAAATGTGTCATCATTCCGTTTCATGAAATCCATTACATATATGTTTATATTATGTAGATAAATGTATACTATGTCATTCAAATGGTCAGACTTTAGATGGAGCATCATTTTAGAGGGGTCCTATACACATAAGTAAACATTGCATACAATACAAATACACACAAGTAAAGCATTACATAAAATACACACACGTACAGGTACAGTTAGCTTTGCTTGCTCACCGTCTCCCACCCACACCCCCAGCCCACTGAGCCCAGCAAGTGATTGCAGTTTGAAGATAGATAACATCACCAGCAAAGTGCAGAACCTGGTTCATGAGATCAACGAGAGCCGCACCAATGAACTGAAGATGATGGATAGCTTTAAGGACATGATTATGGTGAAGGTGACATCATCTTTCTTTTGTTGATTAGAATGACCATTGTTTCTATGATATTACCCAGTATTGCCATATTATTGGCATACATTATTACATAATGCACCAATTCCTATTTTATGTATATTATTGAATCCTTAATTCTTCTGGATTTGATCAGAGTTGTTTGGTATGATTGAACCATATTTTATTTTATTTGCTTGAAAATAGATCAAGTCGAGATGCAGAGGTCCAATGCATCACAAACTACCACCCTCTACAGCTGCATTCATACTATTTACCACAGTGCTCACATAGCTATTGGATTAAGAATTCATGTGCCTTGCACTATATGCTATATGTTTAGTGATTACTGCAGTGATTGGCATTGCACTGAAACTGGAAACTGCCATTTTAGTCAAATATAGACATTAAATAAGCTGACTTTTCACCCCGTCTCTACTCAGGTGACAGATGTGTGCCAGGAGATGACGGAATACATGTATGCAGTGTATGAGGTGAACAGCCATGACATGGCAGTCAAACTGCAGGAGCTGTCAGAGGTGCTGGAGAGCTGCAGTAAGCTCAATGAAGAGCTCCAGGAGGCCAGCCAGGCCCTGGCAAGTCTCAGAAAGGGCCTTGACCTGGTCCAGACACCAAAACAGCCAGAACAGTAACAGATAAACGTTTTTATATGTTTCTGCGTTGTGAAATGCATATTACCTGTTTGGAACGTTTGAATTCTCCTCTCTCGCTCTCTGTGGTGTTATCATCGCACAGCAGTAATTCGTGTTTGCCTGTGTACAATGTTGTATTGTATACTATACACTACCCCTTACTGATCTTATATACTGGCAATGTTTTTTATTTGTTTATTTATGTTTAAGACATACGTTTGGCCTCTGTCTTATGGTCACAATTCAAACAAATTAAAGTATGCATTAATGTACTGAAGTGTGGTACTTAGTATTAAAAATAAATGTTCTCAAACTTGTAAGAACACACTAAGGTCACCACTGCAAAAAGAATAGTCCCAGGCTCTCACACAAGTATCAGGAGGAGGAATGTGAATATAATTAAAGAGCCTTTATTGGGAATACAAAAAAATGCAAATTGAATCCTACACTGCACACGAAGGTCACAGATGGAATAAACACAATACAAAATTAAAGTTCGTATTCACATGCAAGTGCAGTACTTAATTATAAGAAAAAATAAAACTCCAAAATGTAAAAACACACCAATTAGGTGATTTTTGTCTCTGACATTTAGATGTCATCTGTGTAAGGTGCAGACATGAGACATCGCTCGCTGCTACTTACAGCCTTATGCCCTGCCATATTCTATATACTTGTACAGTATGTGTGCGTGTGTGTGTGACTAATTGTAAACTACCTCTTCAGGAATACTCCAGTAACCAGCATCATAAAGGCAAAAGCTGAAAGTGGATAAACTAAGTTGATTTCATTTGTGATACAGTTGAATTTTATTGACTCACACATAACCATATACAGTATCTCAGCTACATTCACTTCAATCTTTCACATCCATTAATCTACAGTACAAAGAATTACATTATTATTTCAATCAATAAAACTAATGCCACACCTTTGAAATGCACCTTGTTTTACCCTTGACTCAAATGATGTTTCAGTTATAACACTACAAAATGTATATCACACTTGGACCCATTGCCTTGTTAGATTGACCCCTCTTTAACATAAATAGAGGACACCACATGTAAGGATGACACCTCCAACAGCAGCTTGAAAATGCACAACTCCTTAAATCTACTGAGGTATTGTTTATATAAATATGCCTATAAAAATGACCTTAAATATGTCTGACTGAAATAAGTACATATCCCAGGTAACGTTTTCCAAACCAGGTCATGTATTACACCCATTGTATCAAGTCCATTTCCATAAGAGGAGATTGGAAGGATTTACTTTTCAACAGTGAATGACTGCAGTCCAGTGATGGCTCTGCCCAGAATCAAGGCATGAATGTCATGAGTTCCTATGGAAATAAAGCAAACACAATGATCAGGTTACATTTAAGTACATAGATACAGAAATTATAAATTTAAACATGCTTTATTTATTAGCTATCATCTTTTTTCTCAAGCAGCAAGTATTAGCCTTCAATATTTTGAGCACTGCTGACCCCTGGTGGATCTTGTACTATATATACATTGGTATATGATGTGGTTTGATTAAGAACTTTACAGACACAATTGACTTGAAATTATATACATTAATCCAGGGGTCTTCAACAGGGGGTCCGGGACCCCTAGGGGGTCCCCACAGTTACTACAGGGAGATCTAAATCTTTGTGTGACTTAATTTTTCTGTATTTTTACAATAACCACTTGAAGCCTGCACGCATCCCTATTCTGGAGGGAAAATTAGACGAAAATAGCAGATCTACAAGCTCACAACATGTTTGCGACGCGTTGTGAGCTTGCAGATTTTTCGGCGAAGACCAAGTACCAAGCCAAAAGGTCATGTTTACAAAGTATTTGCGGTTAAATGTCTGGAAACACACGTTTAACTTAGCTAAGGGTCCAGAAAAACATTTAAGATTCCTGCACTAATCTATTAATAGATGCGCTAAATGATAAAGCATGTTAATATTAATAGATAATATTCCATGTAGTATCTGTAGTTTGCATACCCTCATATGTGTTGACGGCCTCCAAGTTCATCACATGTCGGATGATGTGGTACTCGTCTGCAATGCCATTTCCTCCCAGCATGTCTCTGGCCTGTCTGGCAATGTCCAGAGATTTACCGCAACTGTTCCTCTTAAGCATGGAGATCATGTCTGGAGCCGCTCTATTAGAAGTGCAGAAAACAAGGTTCATCGAGTGAAGTATAGGAATACTGTGAGAATGTGATCACAAGCCAACCTTTTTTCATTGAAGCTGGAGCGTGCAAGTGCTTTCCCTGAATTACATTTATAAGAATGTGACAAAAGTTACAAGGATACCACAATTAAACAACATAATCTATAGTGCAATGGTATCATGAGAGCAATGAGAAGACTCACTTCTTCTCATCAATCAGTCTGCCTAGTGTTAGACAAGCCTGCAGCCCAATAGTGATCTCTGTCAGCATATCTGCCATCTTTTTCTGCATCAGCTGGTTCCTGGCCAGTGGCACTCCAAACTGGATTCTAAACAGACCATAGAGACAGTGAGCTCTCAACGATTTCTGTTCTACAATAACTGGGGTATGTTATTTAATATTTTCACATTATTACTGCAATGTCATGTACCTATCCAGAGTGTATTGTCTGGCAGCATGGAAACAAAATTCAGCAGCTCCAAGAGCTCCCCAGGCAATGCCGTAACGGGCATTGTTCAGACAGCCAAATGGACCCTGGAGGGGAAGGTTACACAAGACAACAAACAAAACAAGTTGAGTTCTTCCTTGCATTTTCTAAAGCGTAACATTGTACGAATTCGCCAAAAAATATCGATAAGGCTTTGCAGCAATTCCAGCCCCAAGAACCCCCGAACTGAACCATATAAAAAACACATCTTCAAATGTGTGTTTGTGTGTGTGTGTGTGTGTGTGTGTGTGTGTGTGTGTGTGTGTGTGTGTGTGTGTGTGTGTGTGTGCGTGTGTGTGTGTGTGTGTGCGTGTGCATGTGCGTGTGTGTGTGTGTGTGTGTGTGTGTATGTGTGAGTTTGTCTAGCTATACTTATGGGGACTAAACGCATGTTCACACAGTCACCTGCAGGGGACCTCTGACAGTGTGGGGACAAAATAGTAGGTCCCCACAACGGTTAGGGTTAGGTTGTGTGTGTGTGTGTGTGTGTGTGTGTGTGTGTGTGTGTGTGTGTGTGTGTGTGTGTGTGTGTGTGTGTGTGTGTGTGTAAAAACAACTGAACAAAGACTCACAGACATGCCATGAACATTGGGCAACAGGTTCTCCTGGGGAACCTCCACATCGTCCATCACGATCATTCCAGTGGCGGAAGCCCTCAGGGAGAATTTGCCCTCAATCTTAGGTGTGGAGAAACCCTTCATTCCACGCTCTAGGATGAAGCCCCGCACCCTGCCATCCTCACACTTGGCCCAGACCACTGCAATATCGGCCACGGGAGAGTTGGTGATCCTAGCACAGACAAGCAGGATGGTATGTCATTACAAATGATAAACAGATTAATATCAGTGTGTAGTGACTCATGTCAATGAATTTCACGTGATTATTAAGGATCCACCTCAGTACGAAGGAAGGGGTCATACACGTATACTGTAGTACTGGTGTGGAGTTACTGCTTCTATATATGGATTTCCATGCAAGCTATTTTAGCAGCACTTTTCTTACATAATGTGTTGCTATATACCAAACCTTCACGTGTAGCACTGGTCAAGGTCCTCCTGACTCCCCACCCGTAGACAAACAGTAGTGCTCGTTGTAACTACCTTAAAGTCCATAACTAAGGGCAAAACTGTTCACTGAAATTTGTTTCCCTATCTATTTGGAGCTGTGTGGAACACAAGCTCCCTATACGTGGCCGTGTGTGTAGGTATGTGGGTGGGTATGTGGGTGGGTGGGTCTGTATGTAGCCTGTATGTAGTAACCCTGGGTGACCAGAGAGGTGCTGTTGAGTCTAGCCTGCCCTGAGCATCAACTGCAATACACACACACACACACACACACACACACACACACACACACACACACACAGCTCCACTTCGAACAGAGGTTCGATTTTTACAGACCTGAGCAAACTACGGTATGTAAAGTATATAAAATAACTTAATTTTAAGTGTCTGGATTTTTTTATTTTTTTTTTACATAATGCTAGAGTGTATTTTTTGTTAAATTGGCCCCATCAAACAAAACATCCACATTTTGAGAGCACATTGTCAAGGACAAGTTTGTCCCATTCTAAATCAAAGCACAGCTTTTAGTAAATAAAGCCCACCTCAGTTGGTCTACTGTCTACATGAATGTCTACCTACCAGGTCTTGGCCCCATTGACGGTGAAGGTGCCACTGGAGGGGTTGTATTTGGCCCTGGTCTCCATACCACTGGGGTCACTACCGTGGTTGGGTTCTGTCAAACCAAAGCAGCCCAGGATCTCTCCACGGGCTACACGCGCACGCACACGCACGCACGCACGCACGCACGCACGCACGCACGCACGCACACACACACACACACACACACACACACACACACACACACACACCGACAGACAGACACACACACACACAAGGAAAGGAGACAAGGAAAAACAGGAAACATGGTAAGGGATGTTATAGGCACTCTGAATTATACAAAATGATAGCCTAATAAACTTGGTCCAAAAGGTCCTTTGGATATCCAACTGCATCATTAATTTCTCTAGTCTTACCTAGTCTTGGCAGGTACTTGTCCTTCTGTGCATCTGTTCCATAGGCGTTGATAGGGTGCATGACAAGGGACGACTGAACACTCATGACTGATCTGTATCCACTGTCCACTCTTTCAACCTCTCTCGCAATCAGGCCATATGCCACATAGCTGGTGCCAGCACAACCGTACCCTGGATGACAGGCAGAGGATAGGATGTTAACAATTTAAAACAATCATTCAAGCCAAATGTGTATCTTTATGCCAGCTTTTGCATTAAATAATTGTGTAAATATAGGTATTTCAACTGGAATGAAATTACTGTAAGTATGTATTGTAATGACAGAATGACATACATTTTTGGGTGAAAAAAAAAGAAATGCCATAGCGGAAGTGGATTAGATTTTTTTTCTCACTTGACTGTGTAATGTTTTATTTTATTCATAGTAAAAAATAAACAGATTGTAAATATTGTATCTGAGTGTAACATGCACATTCTAGTTATTTGGATTGCATCAATCCATAGAACATATTGTTTATTCAGTATTTCATCAACGAAATGTTGATACCTTGGATCGTTGGGCCTAAGACACCCAATTCTCCCATCTCTGAGACAATCTCACGGTGGAAATCTGTGGGTGGGGAGAGCAAGATTCAGAAATATAAATTATTCTTTAGACACCTTATGACTCCATGTAAGTCCAAAACAGGCATAACTCTGTTTTGAATAAGGGCACTTACGTTCAGTTCTGTTGGCCATGAGAATGCGGGGCATTAGTTTGTCCTGGCAGTACTCGCGGAAGGAGTCACGGATCATAATCTCCTCTTCTGTCAACTGGCTCTCCATGTCCAGGGCATCGCGCCAGTTGAACGCCACCTTAGCTGGGGGTCAAAAACAACGGTGGTCAGTTTAAATAATTTTTAAATAAATTATTGTTAACAATCACAAAAATTCGAGATGTTTTAAACATTTTCAAACTTTACTTACCAGGCTTGGGTGATCTTTTGACTTCTTCACCTTCTAAAGGAGGAATAATAACACTATTTCAGCTACAGCTACATAATAGTAAAACTATTCCTTCAGAAAATGCAGCAGCGTAGATAATAACAACAACAGAATAATGGTAAAAATTGTAAAAAAGATTTAAAGGAAAGAAAGAGCAAAAAGAGAATAAAGAAGAGCATCATCAAATCAAATGTACATGTGCATATAATCTTGGTAAATTATATACACCAATTATTATTAAAAACTGAGAGTCTACCTTCCTGGAATACTTTATTTGTCTCTAGACCCAAATGAAGAAGCGGGGAGAAACTAACTGGACTGCTGTATATGGGTGACTCCTATAGCCTACAGTATATGAGTTAAATGTTTAACCACATAAACCCTAGTCCCTATTCTGGGGCTATCATGCTGAGAAAATATCAGATCTACAAGCTTACAATGCATGACACGGTTGTGAGCTTGTAGATCTGATATTTTCAGATCTAAGAGATTTAGTATCATGGGGAAAAGGGAGGGGGACAAGTATAGACTTAGATGACTGCCTAAATACACTGCCACACTTCAGCAGTCTCAGTTCATAATTTCCAACTGAAAATATAATACTAATACTTTGAAGTTTTTACACATACCTTTCTGGGCTGGTGCAGCTGTGCCAAGTGCTCGGGATGCAGTGATAGTGACACATTTCTGTGTGCTTGAGAGCAGCCGAGAGACAGCACTTCTTACAGCCATGGTTAACTGGATCTGAGATGGGAGGGAGCATAAGGTGTGATTAAAGTAGCCTAATTATAAAATCTGTATCTAGATCAATTGTTAAATATCAATTTCTCAATCATAGCCTACTGTCCAGAAACATGCTAAGGAATACAGACATATGGTAGCCTATATGTTCAAAGACAGGTGTCTATATAGGCCTACTCATTGTTATAAGGCTATAGAAGTTAAGTATAATAATAGTTCATATAGACCTACTATTTAATATATAAGCTACCATAAGATGCATTTAGTGATGTAGGCCTATACATTATTATGATTTTGGTTGTAATTGCTTCAAATGAACATTTTGTACTTTAACAGTGTGTTACAAAACACTACAGAAACTCAGCTGCAGCCCTGCAGCAAATGCATGCATTTGGCATATAGGCTATAGTGAGATAATTTCATTTGAAAATGTTAATTCTACAATATCCTACCTTTGTTCTTTACTGTTTCTCCTGTGATCTCGCAAGTTTCAGTTATGATTATGCCAAGTTGCGCCAACCCCGAAGAACTTTCAAAGTTGCTTAAGTAACAAGTCGAGTCAGTCTACGTCAAACCGGTATGTAATGACATAACATGACAAGCCTATAGCAACCTTTTCCCTCCATGATGGCTGAGGCAAGAGAAACATAACCCAGACTGTCTATTATTATGCAATGTATTATGAAACTAAAATAGATTACTTCAATACAAAATTGTAAACTGTGTAGGCCTATATCCTGATTGTTTAATTTATTATGTCATATATTATATCGTAGGTCTACATTTATATATGTCAATAAATAGCCTACTTTACATGGGTAATCTGGAATTTACTTTGAAAATGTCCTCGCTCAAAATGGCGTTTCTACATGGACGTGTGGGCAGCATATGTTATAATGTATAAGAGGGGTGTTGGCCCACGCCCCCGCCGTCTATTGGCTTGTAATAATAGCGGTTTCCAGCCATATGTTCAGAATGTTTGGGTGCATGTGTACTGGTGTATGTACACATCTTTGATAAGTGACATTGCAGCAAGCAAAGACATGTGACAACAGAGGCCGATCGTTTTGTGTTTGCCATAGTAACATGATGACTAGCATGCCTATAACATTATTAACAACATGTTTTTAAGAGAATTTAAGAAACAATGGGGGTATTATGAATAAAATAAAATAAATAAATGTAGGCCTACAATTTAGGCCTATGCTAGTCCAACTATAATAACTAAGACATACTATACTACATAGGGCCTAAGGCTGTGTGGTAGCAGCACTCACCAACTTAAAAAAGCAGTAGAGGGCCTCAATTTCACCAATTTTGGCCAGACAAAGGAATGCTAAAGTTTCAGCCTTGATGGCCTTCATCAGAACATGTCGCCTAGTGTCAAGAGTTTGTAGACTAGAGTTTCACATGATTGAATCACGTGTGGCTGTGAGAGCAGTCAATCAATAACAAAACCATGGTAACCGATTATTTAGATCTGAGACTAAAGTGTTGTGTAAATATCAGTGCTACAATTTCTGAAGTAAGGTGAAAATCAAATTTACAGAATACACTTTAAATAAAATAATACTGATAGGCCTTGATTTTTACAGCACATAGAAGTCCATAAAACAAAACAAAAAAAGGGGCTCACACACTGAAAGATGAAAACTGTGGCTCTTTAGATGAAAAAAATATATATAAAAAAAAAAGAGTCTTTACATTAAGTGCAAAAAGTGACATGGTGAAACTAGAAGCAGTGCTCTTCCGAGCACAGCTCTCCACCAGGTCAGGAAGGTTATTCTGGCCTCCTGGTATAGGCCAATGTGATATGGAGCCAGGTCTTCTTCGGCCTTTCATGATGCTACATGCATGATTCTTTTCTTTTTTCTTTTTTCAAAAGTCAACCTGATGGTGGTGCTATAACAGGCCAATGAGAAAAGGGCGGCATTTGTTCCTTGACCTATAGTGAGAGGGAATGTGCGTGAAAAGTTTCACGGAAAGCGCAAGCTGAGTTCATGATTTGAGGCATTTTGTTCAAAACTGACCAATCCTGCAAAGTTTGGAGGCCAATCTGAGTCAATCAGGATGGAAATGGAATATGAAATATCTGACAGATCTGTTTTGATCACACACATGACTGTGGAGATACTGTGTACAGATATGTGTGATCTTTGGATAAAATCTGAAGGAGTAATATTCAAAAATGTGTTTTACATAAGTCGGCCTCCTGGTGGCACTAAAAAATGCAGAGAAAAGGTTTTTCCTTGTCATCTAAGGAGTGAGGTACAAGGTTTGACACTGATCGGTGGAGTTACAGGTAAAAACACGAATCGGCCTGTTATAGCGCCACCATGAGACTGATTTAAAAAAAAAAAGTTTGACAAAAATCGGCCTCATGGTGCCGCTATAAAAGGCCCATGAGAAAAATGTTCGGCAGAGGTTCTGAATTGGCATCCAGGGAGTGTGCACAGAGCGGCCGAGACTGGACAAACCGTGCCGGAGATTAGCTGGTAACAGACGGATGGACGGACGGACAGACAGACAGAGCGAAAACATAGTCTCTCCCCATGCCTTCGGCTGGAGGAGACAATAAAGTGACACAGAGAGTGAACATCCTCAGACCATCATTAACACTCACAGTCACAGTGTCTCTTTGTTTATGGTTTTTCATCCTGGCCTCTCGCACCTGTTTTCACCCCTACAGTATAGGCTATAATAAGCCTTGAGTTTAGAGTGCAAACTTCCCTACCTCTTTGAACAGCAGCATGAAGCCAGACCAGTAGAGTAGCAGTTACAGACAGGCTAATAATAAACTTCTTACAATATGATGCAGACTGCAGACGGATGCCAAAAGCCATTCCAAGTTTTCAATGTATTTTAATCTAATTAATTGCAACCGTAGGTCGCTATACGTAGTATGAAAACCTCCATTTCATGTCTGTCTGTCCGTCCATCCGTCACTCTTCTGACATCACAATGACACCTCATCCCAGCTCAGCGTATAGCTGACCTGTTCTGACATCATCACAATGATGTTGCAAATGAATTCTGTCCTTGTCCTTGTCCCTTGCTCATATATATATGGAGATCCTTGACGTCATCAATATTAAGCCCATATGCATCACAGTGCATGACATGACACCTCATCCCAACTTGGGAATATATGGATGGACATTTTGTCCAACTTAAACAACCAACCAGGTCTGTGCATCTTTTTGGTCAAAGTTGATCCCATCAGTCTCTAAAAGACAAAGAAACGGCTGCACACACTGTAGCCAAAGTGCCAATATTTTTTCAATATCTTTTTTAGGATGCAGAGGATTTATAAAGTCAGACATCACATCACATCTATGATGTCAGACGTTAGTCATCTCCATATTTGGGAAAATATGGCCACATTTTGTCCAACTTAAACAATTAACCAACCAGGTCTGTGCATTTTTTTGGTCAAAGTTGATCCCATGCCAAAGCACCTGCCCTCACCCATGCATGGCAAGCAGTCTGCCTTCACCCAGGTGGATGCTTGCACAAGCACATGCCCATGTGCAAGAGGTCACTTCTCGCCCTTAGGGCGTCTTACAGTATTCTCCTGTAGATTAGCAAACCTTTTTGTACTGTATATGGGCCTTGTTTTTTTATTATTTCTTAGAGAGCGAGAGAGATACACGTATTGATTGATTGATTGATTGCAAGGTTGTCTACTAATAGGATTTAAACCCAAGAAAGCACAATGGCTTGTTAATTGAGGTCCTTTATACTCAACTCATAGAGCAATTAATAACATGTCGATAAACATGTTATTAATATTGTTCCCCCCCGCCCCTGTGGTGTCAGGCTGACATTATTTCCTTTCGAAACCTGACGACCACCTGAAACAATTGTGTGGTTCAAACTGATTCATTATTTATCTACAAGGCTGGTATGCTATATGCAGCACACGACACCCCTGTGTGTGTGCAGGAATAGGACGACGTATATCGTTAAGTTATGTCACTGTAGTAGCTCTATCTGCTGTCGTTTGATCTTGTTTCCTCTTGTTGCAACCTCTTCTGCATATTTTAATTCATTTAAAGCTGAAAGGTGATTATACAGTGAGTTTATAATCTTCTCTATAGAGCTGTCTAGCCATCATATATGGACTGTTTTGACTTTCATCCCTCGTCTGTTTTTGCGTAACATACATTGAATAAATAGTTTTTAATAGTATATAAATATAATGATTATTTGGATGATGATGGTGATCCAGCTCTCATCCACACATTCCTTTAAAGTGCCGGTGGCCCCGCCTTTCTGCATTATAGCCTATAATAGGCCAACACAGTTGTCAATCAGGACTTCTTCGTTCCAATTGGCTCCCTGTCCGCTTTCCCATAGATTGGAACGCTGGTCTGCTTTGGGGACACATTGGAGCAGTTATTGATGCATTTTCCCCACAACATTTCCATGGTAACTGCCCCGTCCAGCATTACACCAACGATTTGAAGCCAACGTAGAAAGAGAATGGAAATGGAAGAGAAGACCCCGGACCCTAAATATGGTAAGAAATACGTTTCATTCAGTGTTCCTTTCTTGGATCTTGTTTTTTCCCCTGAAAACGTCTGGAGAAAAGAAATGGAAACAATGACTGTAGTGGATGGATTTATGGGTGTGGACCGCATGGATCCTAAAACCAGAGGCAGCCTCAACCCCAGTCTCCCGTTTGTTTCATCCCTTAAATGTTCTTGGAACATTTGCATACAGATTAGATTAACACGTATTTTCATTTTCACTGTAATTAATTAAGATGACGCACGGACTCGGAGACGAAATTCTGGTCGTATTTGCCTCTGCTCTGTCTCTGTGTAACCGCCTATGCAGCAAAGATGTAACGGCAACACGAAGACGTAACAACCATATCGTTTGTCGCTGTCCTACAATATTTTGAGTAAATTAGGCTACGTCAGGTTATTATAACAGTGGTGGCACTGGCATAATTATGTGGATCTTGAAGTAGAGTTCGCATTTTGTCGTCTGCTAGACAGTTGTTTGAGGCCTTATATTTACACAGTGCACAATCTTCAGTTATAAGGTTTACATATTCAGATTAGCTATTCACTTTTTAAAGTGAAAGTCTACGCAGCTAAAATAGCCTTATCGTAGCCTATGTGTAGTTGTGCATCTCATCTCCCCCTGACAAAGAACCTCCCAAAACAACTGTTGACACAACTGTAATGTCAAACATACTGTAGGTAGCTAGACAGACTATACCCATTTTGCTCAAATACAAGTTCATACATAGGCTATTATTGTGCCAAATTAATATTCTGTAACAGCCATGAAATTGTAGGACATTGCTTTTTAACACTCTTATCTGCCAAGTGGATCCATGGCACTCAGCATCATTGTGGTCTGGCTGTGGTCCTGTGTCTGGGCAGGGCTGGTTGTCATATGAACTGTTGAGTCATGGAGTTTCCTAACCCGTGTTTTTCTTGCCTTAATACTCCTCCACGTCATTGTCATTACATGTTAGCGTTGCCACAGAGAGCTCAACAGAAATTCAGTCTCACCAACAATACTAGGGCTCTACTAGAGCTATTATTATTATTTACATTCAATATTAAGAAAAGCAAGTCCAGACTCACGCCTAATACAAGTTATATGAGCACATCCTTTCTAGTTGATCTTTGAGGTTCCTTGTGTGGAGTTTGTTCGTGTTCATTTGATTTGTCTGTTAACATGTATACATGATTTTTCACACCGCTACCCTCCCCCACAGACTAAATGGTCATAAACCCTCCAGAGATCTTTAAAGGTAGCAGAGCTACAACTCTCTCACAATGATTGCAAACAAACATCCTTTTTTGTTGTTGCCATTTTTCACAAGCCTGTGTCTACACTACAGTGTAGAAAAGAAACTAATGCATTATGCAGGAGCGTGACTCATCGTCAGTGCTGCCGTTGTATTAGGGTGAAATCAGGCTGTGCTGTTATGAATTTGTTACATTGTTGATATTTGGCCAGTTGCTTTTTTACCCTCTCAGTCAGAGTTCTATTGGCACTCAAGATTCTCCTCTGTACTAGATTTGGTAGGTTCTCCCTGGCTAGGCGTGGCAAGGCCGGGGCAGATTAGAGCCAGGCAGGCTGCAGCTTGCACAGACCTCACAGTGTCTCTCCTTGCCCACTCTACCCACTCAACAGACTGAGTCAAGGGGCATCCAGTCAGTTCTAAGCTGGCAGTGGCAAACACTTGGATGCATTACAATATACACACTTGGTCACTTGAGTAATCAGTTAGTGTGTGTGCACATGCTCGCTTACTCCCGCGCGCACACGCACGCACGCACACACGCACGCACGCACGCACGCACGCACGCACGCACGCACACACACACACACACACACACACACACACACACACACACACAGTCACACAGTCACACACACATCCACTTAAGGGACGGGGCCATCTGATAAGTCCTGTGGCCCCATTAGTGGTTCACACACACACATCAGTCATGACATCATCACTTCCCTTATAACACACGCATGCACACAGTCTTAAGCAATCAACAATTTCATGTCAATAACCACATGAACCCTACCATCCCTATTCTGGCACGTCATAGCATTTGAACGTTTTACAAAAATAGCATATTTGTTGAAGAAGGAAAAAGGGAGGGCGATGCACTGGTTAATAGACCAACTAGCCGCATATACAACCCTACCATAGACATCATAAAACCCAGTGCCCTGTTTCTGGTTTGGGGTACATGTGTATGCTGTATGTAACCAGCACTTTCCTGTATGGAATGGCGAATGTCTGTCACATGGCAGTAGAGGTGGGCGTGTCAACATGGTACCATCATGTGCTTTCAGAGAACATGTAGGATGGTGTTATCTCATCAGTCATATAGCTCAGCATGCCGCCTCTTCAAGTGTCAATCACGCACATAACCAAATAATCAAGTCATTGTCTCGCAAATGCTGAAAAAAGAAAAAAAAATGTCTTTGTTCATTGTTTTTTTATCACTGATGTTTAAACTAATCTAAACACTAATTAGTTCAATTGTAAATTGAAGGTGAAGGTGAGGGATATTGGGCAAATTCACATGTGTCTAAGGGTCTAAGAGTAGAATGTCAAGACTCTAAAATTAGAAACCAGAAATTGTGAATACACTGTGAGAAGTCCCATATCTCTCGATGGACAAAAACTCAGCTGGAGTCTATCTTCCTGTTACCTTTTATAGGCATACAGTATATTTTTTATAATGCAATAATGGATGGGATTGCAGTACTACGATTGGACATTAGACAGTTGAGTCATTTCTTAATCATTTTATCTCAAGTTGAAGCAAGTTGAGGAAACTGTGAATGAACATAATTTATCAAGAATATTGTGAAATGACTGATGATTCTGCCAGATTTAAAGAATGTTTAGCTTCAGGCCATGCATTGCTAGCTGAGTACATTTGAACTGAACATTCCCCACTGAACTGATGACTACTACACCCAGCTCTGATTAGAGCCATGACTCTGACACATTTGTACCACTTGGCAACAGAGGGTTCAAAAGCCTTGTATTTAATGACAAAGAAGCCACCAATCTTTGTATTAAGGCCTCTCTTCTCTCAATTCACCATCGCAACACTCCTCTGTGTCTGTGTGTGTGTGTGTGTGTGTGTGTGTGTGTGCGTGCGTGCGTGCGTGCGTGCGTGGGTGTGTGTGCGTGCATGTGTGTGAGTGTCACAACTCCCCTGACAAAATGGTTGTTGAGAGGAAGAAATTACACCAAACAAAAGGAAGAAAGATAGAAAGTTGCAGAAGGCGGACTGATACTTGAAGTGACTGTGAAGTGTGAACTACTGTAGTTTTCAACCAAGAGGAATAAGGAAGGAAGTGAAGAACTCAAGGCACACCACACTAGACAGGAAGTAGACATATAAAGAAAAACGACTGCTCTATACAACACACTGAGAAACCTCTGGTCACATCTGCTCATGAAAGACACTGAGAGAGAGAAATAACAGCGGCACGATGAAAGGCAGACAGAAAGGTACTGTAACTGTATGAGTGTCTTTAAGAAGTCTGTAGGTTCGGTTGGCTGGTTGAACCAGGATGTTGTTGTCCATTTTAGTTTTATTGACATAGTTAGGAGGACTTGTGATATACTATAAGGTTTCCACAGCATTTCAGATTCTGCAACAACAACACCTAACCACCAGTGGACATTGTTTATGGTACAGCTTCCAGTAATGCCTTCTCCAAAATGTATCTGATGGTGCTTGTAAATCAATCCGTTATGTTATTATGCCACTGAGGGCGTGTTTGCAGGCTGGGGAGTGTGACTCAATGTTATACTGTATCTCTGTGACAGTGGATTATGAGATGTCGACAGCTACATTAGTGGTCACTTGGCTCAGAACCTCACTGTGCTGCTATGAGGTTACAGTCACAGGCAGGACAGTATAAGATGCCGTCTCAACAAGTGATTTTCATGTGAATTTCACAGTTCAGGGTGGCATTAGTGTTATGGCAGTCTAGCAGGATGTGGGGCACACCATACATTTACATATTACTATTAGGGATGGTCCGATCAGGTTTTTTGGAACCGATCACCGAGCACCGATCACAAAAGTTTGATCACCCGATCCCGATCAATCACCGATCCGATCAAGTTATTATTTATATTTTCTAAATGTTAATGTTAAACTTTATTTCATTCATTCACTCATGAATTCATTTATATATTTGCCTTATAGTTATTTACCAGCATTACTATGTATTTATTATCATAGCAGTAACTAATTATTCCTTCAGCACTGTGGAAATCAATACCCCAAAATGGCCTCAAGTGGGCATACTGAACGGCTGGTTGATCAGATGCACCGATCGGATCGGATCGGTGAATTTACCATCTGATCTAAACCACCGATTATCGCCGATCATGCTTTGATCGGCCCGATCCGATCCATTGCCGATTGATCGGTAACATCTCTAATTACTATTCAGTTTCAATTGTTCCTTAATTATTTTTCTATCTATATAAATCATGTATGTTATAGATGAAATGTTGCACACTGTCTTGCGATGCACTGTGTGATGTTTATTGCTTGAAAATCACTTATTTGAGGCATTGAGTGACACCGTTGTGTGATAGTATGGGCTGACTTTGCTCCTCTCCTCTCTCTGGTCTCTGCGAGGTGTTACCATGGCGGCAGAGAATGTTCACCAGGAGCTCTTGGTCACCAGGGAGTCATTTAGTGGGTTGCTAAGCATGTCAGTCTGATGGGAGGATTCTTTTGTTATGGAAAAGGTCCTTGCTTTTAGAGACGCGACTATTGATTATATTCGTAGTGATTATTGTATTGATTACTTTTTCGATTAATCAAATGTTTTTTTTCCATTTTTTATTCACAATTTAATTTCTTGATCTACTATTTGTGCTCATTCGATTGATTATTTGAGTCAAATCGATTATTTATTAGTACAATTAATTAACTTGATTAGTTCGATTAACTGTTGTACCCCTACTTGCTTTGTCATTACATACGTGCACTCATGTATATTGCATTTGCATGATAGATTATGCACATTTTAATGAAAATGCAGACACAATTTGCACTCATGTACCCACCAAGTGCAACCGCTTAAAATATCAAATACTGTATACAATATCTGTAGTAAATATAACTGCTATATTTCTAGTATGTGCGATATAGATCAGGAAAAATCGACACTCACAATGTAACAGTATTTATTCTCATATCATGATATATCAATTAATATCAAGATGTTAACCAGTCCTAGTTATATTTTGGATTCTCCACAGAATGTGTTCATATAGTAAGTGTTGGTATACTACAGGTTGAAATAGTGGCTTTCTTTAGAGTGTACAATAACAAAAACATGTCATTCTTTCCTCAGGGGAGGCCAGGAAGTTTGACCCTACCTTCAAGGGACCCATTCACAACAGGTAGAGTGTCTCTATTCTCATGTTATCGTTATGTCTCCATCTCTTCGCCTACTGTACTAGGAAAGTATGGTGCCATTGACTGTGTTCTCATCTATGTTCACACACACATCAGTCATGACATCATCACTTCCCTTAAAACACACGCATGCACACGGTCTTAAGCAAACAACCATTTCATGTCAATAACCACATGAACCCCACCATCCCTATGATCAGAAAGAATATATAACTTATAGATTAGCTATTTTTGTGTATAAAATATTAAAAACTGTTTTTCAATCACTGCAAGGAAACATTTTATACTGTACTTGACTCTCAAACTCTCTCCGTGCTCTCTCTATCTTATGCTTTTCCAGAGGTTGCACAGATGTCATCTGCTGTCTTCTCTTCATTATAGCCATTATAGGCTACTTTGCTGTGGGCATTGTTGGTGAGAATCTACCTTGCTAATGTTTTCTGACAATACACATAAACCTGTGTTTGCTTATAATCTATATGAATTACATATTGAGTGCTTGAATACTTACCATGCACAACCTTTAAAAACAACCCAATTTGTCATTCTGACAATTTCTAAGTCCCCTTGTACTGTAGTCCCTTGTCGCTGCTGACCCCTACTGGTTGGTCCGAGGGAAGGTGTAGGTGTCTCCTCTCAGTGAGGAGTTTCACTGGTAGGATGTAACGAGTGTAGAGGTACAGTTCAGCTCTCACTGATCAGGCTCCCTGACCATCTTGTGTGAGTCACTAATGCAGTGACAGAGATCACCATCCCTACCGGGCATGAACACAGCTAATTGTGTTTGTTGCTATGCAGATGCTTCACAAAGGATTCAAACCCCTAGTCTCTGCGGTGGTGGGCATGAACTTTACTGCTGTGCAACCTACAAACGCATGAGATTTGCATTCAATGCTCATGTGCAGAGAGAAAGGACAGACACGTGAGACCAAGATGTGTGTCGGATTCGAACCCTGGTCCTTACTCGTTGTTCCTTCGTTCACAATGACCTATCATACTGTCTGTACACTAACTGGCTGATTAATTGATTAAATATACAAATACTACAGAATATATATCTGTCTTGAGTTTCCTAGAGTGAGACAAAACATGGCAAACAATGTAAATAGGTTACAGCGCACTGAGTTGCAGTGTTATTACATTGTTAGTTTAATAACAAAAAATGCAAATTTATTTAGTGATTTATTTTGTTGTTTGTCTTCCGTGTAGCCTGGTCCCAGGGTGACCCTAGGAAGGTCATCTATCCTACAGACAGCAGGGGACAGTTCTGTGGCCAGGAGGGAACACCTCTAGAGTAAGTTCTCTCATCTTTAAACCTGTGTTTAAAAAAAAAACCTAATAGATACAAATGGCATACCGGTATTTAGAAATCTGATAATTAGCAGCATTTTAGGCTTTGAGATTGAAACAAGACATACAGTACTTCTGATGCCTCTCATTTAAAAGTGTAATTCCTACTCAACAGCAAGAAGCCCCTGCTGTTCTATTTCAACATCTTGAAGTGTGCCAGTCCCCTGGTGCTGCTGGAGTTCCAGTGTCCTACTACACAGGTTAGATATGCCCCCGACCTCCACACGGTCTCTCATGCTCAAATATTGCTTTTAGTTCTTCTTCTTCCATCCCTTTCTAGAACATTTTACTTGTACCTACAGTAACATGTGTTTTCTGCAAGCTAAGCTCATATCACGACGACTCTCATGACGTTTTTTAATTTGCATGCAGATATGTGTGGAAAGCTGTCCTACCAAGTCCCTTACATTGGTGAAAGCGGCATCAAAGTTAAGCTCGGCAGAAGACAAGGAGTACTACAAACGATTCTGTAAGGAAGGTGTGGACTTCACAAAAATGGTGAGTGACATAAAAATAAACGATGATGGGTTATGTGCTAAAATACAGTTATATTTGATATACTGAGGTGTGAGACTGTAAAAGATTCAGTTACAGGATTCCTACACAGTGAAAATCAGGAGTTTTATTCAATTCTTCCTGATGTGTATTTCAGAGTGTACCTGAGATCCTTAGGGATGGCCTCTGCCCCGCCATGCTCATGCCCAGTAAAGCCTGTGAGTAAATTCCATCTCACCTGCATATCGTCGTTGTCGGGTGGAAACCTTGTATGTCCAAAACCGTTCGTTTTGTATTTATCTTTATCTTATCTTTAAAAATGATCTAAACTAGTGAAAACAGCCGATCCCGGTGCGAGGCATTGTGTGCTTGTAGATCTGCTGTTTTCACTACCTGAAGTGCGACAGCCTTGTATGGTGAAGCAGGGCTTTCCTTTGTGAAAAAACATACAAATTTGAAACTTGGAGATACAAGGTTTCTGCCCGACAGTGACGATATGGTCGCTGTCGAGCATAAAACTTGTATTTTCACTTTTGATGTTTTTGGGTTAACTCAATGGCCTACTTCATCGTGCAAGAATAATTAAAATATCCAATCTACACGCTCACAACGTGTTGCGATGCAATGTGAGCTTGTGGATATAGTTATTATATAGTTATTTATTTTAAAATAGTTATTTTTGAATGTGGTTAGGTCTGTCTGTGGGATTTATAAACTAATAATAACATTGGATTTATTGGAAGGTAATATTTTCCATTTCCTGAAAAGTAACAGTTTTAGGTATACGGTACATGCTTTATGCCCGATTGCAATGATAGTCACTCAGTTCCCACTCATGCTCTATCACTAGCTGCTACTGTGTACATGAATACATTGCTATTACTTACCTTTGAAATGTCCGTCTGTCCTCACCAGTCACCCGTCGCTGCCTCCCTGCCTTGGGAACGCTGAAGGGTGGTGTGGTGGTGGTGGGTAACGAGACCATAATGGATGGTGGAGAGGGGAAGAATGTCAGCGCCACGGATCTGCTAGACGCATCAAAGTGAGTCGTTTTTACTCTGTGACAAGGTATCTGTTTTAGAACGCTATTTACAACCAAAAAGGTTGTAAATATTCTATATTTATTGTCCTCTAGATCAGTGGTTCTCAAACTAACCACGCCTAAAATCATTGGCCGTGGATCCCCATCTTTGAGAACCACTGTTTTAGATTAACCTTGAATTTAAGCATATCCTAACATTAACGTCTCTCATTTCTTCAGAAGTTGGAAGTGGGAAATATCTTTACTATTTTCCTTCACAGGAAGTCCAATGTGGTTGTTGAAGCTCGCCAAGTGGCCATGAGGATCTTTGAAGACTACACTCAATCTTGGCAGTGGATTTTGCTGTGAGTCACATAATTCTTTGGTCATTATAAGACGATACTGGTGGACTGGCATGTTTAGCCCATTGATTACCACTGTATTTGATATTATTGCCGACCATTTCCAAAACCATACCTTGGTTTGTTTGATTTCCAAAGGAATTCCTGTACAGTATGAAAATCTACTTGCAAAGATTTGAAACTTGCTTGAAATAAAATTAATTCAACACTAAATATCATTACCGTTACACATTTTAATTTATTTATTTGGAGCCCACATGAAGTTTAGATTAACCTCAACTGTCTTGGGGAAATGATACTGTAGCCATAATGCAATGTAAAGTTACTTTAACGCTTATATTGTATACTTCATTGTCCACCTTCAGAATAGTGATAATAGCCGATCTACAAGCTAGCCGATCTACAAGCTCACAACACGTGTTGGGCTATTTAAAAATGTTTACTTTTTTTTTGCTCTAAAACACTGTTGAACACATTGGTTAAAAGCCCTGTGTGTTTGTGTCCACTCTCCACAGTGGTCTGTTCATAGCCATGATAGTCAGTCTGATCTTCATTGTCCTGCTGCGCTACCTGGCCGGTATCATGGTTTGGGTGATGATTGTATCGGTCATTCTCGTCATTGGTTATGGTAAGTCTCATATGACTAGCTATGTATTCAAAAAATAAATGTTCTCTTTAATGCTCCAAAATAACATACAAAGTCTATTTTTAGTTTGGACTGATCTTCCCTCCAAACGTCAGTGAAATTTGAGTTAAATTTGTTTTAACTTGGATATCATTGCGTGTGTGTGTGTGTGTGTGTGTGTGTGTGTGTGTGTGCTTTATATATACAAGGTATTTTCCACTGCTTCATGGAATATAGAAGTCTGAGGGGAGAACCTGGAGCTGACGTCACCATCCGCGACCTGGGCGTGCAGACGGACTTCTCTGTCTACCTGCAGATCAGGCAGACCTGGCTGGCCTTCAGTAAGCATTTTTTTTCGCAAATGCGCCTAAAATTTAATCTGTGCGACCTAAAATTATAATTGGGAGCACCTGTGCGACTACAAATTATTGCTGTGATGCGACCGAAACGGACGGTCGAGTGGACCTAAACGAGCGCTCCCTGCCACCTGAGAAAACAAGTGGCCGTCCCCTCTGAGCTGCAGTGGCTCTGGATGCTAATCTAATAGCATGTAGCGTGTTGGTTTACTTATTACAATGGAGCGATACGGGGGCATCACTGATTGCGGACATTCCAGCGCTTTTATGTGCCGCTTGTCAGAAAGCAGCCTACTTTATTAGAAGTATCTGTAAGTTGAGAAACAATCCAGCTGCACCACGGCACGGAGAGGAGTAAACTATTTTTCCCTGTGTGCCTGTTAGCTCTGGTCCATAGCGTTAGTGTTAGTTCTCCACTAACGCTATAGACCAGAGCTATGTGGCTGTGAGACCGACGCAAGTCTGTCTGTGTGTGAAATCTGTGAATGAGAAGAGGTTGACCGGCGTGTGTGTGTGTGTGTGTGTGTGTGTGTGTGTGTGTGTGTGTGTGTGTGTGTGTGTGTGTGTGGGTGGGTGTGGGGGTGTGGGTGTGGGTGTGGGTGTGTGTATGAGCATGGCAAGTTACTTTATTGGATGAGTTTCAAAACGGTTGTAAATATTCTTAAGAAATGTATATGCACAAAAAACCTGATCAGTGTGAATTGCCCACATTTGAAGTGAGTAGGCTCTTGTAATGTATTATAATGGACCATGGTATATTTACGTTGTAATTATTTTATAGCTACGATTGTGAATTATATTATCCATATTAAGGCTATGAAGTTTAACAAAAAAACAGATGAATATGTGATTGGAATCAATGGAAGGGTCTCATCTGAAGATGTTTTATACGGCTCTGTCAGTGGGTCTCTGACTACATGGATGGATGAGGGACAGTTTAAATTTGGGACCCGGATGATTGCATAAAGCCCCAGAGATGGCTCCTTTCACCATTTCATGTTATATCGTTTTTTATTCATTTAAAAACATCGATAACATACTGGTGCTCCTTCCATTTTGGTGGGTGCTCCTAAATTCTTTCTGGTGCTCCTAACATTTTAAACTGGTAGCACCAGTGCTAGTAAAAAAGTTAAAAGTTAAATGTCCATGCTTCTCTGTACCACTACTATTGTAACTCATACCACACTGTGTCTTAAAAACCACAACTATTCCTTCAACATGCCTTTGGGTGGTAGAAGACAGAATTCCAAACATAAATTACATCACTGTCCTGTTTGCAATAATGTTTTTGTCTTCTTTTTGCCCAGTGATCATCTTGGCGATTGTAGAAGTGGTGATCATCCTGCTGCTCATCTTCCTCAGGAAAAGAGTCCTCATTGCAATCGCCCTCATCAAGGAAGCCAGCAGGTCAGTCTCATACAACTCTTTACTACTAACTGCAGTTGGCTTGCCATCCACATTCAGTCTTGTTGCAGTTTCATTAACTGTGCATTAACCCTGACATTTATTTGGACATCATTTCAAAAATGTAAAAAAAAAGAAAAAAAGAAAAGAAAAAATATTATTTTCTTAAAAGATATGTGGGCTCCTTGTAGCCCACATTTTACCCACGTACAAAGCTCATATATAATCTTTTTTCGCTACTTGTTGTACGACAAATAGGGCTTAAGTGGTCAACAGCTGCGTCTAAGTGGCCAAGCTAGGAGATAGTTCAACCATTTTTAGTTTGTTTGTTGCAACAAAAGAAGCAAACATCCTTTTGTCATTTCACCCAAAAGGAGCACACAGCCTTGTTTATTATGAAGAGGGCTTTTGATTCACTTTTGACAAAACCACAGAGTGTCACCTGTTGTGCTGTTGATTTCTTTCTCTTGTAGAGCGATTGGGAAAGTGATGTCATCGTTGTTCTACCCACTGCTGACGTTTGCCCTCCTGGCTCTGGTGATCGCCTATTGGGCCATCACTGCAGTGTATCCTTTTGTTGTTGCCCTCCCAATGAAAAGAGATGAGTGGGATTCTGTAATGGACCTTATAACATTGTACGGTAATATAACAAATATCAGTGAAGTCTATATACAATGTCTGTACAAACAGAGCTGGAACAATAACCGCATTACCGCAATACTGCCTTTTTGCAAGCTTACCATAAGCACCATAATACTTTTTTAGTTTGACATCCTGTGTGCATCCTGTGGGCTTCTAGAGAAACGAAACGTTGTCGCCACCTCAGCTGCATGGGAGGAGTATTACCTTTATACTGTTGACGCAGCCAGTTGACCTCGTTTCTAAGCCAGATGTTACATTGCATATTTTGGTTTGGTTAACCAGTGAAATGCAGTAATACAATTTCCTTGCTTGCTTACATCTAAAATAAATTTAAGTGCAAAGTTGCAGTGTTATAATTCTTAGCACAGGACGGCCCGAGAAAGAATCAATACCATAACTTTGATATTGTTAATGCCTTGCTCTTCCCACTGAGATCAAAACCTCCTTGACATGTGTGAACAGCTTCTTGTCTACTTCTAATGAGCAGGTGTACAAAGTGTTCAACACCTCTGAGTGTGAATACTCAAGAGAGACCTGCGATCCCAAGGTATGCCACTAAATGTCACTTAGGCTACACATTTGACCACTGGCAATTTTACACTTAGCATAACAAGTCATTATTAATATTAGCATGAAAGCTAGTTTGGCTGTACGATTTCACTAGCCAGACAGACAAAAACATCTGCTATAATTTAATATATGTTTCTCAAAAATCACAACATTGCTGTTTAAGCTCATTTCATAGTAATATTAGCATTTCACAGTGTACTCTACTCAACAACATTAATATATTTCTTTCCACAGACATTCAACACCTCCAACATCTCAGCTCAGTGTTCTGATGCAGAGTGCCTGTTTGCCTTCTACGGTGGAGAGACACTCTACCACAAATACCTCATCCTGTTCCAGTTCTACAACGTCTTCCTCTTCTTCTGGTGTGCCAACTTTGTAACGGCACTGGGGCAGGTGACCCTGGCAGGGGCCTTTGCCTCCTACTACTGGGCTTTCAATAAGCCTGATGACATCCCCGCTTTTCCCATCTTCTCCTCCCTGGGAAGGGCTCTCAGGTAGGCTGTGTGCGTTGTGTCGCAGACTTTCATCGATTTCCTAGATAGATTCATAGACTTGTTTGACAGCACTGTCATCAGTCTATGTTGGATTCGTGTTGTGTTCTTTCAGACATTCAAATACTTCAATTGTCGATACTAAAAAACTTGACCTTTTCACTGCTCTATTTGACCTCTACACCAAACCTATTTGCCAAAAACAGCCACTCTACAGGCTCTCAACGCCTTGCAGCACGAGGCATTCAGAGCTTGTAGATCTGCTATTTTTGTCTAAAGTTCTCAGAATATGGATGTGAGGGTTCAAGTTGTTAATTTAAAACAATTATCCTATCACACAAAGATTTGGCGGCCCCCCTGTAGTAACTCTGAGGACCTCCTAGGGGTCCCGGATCCCCTGTTGAAGACCCCTGCCTTAAACTTTTATTTTTCTTCTTCCTGCTTTCTTCTTCCTGCTTCCAGATATCACACAGGCTCCCTGGCTTTCGGCTCTCTCATTCTGTCTCTGGTACAGGTGACCAGGGTCATCTTAGAATACCTGGATCACAAGTTGAAGGGTAAGCTGGCAGAACTTAAACAGTTATTATGATAATTAATATGTACAGTGTCAACAGACCTTCAACAGTGAATATCTGGAGCAATATCAGTTGTGAGCTTGTAGATCAGCTACACACAAATTCAGTTCAGTTTGAGTATAGAGGGTCTCAGTGTTGAATCCAGAGGAACAGAGAGTGTTAGTTAGTGTAGCAGAGTGCCTCACTGCCTCAGCCTGATGGCCTCAAAAGTCTAATATCTCCCCTGGTCCATAGAGATATCCCTTTGGTCTAGTAATGGTTAAGATATTGGACGTTTACATGGGAGACCCGAGTTCGAATCCCAGACATTACACTAAAGCAGCAGTCAGTAATCCAAAACAAACAAACAAATAGCCTTAAAAGCTCTCACATGGGGGTCATGCTTAGTTGTGGAGCCTGATGGCTATTGGCAGATTTGGCACAAAGGACTAGCCAAGTCGCTTTGTGGTGTGCCGAAGGGGCATGTGGCTGAATGTGCTCCTTGTGCCTGCTACAGTACTACCGTAGCTCATCATAAGCCCCTTTTCCACAGGCCCAACTCCACACCACTCTACACCACACCGCCCACTTGTGCCAGGTTTTCCACTACAAGGACCTGGGTAGAGTGGTGTGAAAGTGGTACTAAATGTGGTACTAAAAAGTGTCCAATCTAGAGTATGTCTGAGCTAGGCCAAACAGGGCCAAACATTTCATAATGACTGATCACTCACTGACTTTTCATTTACAGTAGACCACCAGTGTATTATAATTATCATAGTAATACATTAATAGTTTATAGTGTATTATACTCACAGTTATAATCCATTATAGTGTATTATAATTAGGATAGTTGTAATACAAATTTATATTGTATTATAATCACAGTTAAAAGGGTTAATTTGTTTCTTACCGATAGGGGTACTTAGTTTTGTGTAATGGAAAATGTAGATATTTTTATGTGGTGCGGTGTGGTGTGGTGTGGTGCTAAAGCTGCAGTCGAAAAGGGGCTAGAGGGGATGTGAGGAGTTCTCTAGGATAGCGTTTAGTTTCCTACTTATTCTCCAACCTGCAGCACCTCCAGATCGTAGAGTTCAACCCCAACTATAAGGGGCTGGCCTTTCTCATACGCTTGTGCAGTGTATTGGCATGCATTGTAGAGACGTGAGCCTCCTCAAGAAGAACAGCTTGCTTCCTATAGAGGGCACTCCAGGGTTAATTGACTGCATAGATTTGTGGTGTGATTGATTGTGTTCAATAACACATGGTCACACAATGCATTATTGTTGCTTTTGCCTCCTATCCAGGTGCTCAGAACAAGTGTGCCCAGTTCCTGCTGAAATGCTTAAAGTGCTGCTTCTGGTGCCTGGAGAAGTGTATCAAGTTCCTCAACAGAAATGCATACATTATGGTGAGGGTTTTGGACTTTTGTACAAATTTCACGTCTGACAAAAAGCAACGTTTTTTTTGTTTTGTAAAGTGACATAAAATACTTTCTCTCTAGATTGCCATCTATGGCAAAAGCTTCTGTACCTCGGCTCGCGACGCCTTCTTCCTTCTCATGAGGAACATTGTCAGGTAGGGATTCCTGCTCCAAGAGGAGCTATCATTTTCAAGCTTTGGTTTAAATTAATCTGAATTCATCCTTAACATGCAATTCAATCAGAATGTATTTCATTGTATTGTTTCCACCTTATTTGATATGTTCTACTCTAATCTGTTTTACTCTCATTTGAATGTAATCTTGTATACAGGGTGGCTGTTTTAGACAAAGTGACTGACTTTCTACTGTTCCTTGGAAAGCTCCTCATTGTTGGTATTGTTGGTAAGGAAATACTTTGTCTGAAAAATAATGGTGTTGTATATGGCTACCATGCAGACACTCTGGATAAATTGTAATTGTAATTGTTTCGATACAGGGGTCTTCTCTTTCTTCTTCTTCTCTGGAAGGATTAAAGCTGTAGAAGATGCCGCTCCATCTCTCAACTACTACTGGGTGCCCATATTGGTGAGAGCCAGCAGAGCCTTCTCTTTTGGTTCAAGACTCTCCTATGGAGATTTATGAAGAAGCATCTCATTGGAACGTGATTCCATCTCTGTGTAAAAGTTGTACTAAATGTTACAATGGGATTCTTGTGTGATTCCAGACAGTTGTGGTGGGATCCTACCTCATCGCTCATGGGTTCTTCAGTGTGTATGCCATGTGTGTGGACACACTCTTCCTCTGCTTCTGTAAGTAACTCTTCTTAATCGTTGATTGATTGTTTGAAGTCACTGGAGAACTTCTACAGTGTTTTAGTGTGAAATCCCTTCCGCAGATGAATCTTTATAACACCTTTGTGCTTTTTAATCACTGATGCAACTGTCTGAACTGCAGGTCTCTTTTTGTTCCTGACATGTTTCTGACTGCTCTTCTCTTTGTCTCTCCCTTCCATGTGATCACATTTTTCGTCTTTATTTCCACACTTTTTTTCCTCCTTATTTTCCATTTTCCTCCACATCGTTTGGTTCCGTTTTGAATTTCATGTGTTGACTCACTGACTCACACACACACACACACACACACACACACACACACATACACATTGTATTGCCTACACACATACACTCAAAAAAGGTGAGGACCTGGAGAGAAACGATGGCTCCGCTGCGAGGCCTTACTTCATGTCGCCCAAGCTCCTCGAGATCCTCTCTAAAACCAAGTTGGATGAGGAGGACGGTGCCGTGCAGGCGGAGGCCGCGCCGCAGGTGGACGCGGAAAGAGCCGAGGAAGACACCCCTCTCCAGCAACAAGACGGCGAGATCCAGCTGAAAACGCAGGCAATCCTCCTCAAGCAGGACAACGAGGAGGAGCAACCTCTGAAGTCCAGTGCAGAAACAGACGGGCCTCAGGAGGAGAAGAGCCAAGAGGAGGTCATTCTAGCGGAAGACCCCAAGAAACAGGATGACCCAGAGATAATGCAGCCCGTGGAGGAGGAGTCAAAGGAGGAGCCTAAGCCAGAGGAGCAGGTTCCTCCAAAAGGAGAATCTGGAAAAGAAGAGACAGATGAGAAGAAAGACGAGAAGTTGGATGTTAAAGAAGAGGATCCACCCACTGCACCGCAAGAGTAGACTAATGGGGTAAACGTGCTGAGTGGAACAGCTGTACCCAACCAACGATGTGATATGAACCCGTTGAGTGTAGGCTATACAACCAGCTACAATACATATCACCTTTGCTATGCCAATGGGTTGGCCTCAGTGCTTGTTCATTTCAGAGATGGCCGTCGTGGTGTGATTGTCTGAGGCAAGTCAGAATCCCAGTGCATCTCTGTAGCTTGAAAAATATTGTTCTGTCATGTTGGTCTTTAGACAGTGTTGGTTTTTATATTGTGAGGACCTGTAGAATATTGTTAAGTGCTGAATCGGTGCCTGACTACTATCATTAATCTTATACCTGTCAATGAATGCACTACAGAACCACGATATACCGTACCATGTTTACACTCTAAGCAACACATTTCAATCCACGGTGAATCTCTTTCACTGTTTACCGTATGCCAGCTGATGCCAAAAGGTTACCAACATGTTTGATATACTTTATAAATATTAGATATTGTATAATATTGCTTTGAACCTGAAATGTATTTACTACGTAGCTTGAGTCTTGTAGAGACCCCAGCCAAAGATTACTTGCTTGGCTGGGATTCCCTGTATTGTATTGCCACCTACTTGCCTTGGTATTTCAGACTGGTATAAGTGCTGTGATTGTGTTGCCATGATGCAACCAGCCTGACCTCTTAAGACTCTGCAAACCCTGCAATTGTTTACCAACCCTACTTGCCTTGGCATCTCTTTCTCTTCTCTTCTTTTCTCTCTTTTGTCTCTCTCTCTGTCTCCGACAGTGCTGCATGGTGTGAACATTGCCTACTAACTTCTCTGCTACTAACATGGTATAAATATATTGGGATGCTTTTGTACAGTTTTGTTGTATGTCAACATTGTGAGCGTTGTAAGTAGATTTTCCACTGACACTAGATGACATTCCATATTTATTGGTTGTAGTTCTTGATTAAAGGTACTTGTATTAATCACAATAGTTCTGTTATGTGTAAAACGGATGAACGTCTTGATATTTGGCATTTGGATGAAGGCAACAGGTGAGTTCAGATATCCAATTTAGCTTTCTTTAATGGAGACTTGTATTTGTATTTCCTAATGTCATAGAAAACTAAAGTCGATTATAATGTTACTTGGTGGTTGAGTCCTAAGAACCCCCGTGCAGTCTCCTCTCTCATTGGTTTCTGTCTGTCACAGTGGAAGACTTGGAGCGCAATGACGGATCGGCAGAGAGGCCATACTTTATGTCCCAGAATCTGCTCAGCGTACTGAAGAAGAAAAACGAAGAGGCAAAAACTGTGGAATAAATCTTACAACATAGAATGCCAGTGTTAATTGACCTCCCAAGAGTGATTACGGGTCAATTTAGTTCCATTTGTATACTCTTCTGAGTTAAATTAACAAAGGATTTTATTGTTTACCTGAGGGTGTATGCCTGTGTATATGTGTGTGCGCGTGTGCATGAATTTGAATGTGACCAAAAACAGAACAAATTAAGGGGTTTTGTAATCACCAAAGAGAAGTGCCTTGTCTTTTTTTGTATGATGTATTGTGCCTTAATATTGGTGATGATAAATAATACAAAGATGGAGGAGACCTGAGGAGACTTTTTATCATAGAAAGCAATATGACATGCAAACAGGAGTATGCCTGTTTGCCTTTTAAGAGCTTATGTATGTTAGAGAAGTAACAATGAATTTAAGCATGTTGCATAAATTCCGTAACCTATAGGCTGTTTTGCTTCAATATGGATTAGTGACGTTTTAGTTTTTTTCTCAGCCATGCAATTGTGTTGTTTTCAACTCAGTAATGCAGCCTATAATTGCTGGCTTTGAAGGGTCCATAATTCTTCAGTAATGTTACCAGTATTATGGGAAATGTACATATTAATGTTTTTTGACGTTATTAAGCATATTGCATATTGTACTGTTAGAAATTAACTTTTGCTACAGAAGCTGTACTGTAGGTTACAATATTTGAAGTCGAACAGATTAATCGCATATAAGAAACATGTCTTGACCAATTGTTTTTTTTACTGTGCCTCAAATGCAGTTCATTTTAATAACATTCATTTTATAAGTTGGTGTACATACTTTTCCATTGAGTGCAAAATGTTCATTGTAAATTTTGGTACAGTAAACTGAATTTAATGCTAATTAAACAAATGGTTTATGTCACATTTGTCGGCCAGCTTTGTGTTTGCCCAAAATTAGGCTTATCAGATAAATTAAACCTGTGTAGGCCTATTGCAGGATCAGATCGAATTAACACTCTAACCTCTAGGCATACAACATCTGACTGCCATTACTGCCTTAAATAGCCATTTCACAAAATAAAGAGATGTAGACAATTTCATAGTTATGAAGTGTGCTTATTCCATAATACATGCCCTTGTCAACAATTACCTGCTATTCCCAAGTGAGTGATGATCAAAAAAGTACATCAGCATACTTTTCTGTTATGAATGGGTTAATGGATTTTGGGCACATGATCACTTTAATACAAGCATAAAATAAGTAAATAATTTCATAATAAAACCTAATAAAGAATGGGTCCATTTTGTTATGCATAATAAAGGTACGAAAACAATAATGGTTTTAAATCGACTACTCAATTGATCACCTACATCAAAAATAGGTATTTTGCCCAATCCTGAGACAAACTATCACCTACTTCATGAAGCAGACATGAGCCCAGTTTGATTCCTATAGCCCTGGCTTTTCGGTTATAATTAAATATCTTCTTGTCTAAGATAATTTGTGTTTTATTGCAAAGCAGCAAACAAACAGTCCAACATTTGCTTGCTGTCAAAATCCAAATTAACACAACACGACACTGTCATTGCAGCTGCAATTCTGGAAAACGTCACTAGAGGGCATAAATAACATGCCTGACGTTCACTCTTGGAAAATAATATAGTCAACGCACTCTAGAGGCGGGAGCGAGCGCTGACCATTTCTGCATTTACACCAATGTGAGTGCACGGTGACAGATAGGCTAATCATCTTTGTCCCCAGAGTGACTCCCCACGGCCACTCCACTGATTTGAAGTGCAAGCCTGCAAGGCAGTGCATTTCATAATTAATATGCAATCTAAGTTTGAAATGTCTATTCAAATAAAGAAGATAATTAAAGAAGATAATTATACCATTTTATACTGTGTTCATTTTATTTCCTGCAGTAGGCCTAGGCCGACCTAGTTGGTGTCAGGCATATTCGCCTATAACATATTCGCCTACACGCATTTGGTCCTTTCGCCTGGCATTTTCGCCTTGGAGGAGAGTCTTTTCACCTACCTGTCTGAGCCATTTCGCCTACCCTCAATTCTGCTGTCAGACTGTCCATGTTTTCATATTATCTCTTTGTCATTTAAATATTATAGTGACTGTGACAGTGGTGTCAAACCTACACACGGCTATCCTCTATGCACTCCATAGTAATCACATAAATACAGAGCTATTGGAATCAGGTGCGCCCAAATAATTAATTAATCCATGTCCCGATACTATACATGTCACGGTTTGGTACAGGAGGTTTAGGACTCAAGCGCAGAACGAAGGTCAGAGGCAGAGGAGTGCAGTTCAGGATATTTATTAAATAAACAAGGCAATACAAGGGAAAAACTATACTGGGAAAACTAAGGGCAAAAATAAAGACAAGGCACAAAATACTCAAAGACTGGATACAAGACTACAAAGCTGGCATACAAGGACAAAGTTAAACCACAGACTTACGATGACGAACCGACAAAGAACTGAGCAAACAGGGGGGTAAAAATACACAGGACACAGGTGAACTCAAATTACAATCAACACAGGGATTGGCTGGGGCATAACAAGACACAGGAGGAGAACATAACTAATCAAAAGGTGAGACAAGGCAGGAGACAACAACAGGGGCACACAGGAAACAGTACTACAAAATAAGAAGCAAAACCAAACACAGAGTAACAGAAAACAAGACTAGATACAGAACAAAAGCCAAACGTCCAAAACTCAAAGTACAAGTGCCACTTCTCAAAAGTCCAAAAAACACAAAGATAGAAAGTGTGTGGCACGAAGCTCAAATAGTAAACTTAGGCTTCAGTCTTCACAATAGAAACTGAGTGTACGCTTCTTCAGAGAAGCCAAAGCTCTTTGTCCACATAGTCTTAAAGGGACAGTGGTACATTAAGAGTCCAGGGTATGAGGGGACTGAAAGTGTTTGCATGGCATGGCTCCACGGGACTGCGAGGAGCGGACTGAGTCTTTGCATGAACAGTGTATGACAAGACTGAGAAAGTGTCAATAGTACATTCTAGTCTTGCAGTGTCCAGAGAATGCGAGGACTCAATGTGTAATGTATGCGTATGTGTGGCGTTGAGCCACGCCACATCGGAGCGGACTGTGACAGTACCCCCCCCTAAAGGGACGGCTTCCAGACGTCCCAACAGGAACACCAAGCAGGGTGGGTGGAGGGGGTCTGGAGGGCGGGCCCCGGGGCAAAGGACCAAGCAACAGTGGAAGCCTGGAGACTGGACAGGCTCAGTGCAGGAAGCCTCAGGGGGGAGGCCAGGAAGATGGAACGGGGCTGAACAGGCGACATCAGGCGGACGGCCAGGACGCTGAGTCGAAGTGGACGAGGTGTCGTCGGGTGGACGGCCGGGACGCAGAGACCAGGTGGCGTCAGGCGGGCGGCCGGGACGCTGAGACGAGGTGGCTGCAGGTAAGATGTCATCAGGCGGGCGGCCGGGTAGCTGAGACGAGGTGGCTGCAGGCGGGCGGCCGGGACGCAGAGACCAGGTGGCGTCAGGCGGGCGGCCGGGACGCAGAGACCAGGTGGCTGCAGGAAAGATGTCATCAGGCGGGCGGCCGGGTGGCTGAGACGAGGTAGCTGCAGCAAAGATGTCATCAGGCGGGCGGCCGGGATGCTGAGACGAAGTGGCTGCAGCAAAGATGTTATCAGGCGGGCGGCCGGGTGGCTGAGACGAGGTGGCTGCAGCAGAGATGTCGTTAGGCGGACGGCTGGGATGCTGAATCGAGGCGGACAAGGTTTCATCCGGCAGGCTGCAAGGATGCTGGGTCAGGGTTTCATCCGGCAGGCTGCAAGGATGCTGGGTCAGGGTTTCATCCGGCAGGCTGCAAGGATGCTGGGTCAGGGTTTCATCCGGCAGGCTGCAAGGATGCTGGGTCGGGGTTTCATCCGGCAGGCTGCAAGGATGCTGGGTCAGGGTTTCATCCGGCAGGCTGCAAGGATGCTGAGACGAGATTTCATCCGGCAGGCTGCAAGGATGCAGAGACGAGGTAGACGAGGTGTCATCCGGCAGACTGCAGGGATGCTGAGACGAGACAGACGAGGTATAAGGGCTGGCGACATCCGGAGAGGACGCCAGGGATGCTGCAGGCTCTGGACGAGACGACGCCAGGGATGCTGCAGGCTCTGGACGAGACGACGCCAGGGATGCTGCAGGCTCTGGACGAGACGACGCCAGGGATGCTGCAGGCTCTGGAGACAGGACCCCAGAAGACGGAGGACCATCCTCCGATGCACTGGTCAGCTGCAGGAAGCAGCTGAGCAAAAGGCCAAGGACCAGGGCTTTCCTGACCTCGGGATGACACAGGTCACCAGTGGAGCTGACTGACATGGGCTCTGGTAGGTCATCGGCCAACAGGACTGCTGAGGATGCAGAGGGCGCAGGCAGGTCATCTAGGGAGATGGCTGGCAAGGGCTCTGGCAGGTCGGCAGCAGATACAGCTGATGAGGATGCAGAGGGCGCAGGCAGACTGGGCTCCAGGACGGGCTGTGGCTCCGAGGCGCTGGCCAGGATGGGCTCTGGGACGCCGGGCCGGACGGGTTCTGGTAGCAGAGGTTTCCGGATGCAGGACAGCGACGAGATGGGCTGAGACGAGCTGGAGCTGGGCAGCGGCGAGCTGGGCTGCGGCGAGTTGGAGCTGGGCTGCGGCGAGCTGGGCTGCGGCGAGCTGGGCTGCGGCGAGCTGGAACTGGGCTGCGGCGAGCTGGGCTGTGGCAAGCTGGGCTGCGGCGAGCTGGAACTGGGCTGCGGCAAGCTGGGCTGCGGCGAGTGCCGGTGGTGGCGAGAGCCAGTACCGTGACGCCCCCTCGCCCGGTTCCCCCAAATAATTGCCAAGCGAGACCCAACCCAAAGATCTTGGGCTAAGGTAGTCTCAGCATGGACTAGCTTTGGGAACACAAGGTCAACAGGGGCAGGCTCTGGAACACTGGGCAGGCCGGGTTCTGGCAGAGGTGATTTCTGGGTGCTGGGCAGTGATGAGCGTAGACGGCTTCGTGAGCCATGGCGGGCACGCCCCCTCGCCCGGTTCCCCTTGAAAATGGCCAAGTGAGACCGAACCCCTAGATCTAGGGCTATCGTAGTCTCAACATGGACCGGCTCAGGGAACACGGGGTCAACAGGGGTGTATTCAGGACAAACAGACTGGGGGCCTACAAACACAAGCTTGAATGACTGGGTTGCAGGTTTGGAAGCAGGCTGGTGATCGACAGGCTGATAATTGACAGGCTTGAGAGCTGACTGGTGATCAAGTGAAACTGGTGGGTCTGCTCCTTTAATGGGCAACAGAGGAAAAATGGCACCCCTGCTCTCCCACCGAAAAAATGCAAAGTACTGAGCGAACTCACGATCAGAATTCCAATAATTAGCCAGTTGCTCAAGAAACTGTGGATCTTCATTAAAGACCTCCTCCGTTACACCAAAGTCTTTATATGAAAAAGGCAGGCTAGGCTGGTGAGCACTGGGAAACAAGCTAGTCTTAAAATCAAAGTTCTTAAGCTTCCCAAGAGCAACATTTAACTGGGGTACAAAATGGCTCACCCATGGCCGCTCACTGAACCACTGCTGCTGGGCTGAAATCCTCCCCAGCAGCTCAGCATGCTGACTGGGAGGAGAAGCGACGAGGCAATTCACTGCATTGTCAAAGTCTTGTACCTTTTGCAGGAAAAGCAGTCGTTCCGCTGAGTCCATTCTTGGTCGGTTCGTACTGTCACGGTTTGGTACAGGAGGTTTAGGACTCAAGCGCAGAACGAAGGTCAGAGGCAGAGGAGTGCAGTTCAGGATATTTATTAAATAAACAAGGCAATACAAGGGAAAAACTATACTGGGAAAACTAAGGGCAAAAATAAAGACAAGGCACAAAATACTCAAAGACTGGATACAAGACTACAAAGCTGGCATACAAGGACAAAGTTAAACCACAGACTTACGATGACGAACCGACAAAGAACTGAGCAAACAGGGGGGTAAAAATACACAGGACACAGGTGAACTCAAATTACAATCAACACAGGGATTGGCTGGGGCATAACAAGACACAGGAGGAGAACATAACTAATCAAAAGGTGAGACAAGGCAGGAGACAACAACAGGGGCACACAGGAAACAGTACTACAAAATAAGAAGCAAAACCAAACACAGAGTAACAGAAAACAAGACTAGATACAGAACAAAAGCCAAACGTCCAAAACTCAAAGTACAAGTGCCACTTCTCAAAAGTCCAAAAAACACAAAGATAGAAAGTGTGTGGCACGAAGCTCAAATAGTAAACTTAGGCTTCAGTCTTCACAATAGAAACTGAGTGTACGCTTCTTCAGAGAAGCCAAAGCTCTTTGTCCACATAGTCTTAAAGGGACAGTGGTACATTAAGAGTCCAGGGTATGAGGGGACTGAAAGTGTTTGCATGGCATGGCTCCACGGGACTGCGAGGAGCGGACTGAGTCTTTGCATGAACAGTGTATGACAAGACTGAGAAAGTGTCAATAGTACATTCTAGTCTTGCAGTGTCCAGAGAATGCGAGGACTCAATGTGTAATGTATGCGTATGTGTGGCGTTGAGCCACGCCACATCGGAGCGGACTGTGACAATACATTCTTTGGTGCAGTATTGAACAGTATTGTAAAATGAACAGTATTGTAGGCCTAGGCCTATTGTTTTAACATTAGGCTATACAAAATATATATGTAGGCTATTAGCCTATATAGGTCTATATAAGATATGCTACACCTAAATAGCCTATAGAATCAACCTTGCCTGTCAACAGGCATAAAAAACTATATTTTGCCATTTTTAGGAATAAAATGTGATAGGCCTAATAAAATGTCAAATAAACTGTTAGATTCACTTGACACCACTGTCACAGTCACTATAATATTTAAATGACAAAGAGATAATTTGCAAACATGGACAGTCTGACAGCAGAATTGAGGGTATAGGCGAAATGGCTCAGACAGGTAGGTGAAAAGACTCTCCTCCAAGGCGAAAATGCCAGGCGAAAGGACCAAATGCGTGTAGGCGAATATGTTATAGGCGAAAGTGCTGGTGACCACTTAGTTATAGCCTACATGCACTTATTGCTAACAGATGGTTTATATCTGTGGTTCAACTGAACATTGAGATAAGATAACCCAAAAGGGAGGAACTAGCTTAATAATAGTAAATAAAATAACGAAAGTTTTTAAAACAACATGAAAATGTCAACTAAATGTCCTTTATTCTGAAATGTTTTTATTAAAGTAGGCTACACAGTAACCTCTAGTGTTTATAGGCTACACAACACTGATCATTCACTGGGCTTATAATGGAAATAAAAAACAATGCTAGAGGTTCTGAAACATTTTAGCTCAAGGCCTCCCAGGTCTCTGACTGGGACCCATGTGAAAATAGATGATTTTTGTCTCCACCAGCCGAAGGCTGAGGGAGAGTATGTTTTCCCCTCCGTCCGTCCGTCCGTCCGTCCGTCCGTCCGTCCGTGCGTCCGTCCGTCCGTCCGTCCGTCCGTTTGTCCGTTACCAGCTAATCTCCGGCGCCGTTGGCCCGGTCGCTGCCAAACTGTGCACACACACTCCCTCGACACCAATTCAGAACCTCTGCCCCAAATATTTCACATGGGCCTGTTCTAGCGCCACCAGGAGGCCGACTTTTGCTAAACTAACTTTTGCCATGCAGTACTCCTACAGATTTTGTCCAAAAATCACGTAAATCAGTAGACAGTATCTCTACAGTCATGTGATCGACATGGATGTGTCAGATTTTCCATATTCCATCCTGATTGGCTAAAACTGGCTTTCAAAGTTTGCAGGATTGGTCAGTTTTGAATAAAATGCCTGAAATCCTGAACGCAGTGTGCGATTTTGGTGAAATTGTGCATGCACATTCCCAATAGGCAGAGGAATATATGCCACTTAAGAAAAATCAAATCAGCCTCATGGTGGCGCTATAACAGGCCGATTCATGTTTTCACCTATAACTCCACCGATTAGTGTCAAACTTTGTATGCGCACTCCTTAGAGGCCAATGTAAAACCTTTTCCCTGCATTTTTTACATCAGCCTTTTATAGCGCCATCAGGAGGCCGACTTATGTAAAACACATTACATGCCTGACCTGGTTATTTTTATTTTTTTCTTCTTTTTTTTTTAACATGGGACCCATAACAATGGTCCGAGACCCACCACAAATGGGTCCCGACCCACTGGTTAGAAAACCAGCATGTTCTCCATCAATGTCATTATTGATGTGATAGCATACATCATCAATCATCATTAATAGATATTACTATGCTCATCATTATTGTGTGTTTTATCATTTGAAGAACTTACTTTTATGCAAAGGTGGAGGATTTTACTTAAAGGGTTAACATTCCAGAGCAATGGAGATAAAGCCAGAGAGGCCAGACTTAGATGGTTTGGACATGTACAGAGGAGTACTGTAGTGAGCATATCCGTAGAAGGATGCTGAGGTTGGAATTGCATGCACTCAGGAGGCCTGGAGGAAGACCAAAGAGGAGATTTAGGGATGTAGTGAAAGAGGTGTGAGATATGAGAGAAGAGGAGGCATGAGGACAGGGTGAAATGGAGGTAGATGATTCACTGTGACGACCCCTGAAGGGAACACCCAAAAGGAAAAGAAGAGGATAAGTATACGTTTCTTTGTGATCTTTAATATAGTTGATAACAGCTGATCTGGACATTAAGACCACCTTTGTGTGCATACAAAAATCATGCAGTTAAAACTGGAGTACAACATCTGAAAATCTGCAACATATTACACTGGCAGAAAATCTCTTCAAGAATTCTAACAACAAACCATCTGGATATACTTGCATAAGTAACTTGTAACTTCTCTTACTGACAACCGCAGGTTTATTGAATGAATGCTGGTAAATCAATATATTTTACAGCAGGGCAATATATTATAACAAACGTATGTGCCCCTGTACTTAGTTATCCATGCATCCATCCAACCAACCGCTTATCTGGAATCGGGTCGCGGGGGTAATAGTTCCAACTGGGATTTCCAGAGTTCCCTATCCTGAGCAAAGTTTCTAATTACCCTGTTCTGTGACAATAATCTATCCCTCCAACACCTATAGTATGTAGACCCTTACGGGTCCATTTTTACATTCAGAATTTCTCATCTTATCACTCAAACTGTTTTATCTGTGGTTACATCTATCTATCCTATCATTCAGAATATGTTTTATCTGTGATTAAATCTATCCATATCCATAAATAAATGTACCCACCCCAGGAACATCCTCCCTTCCGTCCAATCAGGGTGAGGGTACAGTGCTCTCTCCAGACTCAAAGAAGAGTGCAGACATGCTGCGTGCTGAAAACAGCCAATCTACAAGCCCACAACGCCTCGCAGCACAACTTGTAGATCTGCTTTTTTCAGACATGGGCGGTGAACCGGTCATTCTGATTACCAGAAAGGCCTGGCATCTCTAACCACTCAGCTATGGCCACCATGGCATATGCAATTTTGGCTCAGCCGGGTAAATGATAATTGTCTCAAATTAAGCATATTTTCTTTCTTGTTTGGTGCCAGTCTAATTCTTCAGGGTAGTGAAACTAAAAGACTATAGATATTCAGACAAGCTGTCATGCTTACTTAGCTTATCTATGGGAACTAAATGGACAGCCCACTAATAGTATGACTTTAAAAGTTTGTTCTTGACCTCTTGATTATGTGCGGCAGCACATTGTGTGTTTTAGGATATGCTGTACTGGAGGAACATTATGACGCAGCCAGTATTACTAATGACATTTGCTAGACTTGCCTCTCTGTCAGAACTCCTACACTGACAAAATATTTAAATTGTACAGTGACTATTATAGTTTTTCCTTTCTTTTTCAATGGGAGGGAAGGGAAGAACACAAAGCTGACATCATCTCATTTCAGCTGATACTATGAGGGGACACATTCTGCACCTATCACTCAAAATCAAATATGAGTGATAATAACGCTTTTATTGTATTCATTATCACTCCTGTGAAATAAAGATTCTATAATGTAAGAATGTTGCAAAAACAGGTACACAGCCACGTGCCTTTGATGATGGTTACATGTCTATTTAAGTGGGTTTGTTTTGACAACAGAAATGTTCTCATGCCATGTTTCATTGTTGCCTCAACAATTTTCCTCCTCTTCTTTTTCACTGTTGATAATTAACACTTTGCATCATGGTGAAACCATTAGAAAAATACTGTAGTGATTTCAGTACTTTTGGCTTCAATCTTAGACTCCCTTACTCATGCAGCCAACCCTCAATAGACCACATTATTGGGAGGGACAAGTTAGTTTTACAAAGGGCTTTCTATGTCATTGTCCCTGATTGAAACCCATCCATTGTAAATGTAATGTGATCACTTACAGACATAGTCTAGTCTGCCATGCAAAACAGAAGAAAATGCTTAGTGTGATGTATTGTGTTACAACTCTAGCCTTTATTCTTTGGTGACACTGACAATGCTGGAGGCTTGCCCTGACAGATGTCAAATCAGCGTAAACATGGTTACCAAATTTTGCAATTACAATATGATCCAGTCAGTACCCAATGCAACATTTAGGCTTGTTTATTAGCGTCTTATAGTAAGATAATATTGAATAATGTTATTAGGGCCTGTGTTGCTCTATAGATTAACTCTTTCTCATTCAAGTAAAATGTTGTTTCAGCTTGTTTTTCCTTAATGTGAAGTAGCTAATAGCCCATTTCAAGTCAGGTAGGTGTCATGTGAACTCTTCTTCACCCTCATAGTCTTTGTGGGACACAGTCCTCATTCCAAAACATATGCCAGCAGCAAGTGATGGCTATTATTATGCTCTAGGCAGATACACCTCGCGTCACCAGGCTATACACACATTTATGCGAACATGTCACAGGTGGCAAGTGTTTTATGACTGTGTTGTGTTTTTGTGGGTGCCTGTTTTTCGTTGTGTCCTTTGTTTTGCATTCCAGTGTTAGGGTCGATTCATACTCCACTTTTAGAGACTAATTTATTTCGGTTCGGCCCTGTTTAAACTATATGGTGTCATTCAGAGCCCCCCCGATCCTCTGAATGACGCCATATCATAGTTTACTTTAGACAGAGCCGAATCTAAATAAATTAGGCTCTAAAAGTGGAGTATGAATTGACCCTTACAGAACAATGTGAGAGTGAGTGAGTGAGTGAGTGAGTGAGTGAGACTGAGTGAGACTGAGTGAGTGAGTGAGACTGAGTCAGTCATTGAAAATATTTTTGTTGGCCTACATTCTCTAAAAAAGAACCAGGGATGACGTGTTATACCTCTTTGGTTTTATAAACCACAAGTTGAAATGGTGAAAACTAGTAATTTATTTACCAGCAAGACTCCCTAAATCGGGAGATAAGTGACCGCCAGGAGGGAATATGGGAAATGGGACAGATCCATGTTGATGACATGACTTTAGAGATACTGTGTGCAAAATCTGTTGGAGCAGTGTCCAAAAATGTGTTTTGCAAGAATCGGCCTGATGGTGGCTCTAGAAGAGGGCCATGTGAGAAATTGTGGTTGTGGTTTGGCAGCCAAGGTGTGTGTGTGCAAAGTTTGGCATGGATAGGGGCAACGGTGGCGGAGATATGAGTAGGGCAAAAGTGTGACGTGACGTGTGACAGACTGACAGACGTGTGACAGACTGACAGACAGACTGACTGACAGTCGGTGGAGGTTTTGGTAGTAACTGCGACCACGGTCGCAAACAGCAAAACCAGTGCAGGCCCTAAGTGGGCCTAGCGAGGGCAATGATTTCCTCCTGATGGCAAAGTTATTTTATTTTTTCATTTTCAAAAAGCCCCCTCATGTATTGGAAGGACAACAATATTAGTCATCAGAACCAGGGACCTGTCTTCCAATGAGTTAAAACAGAGTTTTAGTTTTAGTTTAGTTTGAGTTAGAGGAGGGCGTGTCTGATAAAATTTAAATCAAATATCTAATCAATATTTAATTATTGTAGCCTATAGACATTACAATGATCACAGAAGTGTTAAAGGGATATTTCACTTGGAGAAAAATATATTAATTTTATCAGACACACCCCCTTCCTATAGAAACCCTGATAGATTCATCGAAAACTCACACATTTGGTTGACTCATACTGCCCTCCTAATAAGAGAAGTTGTTGTGTTTTTGTAATTAATTACATTTGTAAAGGAAGGGGGCGTGTCTGATAAAATCTTATCTTATATCTACTGATATATACGTTTTTTTTGTAATATATATATATTTTAAGTGAATTAGCCTATCCCTTTAACCCATTAAACTCCTGCAGAGTAGGCAGAGCTGGATTGTTGTTAAAAATGGGGGCAAAAGGTGGATTTCATACCAAAACACGTACCTTGTCCCCAGCTGGTCCCCAGGCGGAAATGATCAATCAGAGACACATGTGATGCACCTGTGTGCTTCCTGGCACGTACATGCTAATGCAATGTGCATGTGACCAAACGTCCAAGATGGGCATGTTGTCGATAATAGCCGAAATAAAACATGTAGTAGGCAGTCTTTCATATTTGCTCATGTTCAGCCTACGTGGCCTACTTGCAGGTAAGACATAATATCCTAAGTATGCGCTGTAAAACATGAGGCTACTACCATAACACTATAACAACACACTATTTACACCGTTTACACCACGCTTCAGAAACCTAAAGATGCGGCATAAGAATACAGTAGACATTGACACATTGTTTACACACACACACACACACACACACACACACACACACACACACTTGCCTCCTCCAAGAAAAATAAAGCCTGACAAGTGCATGACAGACGAGTCGAGAACATCAGAGATTGTATTGATAGATTAAAACTAAAAGACAAATATAGAGTCTACTGACACATGGTATTATTTAGAGAGGAAAAGAGGGCAGAGTTTCGATAGCTTCATGTGAACAGACAGAGTAATGGCGTGGAAGGATAGGACCTGACAGAAATGTAGGCCTAATGAAGTGGGGCATATTAGAATGTCAGACAATAGAAGCAATGTGGGAGGAGGACATTCCACCACACAAACACACAGGCCATCACCAGACTCAGAGATAGTCATTCTCAGTCTATCCTGTGAAAGCACAGCCTACTGTATCACTGCTTGCTTTTGAATAATGTCTGTTCTTGTGGAGTATGCTTTGTAACATGGTCCACAGGATGTTTTATAAGAGAAGACACGGGAGAACAGTTAAGTGGGTCTATTTTAAAAACATATTTATATTTTGAGTGTCCAAAAAATGTAACTACTCTATTGAGTGAGTTTATGATTGAGAAGGTCTGCTCTGGATTGTGTGGTTATTGTAGTTGTGAGTTCAGTTTCCTATGTGTCAGTGGCTCTGCTCATGTAAACTAGGCTACTGTTGTCTCCAGGATAAGGCATATTGTACATTTATTCTTAATATGATGTTTTACCACAAATGGCATCATCATGTTTTTATGTTGTGTTTGATGAAATACCTTTTTATATGCCCTATGTTCTGAAGAGACAAGAGCGTATGTCTCTTCTCTTATGTTATCTAGTAATTGAGATAATCACGCTTGTAAAACCTGAATTACCATTAAAGATGTGTATTCTGACTGAATGCTAGTTGTTCTTGGTCATTCTAATCATGATCATTTGACAAATGTTAATGTGCTGAAATCTGTATGGCTTCTACTGTCTCAGCTTGTGAAGATTGTTTATCTCATAGAAACACGAGAAAGAAGAGAAAATAGATCAGAACACTTCTCTTTGAATTTCGAATTATTCTTATACATTTATTATAACATAATAGCTCTGTGCTGCATGAAGGTGAGTGAGTTACATTTCTGTGCTATCAATAAAGGCCTTTTTTTCCTTTTATTAGCACAGTAGGTAGACAGGAAACAGGGAGAGAGAGATGGGGAGTGACATGCAGCAAAGGCTGTCAGGATCAGGACTCGAACCCGCAACACGTTATCAGGCATCAGAGCCTATGTGGTATGCGCCTGGACTGCTAGTCCAGCGGGCAGCGGGCGCCCCAGTGAGTTACATTTCTAATTATTGGTATGTTACATCACAGATGCCAGCCATGGAGGAGCTCGGACACGGGAGAACCTCTGTAGTGTGACACCAAGCCATCCTACCGTCTAGTCTGCAGTGGGACATGAGGACCACACAGGCCCTGTGTGGTGGTGGCGAGTCCCGATCTAAAGTGTGGAAGATGAAGAGGCTGCTGTTGAGGAGGAGTCGTTGTGTGGATATCCACATGGACATGGAGCCAGGCATTTGCCTAAGGAGCTTCCAGTTGCTGGACACTAATGGACAATCTGAGGTAAGTCACTGGGGTGCAGATATCCTTGATATCCTCTCAGCAATGTAATCCCATGAACCAGAGGTGATCTCAAATATGCTACCCTCTGAACTTTCCTGTTCTACCCCGGATTCAAACCTGGATGTCGTGCCCAAGTCCTGACTTTTGTACCACTGAGCAAATGGAGCCTGCCTGCATGTACAGCTTAAGGTGCCTCTTTTGAAAGCCCGGCCTGTGTTAGTAGTGTGCTTTGCCTTAGCTACAATAGTGATGTCAAATAATTATCTCCAATAAGTACTTTTTGGAAACCGATGTTTTTATTTTGTGTTTCATTGGCTCCAGTTGTTTTGTTTTTATGTTCTTGTTCCATAGCAATGTTTTAACTTGGTTTCACCATCTTGCATTGTTCTCAACCTGATAGCATTTGTCAGTATACCATGATACAATAGTGAGGTTTGTAGCTGCCCCTACTGCTTCCTGTGCTGCTGTAACAGCAGCTCATAGCCTTATAAATACTTTAAGCAAGGAAAGTATGCAGTTTAACGTGTAAGGAACCTGAAGAGTTTCATTCCATAGTGAACTCTGGAGTTGCGTGACACCTGTTCTCATCATTGACAGTACAGCATAGAAAACATGAGATCATGTGAACAATAGGATGGACTTGGCTTGTTGCTTCCTCTAACGTAGAACTGATTCATTACAGTATTTGACAGTCGGGAGCAGTAAATTACTGGGGGGACCATTTCACAGCTGGCACTGTAAAATCCTGAGCGTTCATTAACTCTGTGAGTGTACTAATGTAACCAAATGCCAAATGGGCCTATACATTTTAGCCGCAAATTGCAACATTAGATTTTTTTAATATGTTGAATCTAGGGTTGCAATACCTCCCTTTGGCAGCCAATGCATTCAAACAGTTTTTTTGCTATCTGATTGTATTAAACAACGTCAAACTCGCCAACATTGCAGCTGTACTACTACGAAATGTTTCCATTCAGGCATACAGTTTCACTCAAAATATCAAACAGCAAGAGCTATTTGTGGAACTTACAGAGAAGGAAGTGTCCCAGGAAGTATCTGTCATTCCTGGAGTGTCGTTTTACCCAGATAAATTGTGACATTTTAAATATGGATATGAAATTAATAGTTTGAATGGAATTACAAGTTAATTCAAAAGCTGAATGATGTGTGTGCCTACACCAGGGGTCTTCAACGTTTTCAGGCCAATGACCCCTTAGTCGAGAGAGAGATGATGCAGGGACCCCCCCATGCACGACCCATAGTATACCATATAGTTTCGTTTCATCGTTTGACAGCACAATCATCAGTGTATTGGTTCATCTAAATTTGTGTTTCCAGATATTTAACCACTTGAAGCGTCAATACTTAATACACTTGACCTTTCACTCTGCTCTTTTCCCCCCTCTACACCAAATCTCTTTGCCGAAAATAGCCGATCTACAAGCTCACAACCCCTTGCAGCATGAGGCATTGTGAGCTTGTAGATCGGCTATTTTTGCCTAAATTTCTCAGACTATGGATGCTAGGGTTCAAGTGGTTAATATAGATTAATATAGAAAAGGGAAAAAAAGCTTCTGTCACTCTGAGGACCCCCTAGGGGTCCCGGACCCCCTGTTGAAGACCCCTGGCCTACACTACAGTATGTGCATGTACAGTATGCTATGCATGCTATGTACTTGTTGGGTTGACCCTTTCACCTCATCACCCATTCATTTATCAAATGAACACTAATTAAGCTCTCAGTGTTTCTTTTATCCTATTGTTTATCAGGCATAGAGGGATGGGTTTGGAATTTTCAGTGGAGAGGTTGTGAACTCATTAGTAAACTGAGTTTTCAGTCTCTCTTTGTTATTGCTAGTGAGAATGATGCACTATGCCTAATGAGAACTGGAACCCTGATGAATAACATGGCATCTGCTCTTCTAGGATTAGAGCTACAGTACATGGTGTTTAATTGTCTTTCAACTGTTTTCCCCCCTCTCTAGTTAAATACTATGATTTCATGGAAAAAATGTTTAGTTTTTTTATCTATACCTTTACTCTTTGAATACAATATAGCTATTTATTTCAGCCAAAACTGATTGATTGTCATCCCTGTAGCCTCGGAAACCCATCAGGCTTTTTATTTTGGCGATAGCAGTCTGTCACAGTCAAACTCCAATGCAATCTGTTTAGTGCAGAACAATCTCTTGGGATAGGACTAGCCTAGGAGACTTTGGAGAATTTGTATGTAGTTCCCAGGAAGGAAAATAAAAGGATGGCATATTCAATATTGTATGTTATATTGTAGCCTAGTTGTTAAAAAAAATAGTGAATGTAAAACTATTTATTTTGAAATATAAAGATAAGCATATAGAAAATAGAAATTGTACAATAGCCTTCAATCTACATTAGACTAGCAGCTGATATGACACAGTAGCGAGTAGCCATGATGCACATTTTGTGACACGACACATTTTCATAGTAGCTACTATTACCTACTTTTGAAGTAGCCTCTTAAAAGTTTCCATATTTAGAAAAAAGGAAAAAAAAGGCTGGTTGTTTTTTTCTTTTTCGCCACTACTAGCCACTAGGGAGGGAGGGAGATGGGAGGGAGCCTGCCCTCCTGTCCTGAGAAAAGCCATGTGAGCCACATGAACCGTTTGAAAGTCATAGCCTCAGGTCAGAACAGGAGCGACTGTCGCCCTCAACGAAACGGCAAGAAAGAGCATTTTTCAAAGGACTTAATTAATTGCCTTCAGCTCTCACGGGTTCTCTCTTTCGACTTTTGATTAATGTGTTTATCCCACGTTCTGTCGCTTTAACGTGAATGCGTGTATTTAACGCAAATGTTATAATGACGACGATGATGGCACATCATGTAATTCGAATTAAAATTAGGAAGACTCGGCGACGTCCCATACAATAAATATCCTGCCACTCGGGTCCTTTTGGAAAAACAGTGGACTTTCCAAGCTACAGTATGGGGAAATGGCATTTATCAATGGTAGGTTATACAAACATGCATTTTTTTGCTTCGTATGATTGTCATTTTAATAGAATATATCTGGAACGTCTAGTTTATGCGCCTGCTGGCAAGCGTGCAAACTTTAATTCGCGTGTGTTCACCTGCGTTTAGCAGAGAGGAGCGCTCTGGACTGGACCAGCCAGGGCTAACCTGCGTTCAGATCTTCATGTCTTATTATTTGACTTCTAGGCTAATGAAAGCGCCTGGCCTGGAGTGCATGTTGCATAACGCTATCTTGATGTTGCTGTCACAATTTTAGTATTTTCCTTTTGGGGAGAAACGGCTATAAAAACTAATTTGTCGTTTTGGAGTCAGCATTGAGAGCACCAGTAATTTCAGTGTAGGCTACCGTCCTGTAGCCGGCAGCTTTGACTCATGTCTTATTTATGGATCATCAACATTGAGTCAGACAGACGGACAGTGATTGAAATGTAACACAGTGTGAGGCTTTGAGCTATAACATTGTTGGCAAAATATGCTGATTAGTCTACAGCTTTTTTGGTTCACTGGGCATTTAAAGACAACTTTACATTCATTCTGTCATCAGCAGTGTCAGTCTAATCCCTGGGTCTGGTAGTAGGCCTAACAAGTAAAACCTAAAAATCTAAATAATGAATATAATATACATTGTGTTTGTCTGAATTTTACTTGCGTAACAAATTGTTGTTGACTCATTTTTCAGGGTGCTGTAAATGTGATAAAATGACTCCTATGTTGGCTACATATTATGCAGCCTTCAGGTTATTGTTTAATGTAATTAGAACGTTTTCTTAAAGGAGTAGTTCACCCCCAAAATGTCTTTTTATTAAAAAAAATCACAATCCTAAGACGAATAATGTGATTACAATAAATGTACCCCTATTGATTCCGATCCGGAATCAATGGGGGTAAATGTACTATAATCAGTTTTTTGTCTTAGGAATGCGACAAAAACCCAAAAAATATTATTTGAACTGAAGTCTCCATGGCGTGAGTAATCAATAGGGGAAAAAATCATTTTGGGGTGAACTACTCCTGCCTGGTTAAATAAAGGTCAAAGAAATTAACTTTAGATGGGAATCTAAAGGAGTATAAATAAAGTTTTAGAATTCAGGTGTGGCACGCCCCACTTGTCATGTTACTTTAAGTTTAGGTGGTCAAGTATTGTTGAAGTAAAGAACGATCTGAGTTATCACTCCACCTTCAGATTGTCATTGCAAGGTTTGTAATCAGAAAGCGACAGCTACGTCATAAAACTACATTTGTTGGGGGCACGGTGGTGCAGTTGTTGGCGCTGTCGCCTCACCAAATGGGTTGCAAAATCGTGGGATGAAAAATAAATAAAACTACTGTACATCTGTTAACTACCGAACCGATGAATGAAAATCCCGCCCGCCCCAGCTATAAAATTGTAGAGGCCATATTGGATAAGCATCTCTCCAGGCTAGCCAATTACAATGCTCCTGTCCCTCCTGAATGGGATGTAACAGAACTAGCCAATCAATCATTTAAGTTTGATGGTACAAGCCACCATTAACAACAAATGATGCATTTATAAACATGACTGGATACCCTGGCCTCAAATTAGGAATGTCGATGTCCGCGCAGGCGCGCACGCACGCACATTCAACTCGGTAAGAGCTAATTCAGCCTTTGAATGCCAACTACAGTACTTGCACGAAAACCGAAAAGTAATGCAGTGCCATCTTGAAATCACAGACATGAGCATGCTGGATTAGCAAGTAACAGATATTGAGTGCGTGGAAAATCCTGAAAGAAATTATGTGGTACTGATAGTCGCCTGCATTTTCTTTATTTCTATTTTGTGTTTAATTTGTGTATACTATACTCGAAACAAGTAGTGCTGGCCATTATATGGATTATATAGATATTGTGATGCATGTGAGACTAGCTATTATTTGTACTTTGGTATATACTATTGTGAAAATTGTGATATACAGTTACGTTATTCAAACTCTACAACCTCAGTTCCAAGACTCTCCCCAGCCATAATTTCTTCTCTTCTCTACTCCTTTAGGATCCAGTGCAGGAATGGGGGGAGGAGGTGGAGGATGGAGCCGTGTTTGGCATCACATTGCGCAGGGAACCTGCCCAGCCAAACGCGGATGCATCAGAGCCCCCCCCAGCCTCTGGCTTCATCCAGTATCACACAGTAAAGGTGCGCAGACTAAAGGCTGGTACCCTGGAGCGTTTGATCACCCACTTGTTGGACCCGGAGCATCGGGAACCTGACTTCACCCATGTCTTCCTCTCAACCTACAGGGCCTTCACCACCACCAGCTCCCTCATTGAGCTGCTGTTTGAGAGGTGAGAGACCAGACTTGGGTATCCTTCAGGGTTAAGCCATTGTTTGAGTAAACTGAAGGGCTTTTAGGAAGCTTTGGACTGTTTTAGCAGACAGATATATCCAAGCACTATTGTACCCAATTATACACAATGGCATACAACACCTGTAGAATAGTTTTGTCACAGAATTTCATAAAAGGAAATTCAGTCATACCATAGTTGATTACAAACTCTTTGTCAAGAGAAAACTAATTGGTAACCCATTCCTAGTAATTATATTTTATTACCATCTGCTTTCCTAGTAAATAACTGATAGGGGACTGTCTAGTAGTGTCCATGTAGCTCAGTTAATAGAGCACTCTCCTTTGGACCACAAGTTTCTGGGTTCGATGCCATGCACCGCCTGAATACCACGACTTGGGTAACTAAGGGGTGCTGATGGTGCAGTGTTGCGCTCCATCTCGGCAATCCATCTCCCAGAGGTCTAAACTCCCTCATTCTGGGCTGATACGGACAATAAGCCACTCCAACCTACCTACTTTGTAACTATTTATTTTAAGTAAATATCACATTTATTTCCTTCTAATTTCTTAAATGAGCAATGCAAGTTCAGTTGGTAAACTACCTAGCTGATTGGACCACTTCATTGTGAGCATTTAAAAGCAAACCAATCATTCACATGCCTTAATGTCAAGTACAGAGCATGTGTTGTACTCGACCCTTGTTGAATCACCATCAGGCTTGTTTCTGTGTTGCCACTCTAAACCGCCTCCTCCCTAGCTCAACCTTTATTCAGACACGCCCTCTCAAGCTCCACCTTGTTAGATCTGCTTTTACTGTATGTGCCTTTGGGGATCATGTTACTCCTGAAGTCTATGCACACCTATGCAGCAGAGCCATAAAAGCCATACTAAGTCTACCACAACGGAAACTATTGTCATGGCATGGCCATCATAGCCAACTATAAACCTATTCATTCAATAGGTGAGTTATCCTGACTGAAGTAGTTGATACGTTTGAGGCCTGTGGCTAAGTGCCTCATTGATTTATTTTAAGATTTGACTCATCTTAAATGAGCCTTGTGGGAAGCTCAAAATGCACCTGCCGATGACATAATTGGCCAGGATTTCTGAGACCCGGCAAATAGACAGAAAGAGTAACATCTTATAGTGAGCTATAGTGAGGCCCATATATGGATATTATATTACAAATAGTGACAATGTGATCTTTGAAGACTGGTGGTGATCATTCATTGTTGCATATGTTCAATCAATATCTGCAGGTGGTGTGATTTTTGGAATGTCTGACTCTATTATTTAAGAATGTCACACGTATGTCCTCATACATATTTCGGTGGCATTGTAAACATGTAACCAACCATACTTAAAGTTGAACCGGTTTTTAGAACATGACCGTCTGAGAGACAACTGTCAAGTAGCTACCCCTTAAAAGCTGTGGTGGTTCAAAAATCTTATTATTTTGAGCCAGTTTCTCTGACTTAAAGGAGTCCCCAAAATGACCTTTTTTCTATTGATTACTCATGCCATGGAGACTATGGAGACTTGAGTTCAATAATATTATTGAAGTCAAGTCTCCATGGTGTGAATAATCAATAGAGAAAAAAAAGTGATTTTGGGGGTGAACTACTCCTGGGACTATTGATGATCAGTGGGCTTGAATCCAAGACCATAACATTGTCCAAACACTTTTTCCTCCATCTGTTGTATTCTAGCTATTTCCACTCTCTGTGCTGTCTTGCATAATAAAAGCCATCCTGTTTTGGCCTATGGTCATTGCTGTTTAGTTGATAATTTAGTTGTTAAACAGACTCCCTCATATCTGTGCTACTGGTGGTAACAGGTTTCCTGTGGGCTTAAAGTGATGTCACTTTCAGTACAACCCGAACGGCTTCTAATGAGTGTGGTTCCTTGGATGAATGCGTGTGTGAATGGGTGAATTTTAAAGCACTTTGGATAAAGGTGCTATAGAAATGCAGACCGTTTACAATTTCATTGTTAATTGTCTCCACCAGCCGAAGGCTGAGGGAGAGTATGTTTTCCCCTCCGTCCGTGTGTCCGTCCGTCCGTGCGTCCGTCCGTCCGTGCGTGCGTGCGTGCGTCCGTGCGTCCTCGCAGTTTGTGAGCGCCAAATCTCAGTCCCCGTTGGCCCGGTTGCTGCCAAAGTGAGCACACCCATTCCCTGGATGCCAATCTAGAACCTCTGCCCTAAATTTTTCAAATGGGCCTTTTCTAGCGCCAACTAGTGGCCGATGTTCGCAAAACACATTTCTGTGCACTACTCTTACAGATTTTGTCCAAAAATCCTACAAATCGGTAGGCAGTATCTCGACAGTCATGTGATCGACACGGATCTGTCCGATTTTGCATATTCCATCCTGATTGGCTAAGATTGGCTTCCAAAGTTTGTGGGATTGAGCCGTTTTGAACAAAATGCCTCAAATCACAAACGCAAAGTGCAATTATCATGAAATCGCGCACACACGTTCCCACTAGGCCGAGGAAGAAATGCCACTTAATTTTTTTTAATCAGCCTCATGGTGGCGCTATAACAGCCCGATTTGTGGTTTTACCTATAACTCCACCGATCAGTTTCAAACTTTGTAAGCGCACTCCCTAGAGGCTAAGGATAAACCTTTGCCCTGCATTTTTCACATCAGCCTTTTATAGCGCCACCTTTGGGCCGACTTATGTAAAACACATTTTTGGATATTACTCCTTGAGATTTTATCCAAAAATCATGCAAATCGGTACACAGTATCTCTATAGTCATGTGATCAAGTCCGATCCGTCTGATATTTCACATTCCATCCTGATTGGCTAATATTAGCTTCCAAAGTTTGCAGGATTGCTCCGTTTTTGAACAAAATGCCTCAAATCATCAACGCAGCTTGCGATTACCGTGACATTTGCCACACATATTACCACTAGGTCAAGGAACAAATGCTACCTTTTTAACATTGTCCTGTTATAGCGCCACCAGCAGGTAGACTTTAGCAAAACACATTTTTGGAACACAATGCTTGAAATCATGCATGCAGCGTCCGATTGCCATGAAAGATCTAAGGTGAAGAACATATGCCACCCTTTTTACATTGGCCTATTATACAGTAGCACCACCAGGACGCACGGCCTGGTGGAGACCTGTGCTCGGAAGAGCACTGCTTCTAGTTTGTACATGTTTCTTTTACGAATCCATCCACTACATACATTATAGGACCGTAATTTAACAGACAAAAATAAGGTCCCCTTTTGATATCATTTTAGCATAGCAAGAACAAGATTATCAGATATAAGATTTAAATTAGTATGGTTAAAGATTGAAGCCTTGTGTGCTCCTGATAAGGCCACATTTTGTACTTTGTTTAATTGGGGACAAAATTGGCATTCCCAATTAGATCTAAGAGTGTCATAAAGTTAGGCTTAACGTTAGGCATGTACAGTATCTGTTAATGTTAGTCATCTCTCTGTGTGTGTGTGTGTGTGTGTGTGTGTGTGTGTGTGTGTGTGTGTGTGTGTGTGTGTGTGTGTGTGTGTGTGTGTGTGTGTGTGTGTGTGTGTGTGTGTGTGTGTGTGTGTGTGTGTGTGTGTGTGTGTGTGTGTGTGTGTGTGTGTGAGAGAATGGGTGAATGAAGTGCACATTTTAAAGTGTAAAATTGTCTATAGGGCCGACCGTGGACCGCAGTCACAAATGTAACATCCTGACCTGCGAGGCGCACCGTTGCTCCGATCAGCACCAAACCTGGCACAAACACTGTTCAACAGTCTATCATCATAAGAGTCATACAACGGGCCAGATGTGGCCACAAGCACATTGTTGATCCAATCCACACCAAATTGTTTTATTTTGTTAAACCAAACCATGATCTGATCTCTGGGTGGTGTTTTTGTCTGGCCTGGGCCTCCTCCCATCAGCAGCAAGGGCAGAGCACAGGGTCAGCATCCCTGCAGCTGGTGCAGATTCACTAAACTCGCTGAAGGACACTTCCACAGGATGGACACTTGGGCTCATTGGGAAATGAACATGAGTCCTTCCTGTTGCAAGATGGTCTTCTAACTGGCCAATCCAATACTTCTATATTCTAGACTTTTCTAACTGGCCAATCCAATACTTCTATATTCTAGACTTTTCTTACTTTCTGCACTGGAATGGGTTTTATACTCTTAACAGGACAGTGAAGACTTTGGTATAGAGAAGTTCATGTATACAACACATGTCCCAAGCCAGGAATTCAAGTTGAGAACATTGTTTACAGAACCTAAATTTGAATGTTTTTAAGCTCATTTAATTTTGTATCTTTCCATAGGGATGACTCGATTGCCAATCTAGATAATACCGTCTGTCTAAGAAGGTAAGAGCAATCATTAAACAAACTATAACCTATACATCCGAGAGTATTCACCTGTGGATGTCTTTAACACTGATATTGGGATTTCCTAACCCAGAGTATTATTCAATAAGAGCACAATGGCTGCCATGTGCATGTAATCAATTGACACTTTATGATGTCCCTGACCATCATCCCCAGCCCTCTGCTGCCATTGATCAAACTGTGGCTTCAGGAGTTCAGCGAAGACTTCTATGAGCCCCCTGAGCATCAAGCCCTCCGCCTACTCTGTGGCCATCTGAGACATCGTCTCAGCTTTAGACGATTGGCTCGGACTGCCGAGAGTCTATTCAAGAAGTTCCAGGAACAAGGTACACAAAGAATACAAGATATTTTACCAAAAGAGGGTATAGAATTATGTGCAATCTGTTTGTTTTCTTAATTTATGAATGACAAGAATCGTTCCATGTATTTATTTGATAGATTGCACTTCATGCAGTGAGTCCACATCAGAACAGAATAGTGTATTTCACCAGCCAGAGGAACATGGCCATGAAGAGGATGGAGGAGAAATGATCAGCAGGAATGAAGACGGTCTGAGTTTCACTGACTTTCTTGTCAAAGACGTGGCAGAGCAGCTGACCAGATTGGATGCTGTGAGTATCCATCACTATTTTCTACTTTCTGTCTACCAATTTCCTCAATCTGTACTTAACCCTTAAGTTCTGTGTCCTACAACACTGATTGCAGGAGGTGCAGTAATTCAGATTTGCCTCACATGCAGTCCGTGTTTGTGAAGCATGTGCTTCCTAGTGTATACGTACAAGTGTACATTCTTATGTGACGTTAATGTGTGTTCACATGTTCACATGTGTGTTCCGCTCTTATTTTACATGAATTTCAGCTATCAGTAAAAACACCTAGCTCTTTCAGTGTTTAATGTGATATAGCAAAGGATAAATGCAAACATTTACCATATATATCATATGAATTGTTTGGAATTGAGACAAAGTCAATGTATGATGATGATTTGTCAAGTAAAAATGTATATTTGTATTGTTTTTGAAACCAAATATCCCCCGTGTCAAAATGACCCGTGAACAGAACCAAGGTGAAGTGAATCCGAATAGAACTTAAGGGATGACACGTCCTTGTTACTTCTCCTATTTGTAGGAACTGTTTGTCCAGGTGGTGCCCTTCCATTGCCTTGGCTGTGTGTGGTCCCAGCGGGACAAGAAAGAGAACCGGAGCCTGGCTCCCACTGTGCGGGCCACAATTGCACAGTTCAATGCCGTCACCAACCGTGTCATTACCTCACTGCTCTGCCCAGTCACGCCAAGCCCTGCCACCTCTTCTCCCCGCTCCTCCCCTGTCTCAAACTGCTCCTCCCCACTTATAGCCCCGGGCTCTCCGTGTTCTTTTCACACCAGTCCCACTCACAGAGCGCATGTCATAGAGAGATGGATTGGCATTGCCCAGGTCAGCATCAATTATTATAATATTATTACTGTAATACACTTTTATTTGGATTGCACTTTTCTTAAAAAGATACTACAGTAAGATCTGTGAATAAACTAGAAGTGTGCTTTGCACGTTTTTCAAAAACTTTAGAAGACTGTGTTCAACACAATGTACTTGATTAAAATAAAAAGGCAGTAGAAGTTAGCTGTCACATCATAGATTTACAGGTGTAAAGAAGCGGATGGAATTTTTCAACACTTCATTTGTAGTTTTCATGAGAAAAGAGAGGGTAGAGCAGGAGAGATGGGAAAAGAAAACGGAATACAATCGGGTCAAATAATCAAAGATAATATACAGATGGCGTGTGTTGTTGCAGTTATGTACATGATGTTTAGAACATTGGTGTCGTATGCAGGTGTGTGTATGTCATTTCAGGAACATTATTGACATATGCAGGTGTATACATAACATGCTGCGTTGAGGTTTAAAGAAGTAGCAGCAGGTAGTTCTTAAAGTGCAGTTCAATAGATCAGTCTGTGCACCAAGGGAAAATGCTAACCACACATGGATAAATCCACCTGTTGTTGCGTTTTCAGGATAATGGATCATACAATACAGTGATAATATCTGTGATGTTTGTTGAGTGAATCCTGACCGTTCTCTCTGTAGGAGTGCAGACAGATGAAGAACCTCTCCTCCCTCAAGGCCATCCTGTCGGCCCTGCAATCCAACGCTGTCTACAGACTCAAGAAGACCTGGGCTGCTGTTAGCAGGTCAGCGAGGGAGACTGTTTAGGGAAATAAATTGACCATATTCACCTGGTGGGAGAAAACCGTGATTATGACTATGCAGGAAAAGATATGAAAAAAAGTCATAAAACATGATGGAAAAATAAATGGTATTTACAATAGGAAGGTCAGGGGGCGATAGTATGTGCAGGGAGCATCCCCTGTCTTTGATCAAAGTTTAGTTGGCGTGGTGTTTGGTATGGTTACAGCCACAGTTAAAAGACAGTTCCCATTGTAAGAAGTTGCTGTGCTGGAGCTTATTGAGCTCACAGTTGATTATAGTATCTTTGTTTTCAGGGAGAGTATGGCCATCTTCGACCACCTGTGTGAGACTTTTCCTGATGAGAACACTGTCCTAACCAGCAGAGAGTTCTTGGTGGAGGTAAGAATTACCTCACTGCTCTGTCGTTTTCTACATTGCTTCACAATGATTTTTAGAACACAAATACAGGATCAAACTTCCCAGAGAGCTGAGAGAAACAGGTTGGGAAAATCACATAATCTGATAACCATATACCATGGCTATGTATGAAGTCTGGCTTTGTACAGTACACACTCTACAGCTAAGAAAGAAACATGTTACCCTGCTCTCACACCAGCACTGACTTTGTCCCTGCACTCACACTAGCACTGACTTTGTCCCTAAGTGTTGCCGCCAAGTTGATGTGTCGCACTGTCGCTGTTGCCTACAGTAGCTTCTGCCATACAGTTGCTCAACATTGATCCATTTGACACAAAAAATCTCAGTTTGAAGGATTGGCAACGTTTATTAAGATATCATCATCACAGCAGCAGGGCTCACCAGCCTTCGTTGCTAAGCCAGGGCTGGTAAGACCTATATCCCAAGCCCCAACATGGCAACAGCCTCTACTGGGCAGAAGCCTCTCTTAGGTGCAAACTCACACTTCTTATAGTTATTTAATGGTCATATTATATGACACACAAATATGACACAAAAATGTTTCCGCTGGCATGTTTATGTTGGGAATGGTAGAAGTGCATGAGACTGATGAGAGCAACAGGAGTTTGTGACCAGCCCCCCTGCTGAGCAGCCAGACATTGTAGAAATCAGATGTAACAAAAGATATTTTTGAACAAATAATATGGACATATGGTATTCTATAAATGTTCCCAAAAGACTTCCATGCAGTTACAGGTACTGTTTGTGCAGGCAGTCGTGAACTAATTGTAGACAATTGTTATTGTTATTAGAAATTGTTATTTAAACGTTTAATTGGGATTATTAGAAACTTGTCATTGGGATATGTATGTTATTTTCATGTTCCTCTGTCAACACAGTATTTTCCATTTCCCCTGTTACTCTTGCTACTTTGTTCTAATAGCCACCCCCAGTCAAAAACATATGATAAGAATGTTTGTACAAGGATAAGGCTGTAAAAAGGTACAAAGAACAATCGTACCTTCACAATGCAAATAAATTGAGCTAGAAATAAGGGTAGATTGTTGGAGACAAATACTAGTCATTGGACAAGCTCAGCTCAGTAGCTTAGCTTTTGCTCAAATCATTACACACAATGTGCATGTACTGTACATACACCTATGAATGAAGCGAACACAATATCTATAATGACAGATGTAACATTGGATGTAGAACAAATGCTTGTTTCTGTGGATTTGGCATCTGCCTCAATAATGGGACACACCCAAAAAAGTAGTTGGCCTGCTGAATAAAATTAAAAGTACAACAGTGGGTTATATTCTAACAACCATGCTCTCATGTCAAGTTTGATGCAATATGTATTTTTCTGTTTCAGGATGGGACTCAGACTGAGGATCACACAACATCTGACCCCAAATCACCCAAACACTGCCCCATTGCCAGGCAAATGGTGAGAGTGATGTTCAGACTTGATGCTATTCTTGTGGATTTTCCCTTTTAAAAAGCCAAAGACCAAAATAGAGTGGATGTTTGAGTTTGCCAGCCAGTGCAAAATGAAATGCAAGCCTATATTCGTCCTCTGCTGCATCAGCAGTTCTACTTCTCTAAAAGTCACATGCAGTTCAACTAGACTCTTAAAGTTACAGCAGATATACAGTCAACTTAAATAGACCAGTTCCCCCCTTTTCTGCCTCCCTCCTTGAATTGAGATAAACATAGAATATACTCCTCACACTTATGTACAGTATAACATTAGGATACTAAATACACACTGTTTGACACAGTGCATGTATAAGAAACGGGTCAAAATGATTTATGAGCGAAAAGGATAATGATTTGATAATATGTTTGATGGTTTGTTGATTGATTATAGTACAATGTCACTGTATGATATATTCTCCTCATTGTCTGTCAGAGTTCCAGTGGTGGTATTGTTCCTTACCTGGGCACGTACCTGACTGTACTCACCATGCTGGACACAGCACTTACAGACATTGTAGAGGTGAGAACACGTGTCAAGGCTGTGGATCAAAACCCCTATTGTTCGTTTTTGAACTAAAAGCAGTTTTATGTAATTCACTGTATTTATTGTTTCTCATTCTAAAGGGTGGACTCATCAACTTTGAGAAGCGCAGAAGGGTAGGTGTCACCATCTGGAATAATGCTACTGATATCACTAACGTAGAAGACATATTTATAAAACCAAGGCGTTATAATCTATGTGGTTTTCTGTGTGATTTTTATTCTGTTCCAGGAGTTCGAGATTCTCTCTCACATTCGGCAACTGCAGGGGTCTTGTTCACAGTATAGACTTCCAGTCAACTCTGATATAACCACCTGGATACAGGCACACACACTACTCACAGACCAGGAAAGGTGAGACAGACACACACACACACACACACACACACACACACACACACACACACACACACACACACACACACACAATATAAAATAAAATATAAAACACAACAGATAACTTTGTGGAATTGAAAATCGAACCACACTCTGTTTCTGTCTGCCCTCTTTCTATCTGTCCGTTATGCTCTAGCTATGAATTGTCCCGAGAACTGGAGCCCCCCATGGACCCCTGTCCCAGTTCACCCAGCTTGTGGAGCCACCGCCGGCTCGCCAAGAAACATGCCACGTAAGTCTGATATGAATCCTAACCTGCAGGCTACTCCACCCCTTCTGACTACAGACACTTTGATGTAAACTCTCCTCCTTGCCTTATAACATAGGTCAATTATGGCTTTTTTCGACTACAAGCACTATGCTGTGTGACACATTTCACAGGTTCTGGATTTTTTTCCATACACTACATTTCTCAGTTTAACATACTGTACAAATGTGGGCCCTGCTCCGGAGGTAGTACCAACCCTAACTGGGTCCAGGGAACCCATGTGAGGTGGTTTCTCTGGAATAGTCTTAATTCTTACAAAAATAACAAAGATGGCTGTTCTAAAAACTTTTTTATGATGTACCTCCAACAGGGGTGGTTCTAGTTATAATAGAAATGGCAACACATAACTTAACAGATTGTGGAAAGTTTCAGATCATGGCAGGTTCTGGGTTATCCTTCGTAGTCGAAATGAGCCATTAAATAAGGGTTCATGGCTGAATTGTGCCCATGTGTGCAGGTCACGGACAGCCAGTGAGAGCTCCAGCGGGAGAACCCACTCTGACCAGATCAGTGTGTCCTCCTCTGGTTCCAGCAGTTCAGAAATGGAGGATCTGTCCTGCCCGCAGCCCACACCTCTCAGACTCAAACTCAAGGTGTGGACCGTAAGGGACTTGTAACACTATTGGCCATATTCACTCACATTTTGCTCTTATGTCACCCCTTCAGGGTGGGAAGCCCTAGCCGAAAGGGGTGACGCACTGCAATAAGAAGATGGCAGCTGTGTGAATATGATCAGTTACATTCTGTCCTCTGCTCTTCCCGTTTCCCCTTTCTTCAGTCTCTCTCAGGCTCTCTCCACAATGTAGCTGAGGACTTCTCCTCCTGCTCCACGTCGTCCTCATCTCCCAGTCCTTCCATGTCCTCCTGTAGCTCTTCTCAGCCTGACCTCAGCTCATTGTCCTTAGTCATAAGCCCAGACTCCTCTTCCGCCTCCCAGCCATCGCTACCCGTCTACAACAAGCAGGTTGCCGACTCCTGCATCATCCGGGTCAGTGTGGAATGTGAAAACAATGGCAATGTCTACAAGAGCATACTGGTAAGGACTAAGGAGGAGACTTGAATATCAGAAGTATGATATAATAACACCTATTGACTTGTTAGGGGATATGCTGTAGTCTGAGGAAAGTTAAACAAACAAAAATGCAATGTCTCTGGACATACAGCACTTGTAGTAGTACTGTACAACAGATTTAGATAAATTTGTCAATTTATGTCAGTGTACCAACTGTAACAGCTGAAGAAGAGATCAAAATTATACAAGCTGTCACTGGTTAAAGAAAAGTATCTGATGTAACACAATTATCTGCATTTCTCAGTGATTATTGGGTTATAGCAAAATATTTTAGTCTGTTTGCAAGAGTGCCACTGCACTCGGGAGCATTATCTTACTAATTGCGACCGCCAGGAGGTTTTCTATGAAAAGCTCCACTGGCTGTCTGTCCCTCCATCTGTCTGTCCGACACGTCACGTCACACTTTTCCCCCTACTCTTATCTCTGCCACCGTTGCCCCTATCCATGCCAAACTTTGCACACACACTCCAACCTTCGTGCCCGATTTCTCACATGGCCCTCTTCTAGTGCCACCATCAGGCCGATTTTGGCCTAAAATCATGCAAAGCGGCACACAGTATTTCTAAAGTCATGTCATCAACATGGATCTGTCCCATTTCCCATATTCCCTCCTGTTTGGCTACGATTGCCTTCTAAAGTTTATGTATGCGACGCGACGTTCGCTTATCTCCCGATTAGGGAGTCTTACTGGTATCCTATCTTATCCTGCTATTAAATGAACAAAACTCTTTCAGTTCATCCTTATCCATTGTTCTCCTATGCAGGGATTGAGGTAGCACATTCTTCACTTTTCCTAATTTGAAATTGTTTATTAGTATTTTTGCCACTGTCCCCGACTCCCCGCAGGCTAAAGTGTTAATAAACTAATGTTGGGTGACCAGTGGTGTGTGTGTGTGTGTGTGTGTGTGTGTGTGTGTGCGTGTGTGCGTGCATGCGCGCACACGGCAACATCCATATTTGAAGCAGGGTATAGGTCTGGTGTAATGGCCACAATGTTGTGTTGGTACAAGGTACTTGTATGGGTCCCCCTTCACTTTACTCCTGTTCCTCTGGTAGTCCAGCACAAGTTCATTGGTATTGCTGACATTGAGCTTCAGTTCACTGTCATTGCACCATTTGGGAATGGTCCTCTCTATGTCCTCTATAATAAATTCTTGAAATGTTTCTCACTGGAAATGATTCACCGGAATCATGTCAATATAGTGACAATCTGGGAACCACATCATCAAAGCAAGGGCAACGCCCACTCGGCCTGTCTCTCTAGCGACTCTGAGGCTGTCTCGAGAGATTAATATAGTGATAACTTAGAATTTTACAAAATTACTACATCCATATTATTATGATTCTGGACAGACAAAGGTTATATACTGCAACCGGTTAGCAGAGGCATTTGTATTTAGAAAGTTGAAATTCTTCTCTCTCTACTGACACATGTGTACTCTCCTCCTTAGCTAACGGGCCAGGACCACACACCCCAGGTGATTCAGAGGGCTCTGGAAAAGCATAACATGGAGGGTGTCAGCTGTCATGACTTCAGTCTCAGTCAAGTGCTCAACAATGACAAAGGTGAGTCCACACCACCATAGTCCTTCCCCTTTGACTTTGAATCTAACCACAGTCTGCTCAAGCCCGGCGGCACGAGGGGGCGTCACACCACCTCGCCACTCCCTCACTCTGTAAAACCGGTTTTGAATGATTTTTAAACACTGCCTCCTCACACACTAGAAGGACAATATCAGTCACCAGAACCAAGAAAGGGTGTTTTTGATGAATCTATCATGGTTAAAATGAACTTTGAAGTTACAGTGGGTTTCTATAGGAAGGTGGCGTGTCTGGTAAAATACATATCTTATCCACTAGCTAATCAAACAACTTAAAAACTTCCTTGGGCGCTCACAAAAGCTTGTTGTGACCGTCAGGTCGCATGTTACTATGAAAACCTCCACCGGCTGTTCCGTCAGTCAGTCTTTCCGTAACGTCACGTCACACTTTTGGCTAGGGATGGAGCTTGTTAATTTTTATTGATAATGAGCACCTTATCGATCATGCTTATCGAGCCGGGCTTTTATCGAGCCCACTATTGAGCGTTTTCTGTTATTTTGTGGAAAGACATGATGAGACACTATCAATTCTGAAGCTTTTTTTAAATATATATATATATATATAGTTTTACAGTACTATTCATAAATTAATAATAATAGCCTACTGTAAAACTACTATAAATTGTATATTTAGGTACCGTATATAATATAAACTAATATAGGCTAACATTTCCATGTCTCTTTTTTTTTTTTACAGTAAATGCATATGTATTTTTTCCATTATCTTTTCTTTGTTTTAAGCAACAACAAAAATCTATATGCACTACATTTGACTAGGGCCTTCAAATACAGTACTTTAACAGACAGAAGGCAAGTAACCTTTTTATTTTTGGAAAATATTTGAAGAAACTAAATGTGTACCGTCTCTTTAAAAGTGTAATTTATAACTCATAGTACGACGGTGTCACACAACAAAAAAATACCCAATCAACAAGCTCACACTGCGTCTGCTCGCACCGTGTTGTGAGCTTGTAGATCTGCTATTTTCGGTAGACTGAGAAAAAGTCACGCTGGCAACGCTACGGATTCATTCGTACGGAGCGATATATTATAACTCTATGGCAGGGATTTTGAGTATCCCAAACGGATTATTATCAATGGAATCATTCATATTTTCAAGCACCACATACTTTGGGTGGAAGAGAACGGTTGTCACGCTGCTGCAACAGCCGACACTGGCGTTGTTTCAACTCGTCGCAGACATGCAAAGTTATTGATTGCACTTGGGTCTTATGTGATGCACTATAAAGCTTACTGATACTCTGGTCTCAATAAATTCAGTACCGGGTTTGTAATGGACCCGGTTTTCGGGCTCCATCCCTACTTTTGGCCCTACTCTTATCTCCGGCACCGTTGCCCCTATCCATGCGAAACTTTGCACTTACACTCCTTGGCTGGCAAACCACAACATCCGCCCCTGATTTCTCACATGCCCCTCTTCTAGCGCCACCATGAGGTTGCTTTTTGCAGACAACATATGCAACCTGATGGTCGCTTATCTCCCGATTAGGGAGTCTTACTGGTATTGTAGATATATGTTCTACAGAATTTAAACAATTTTGCCTATAAGGCCAAAATGAGAAAGCCAGAGTTAAAGTAATGTGTTAACCTTGTTTAAAAACGTAATATCAATCTTTGTAAAAGAAAAAGTTGAGCACAATCTTTTAATCCTTCCTATATGTGATACCTCCCTCTTCTTTTCACTTCAGAGCTCCAAATCCCAGATAAAGCAAACGTATTCTATGCAATGTGCACTTCGGCCAACTATGACTTTATCCTGCGCCAGCGCTCGAGGAGCTATGGCAGACATTTAAGTTCCTCTTCCAGCCCTGGGACTCATCCCAAGGGACGCCAGGCCAAATGAACAGCCACACTCCTGGATGGGAGAACTGCATCTGGAAGAGTTCAGTGAAGAGAACCAGGACTATGTTCCTGCAATGCAGGAGGAGAAATGCAGTCGTGAAAACTGCAGCCTCCTATTCATGGGTTGCATTTGTAGTCCTACACCAGCCATTTTGAGTACCAACACAGGTGTTTCGATTAACGTAGAACATTAGTTCTATGCCAATCAGACAAATTGAACACCTGTGTTGGTCCTCAATATGGCCGGTTTAGGACTACAAATGCAACCCATGAATACTGCAGCAACATGCTTCTCGAAGAGACCCATCTGGTACAATCACCCACTAGTTCTCTCTGGGTGTAAATCTCATCTACACATGTACCTGCAATATGAGAGTTTACCCAGTCACTGAGAATATTGAGTACAAATGACCATATGGCACTTTTCTCCAAGACACATCTAAAGACTGGAATTCATACGCTCTAAATTGCAAGATGGTGAGCGAACAATTACTGTATGGATCTGGGCAATCTGAAGAGAGACGCTAAGGACACATAAAGGACAACAAAAAATCTGCAGAAGCAGTGAATTGTGTAAAATTCATTGGATATCTGCCACATTATACATTTTTATTCATAATCTTCTTTTGCCAAGATGGGAAACTAATACAGTATCAGCCAATAAGCTTTGTTGTTTCGGGAGCTTTTGCATGCTCAACTTAAGTATTAACAGAACTCAAGTCTAGCAATGATTTTTCATCTTGTTCTAGAACACAGTTATTCACACCTGGCACTGTAGTTATTTAAATAAGGGATAAAGGAATGGTCAACCTCTAAGGAGGTAGTCATATATTTTTGCAGTATGAAAGGTACAGAATAAAGACTATCACCCGGAGTCTCTTGTCATGTAGTAGGACCCTGGTCCATTTGGAGATCTTCACTGTTGGCATTTATTTAATCTGTATTTCATGTCCCTCAAGCCACAGAGAAAAGACATGTAATCTGTATTTCATATCACACAGGCCACAGATTAAAGACAGCCCATGTGACAATGATGGGATGTCTGTTATCAGTTAACATTGAATTCCCACAAACATCTGTCATATCTGAAAGATATTCATGTGATGGTTTAATTGTCCTTAACCAGTGAAATGTGGCCAAAACTGTTAAAAATTTTACCGTCTTTGTTTCACATACTACTTAGACAAAAGTCTGTAAAGTGAGTATTCCAAGCATAATTACACTTAGAACTAGCAATGGTAAACATTCATTAATTTTTCAATCTTAAATGTAATTATGGTTTGTTTTAATTAATTTTAATTGTAAATATAGTAATTGTTTTAATTAATTTTAACTTTATGCATTTCAATATTTTAGTGTTTGTGGCATTAATGTAAACATGTTAGTTTATATACATGCACATATTTTGTTATGTTGGAAGTGTAGGATAGAAGATAGAAGAATCATTCTTTGATTCTCCTTGAGCTGGACGTTATTTGCCTTTCCTGTGCGCAATCTCAAGTAAGTTTTGTAATATAACCCTTAGTAGTTGGTAATAACATAACTGGTATTTAATTATTGTTGTAATGTCATGTCCAAACGGTATGAAATCATAAGGTTCCCATCTTATGATTTCATACCGTTTGGACATGACATTATCTGTCTTATCTTTTTATATTGTTTAGTTATATCTGTTTCGTGTTGTATTTAAGTGCCCACTCCTGAGTATGATCTCATCAAGTGAGAGTAATTCTATATGTGACTGTGTGTACATGTGCATATATGTATGCATGCTGGCTTTCTAATTTAATGAACTTATGACATACTTATTATTTATACTTTGAAATAGAGGAGTCTTCGGTTGAACTTCTACATGTGGGGTGGGTCACTGTTGCACTTTCCCCTTTAATTGTACTTGTTATAATTGGGTCATGGAGGCTGATCACTTCCCTCAGCAATCAAAGGCGATTTTGCTCCAAGTACTGTAATATAAAACAAGCTTTACTTTTTAATCTTTCAACAGTGATATCTGATATGGGTGTAGCTCACTTCAGCTGGAAATAATAAATGACAGCCACAGCACAAGATAAGGAATAATGTGGAGTTCTATCATTCTCTAAGCTCTCAGGGATGATATAAACATATATTTGCAGACTTTCATTTCTCTTCTCTGGCCTTATAAGTGACTTTGATCATTGTCATATAGTGTGTGTTGTGAGCCTGTATGTTACTCTTACTAATTACTAATTCCTATATACTGTTGACATTTTATTTATAGTAGAGTTTAATCTAAGCACTTGTATTTCATTGTCAACTTTTGTGATGATGAAACAACATTAAAAGCAATTTCCTCAAATGATTGCTATGTTATTGTTCTCAGAGTGCACTTTTCGTTTATTGTACCACTATTCAGAATATGACCAAAGTTGCAGAGGCATAGTTCTTTGACATTTCTCTTTCTACTTGACTTCAATCAATTGAACATAATGAACAGCTATTGGTCAGTCACAGTGGCTTGCATCTCTGGCCATGTCACTCCTTTGAATTTGTAATGACTTGAAACTACCATGTGGTGGCACTAGAAAATAATCTTTGTATTTGTCCAGTTTTTCCATTCCAAGGGCACTGTAATGAGTTTAACTAGATAGACCATAATGATAACGCTACTTCCGCTAAGAATGATGAGAAAGAATAAATATCTGTCAGGCAACTTACTGAAGCCAAAGTGTGTTTACCAATGCCAGAATTACACATGAGATTTGCTGTTTGAGAAGCAGCAGAAACTTGGTGAAGAAAGTAATGGTTGGAAAGAAGAAGAAACAAAAGACAAGCTCAACATATAATCCTGCCTTTCTCCTACCTTAGTGACCTTGTTGGCTACAAAACCTGCAAGGTCAGAGTTCAAAGTGGCAGATGTGTGTATCCTAGCAACAGGGATAGCCATGAACCTAATGCCCCCACGTAGGCTGTCTCAGACAGTCAACAAACACAATGCCCAGCCCTAAGAATAGCACCCGCCCCTCCCTTTTTGCCTCTAGGGGACCCCAGGGGTCAGGAGGTTGTGACCTGTCTCCCCTTTCTCTGGCCTTGGCTGCTGTTGCATTTAATCAGAGCTCCCAGTTTCTATCAACAGACTCCTCCATTCCAGCTCTTAAACCTCTCAGCTTTCTGTCTGCGGAGAGTATAGGTGGCATTGCACACTGACATCTGTGTTTTAGATTTGTGCATGCATACAGTGTATAAGGCCTACAGTATATGTTTGTTTTTGTATGCATGTATGAGTGAGTGTGTGTATAATGTCTAATTTATATTTTGTGTTGTATGATGGCATCACCAAAAATAACTGATGTAGGCATACTATTATGTTCAATATCTGTCACATGGTGTCCTCCTTATAGGACTTTGTCCACATGTTCCTTCTAGCTGCCTGCCCAGTCTGCTGTTGTAGATCCCACATTGAACCCTCTGCTTTGACCTTGATAGCCTAAACTTTTTCTGCAGTACTTTCTACAGCAACAGAATAGATAGAATATAGATCTATATCTAACAATCTATCTTTACCTGCCATGTGTGTTAATTGAAAGGTTTGTAAACATTGCCCTATACACGTGTTTCCGTTTTCGAGCTCAAACACTGTGGCTGTCAGGATGCCCCAGTAACACTTGCTTTCGCTGACTTGCTGGCTGCCTGGCTGGCTCACTCCTATGAGGATGAGCTACAGTACAAGTCACATATGCTTCTCACTATTTTTAACTGCTTAGATTACAGTAAGGCTTATACAGTTGTGTGTGCGTCCGTAGACAGTGACTACATATTTTCTCTTGCGTATGATTGCAAATGTATCGACTGTAAAAAGATCCTCTGTGCTCCACAGTTTGGTTTGTTCTATTGATGTCCCTTAAGGCACCAAGTAAATAATGATTATTTCATAATCAAAACATTTTTGGATTATACAATTAATCTGTGATTTATTTATACAATGATATAATGCTAGAATTAGGAAATATAGTAAAAGAATAAGGTAAATCACTACCCAAACAAACAATTTGAAATTATTTGACATGTTTACCCAGCAGTCCATAATTTAACTTTTCAACAAGCATTCACATTTCTGTTATGTTGTAAATATCCCATATCAGAAATGTGGTGCATCACTAAGCCAATTATGACATTTTACTCAAATTGTATTGGATTCATGATTCATGTTCAGTCAAGCGAATTAATCACTAATTAATTGTATAGTTTCACACCCTTTATGTCCCCTGTTGTCCAAGTGAGCTTGCCATGGTTCAATTGAAGAACAATCAAGTGTTTTGTGCACAAGGTTAAATGAGGACATTTGTCTGATAGGGAACCTACACAAACCAGCATTAACTTTATTCAGTATAAATCTAGACATCACTATCCAGGTGATATGATGCTGACTAGCAGTGTCAAGTGAAAACTGTAATGGTGAATATTGAATGCTGAAATACTGATATATCTTTACTACTAACTATATATTTCAAATATACTGTATGTTACGAATTAACTAATGTATACGAAAATGGGGAAGGGGTATAGGCTATATTTTGAAAATGTATTCTAGACATTGAAAAAAAATGTATTTGCATTTTAGAAGAAGCATTGGCATTAACCTCTTGAGCCCTACAGTATCATCCCTATTCTCAGAGTGACATGCTCAGTTGTCTATCCCCGTGTCAATGCGCCAGCCCCTGAGCGATGGATTGCTGAGGTGGAACACAACACCTACCATCAGCTCTCACTACTTACTGCACAACTTGCGACACCCAAGCCGTGCCCCGTGGCCAGGATTGAACCCATGCCCTTGTGAGTGCGTTACTGACTGAGCTACCCGGACACTACTACACATTAATGTGAATCCACCATATTAATCAAAAAGATAATGTGTAAACACCAACAAAAAAACATTAATTTACACAATACTGATGATAGTGCTCTATGAAGCCCTATGAAATCTATGAATTCTTTTTACACACAGTTTTCTATAGCGGAGGTCCATGCTTTATCTCTCTTTCAGCTAATAGGGGTCCTTTGCCTAAAGAAGATATATAGGAAGACCCCTATAGACCTTTTTCCAGAACGCTGCCATGTAGCTGCAGTGTTGGCGCACATCCACACACACACTCATGGGTGCCGCTTTACAACTCCATTATGGTTGCTGCTCTGAGAAATCGGTCTATAGTCTTTCTCGCTCACTCTGTCGCACTCACACATAACTCAAATCTGTGACCCACTGCTCTACTTGTCCATACATACTGTACATTCAGATGTATCCACATGAGACTGCATTCATGTGTACACTAACCACTGAAAGTTATTTTTTAGCCTTGGCTACATCACTTGTATATTTTGTGTTCATTTGGACATGAACATTTACCAATGACATCAAAGATTAGTGTGGGTGTGCTGCACATGCATCAAATTTTCCACAAGCTTCACGATGACTTATAAATTGGGCTATACACAATAACGCATGTTCTGTTCTGTTGCCCAGCATGATGCCACCATCGCTGTAACCCAATGTCCTCTGCCCTGTTGCAGCCTACTGTACAGTATGTTGTTCTGTGGAGCAGACAGATGGGTGGGAATAGCCGAGACTAATCTAAAGAGGTTAATCCATTTAATAGCAACCACAAAGCCTTGCACAGCCCATTCTATCTATAGGCCTATACTGTGATGTTAGCAAACAGTGGGTTCGGTAAGCATGGCTACTCTTCATGATAGAACTACTTTTTTTTCTTTTGAGCGGTGGTCACACCGTCTCCATAGCGTGGCCGTGTGTGTAGGTATGTATGTTTGTTTGTTTGTATGTATGTATGTGGGTGGGTCTGTATGTAGCCTCAAGCCTGTGGTGTAGTACCTTTTATGACCACACATGTTAAGGGAGGGGCGCTGTTCTCAGGCCAGGCCAGGCCAGGCACACACACACACGCGCACACACACACACACAGGGGGAGGGGGGGGGGGGGGGGGGGGTTGGTGGGTAAACCACCGCTCAGTTCACACGGGTGTGATTTTTCTTTTAGATTAGTTGTTGGTCGGGCCCATATAGCGGACAGAACTTTGGCTCTGGTCAACCTGATCTCCATATTATGCCTATAAATGGGCATACCAGGTTTGTTTATGGCTATATCTGAGTCATTGCAACCGCCAGGTCGCAGTTACTATCAAATCCTCCACCGGCAGTCAGTCTGTCTGTCTGTCTGTCTGTCTGTCTGTCTGTCTGTCTGTCAGTCAGTCCTTCACGTCACACTTTTGCCCTACTCATATCTCCGCCACCGTTGCCCCATCCATGCCAAACTTTGCACACACTCTCCTTATTGGCGGCCCCTCATTTCTCACATGGCCTTCTTCTAGCACCACCATGAGGCCGATTCTTGCAAAACCCATTTTTGGACACTGTTTCTACAGATTTTGCCCTAAAATCACACAAAGCGGTACACCTCCAAAGTCATCTCATCAACATGGATCTGTCCTATTTCCCATATTCCCTCCTGATTGGCTACCATTGCCTTCTAAAGTTTGTGTATGCAACCTGACGGTCGTTTATCTCCCGATTAGGGAGTCTTACTGGTAGTGACATATCATGCCTATATTTGGGTGTATCGGGTTTGTTTATGGTTATGTCTGAGTCATAATGACGTGGCTGTGGCCGGCTCTCCTAGTAGCCAGTTTCAATATAGGATGAAGGAGTGAAACACAATGTCATGGGAAAAGAAGACAGTTGGGTATTTTTACTCACTAGAAGTTCAGGCCACTACGTGGCCCTCACACCTTCGTTGCAGTCCGATCCTTCCATATATGGAGATGTCTGTTTCTGTATGTCTACCTGTCTCTCTTTTATGCCCTTATATGGAGATATCTGTATCTGTCAGTCGTAGTCCTTGTCCCATATTTGGTCGTGGCTGCATTGAATTTGGGAACTCCTATGGCTGAGTCACTGACGTCAGAGGTCCACCTGCCGGCTAGCTGGCCAGCAAGCCACCCCTCCCATTATTCAATTTTAATTCAGGATTCAGACATCAATTTAATCTTGTATGAGTAGCTACCATTACAAACTATTAAACAAGAAAGATGCAATTCTGGGAAAATGCAAGTGTGCTTGCCTATTTAAAGGCCTTTCTTTTATATATTTCAGCTCAGAATAGCCACACCAACTTAGACTTACCGTACCATTTATTGCAATGATATTAATTAGAATTTATTCAATGATATTGCATTATGTGTTGTATGCAAAACTTGCTGTTACTGGGCTAGTGCGTAATGACAATAAAGGCTAATGCATCCGGCGTATGGATTGTCATAATTGCCAGAGAAGATAAATTATTTCCAAAAATATAAAATGTATTTTAAAATATGCAGTTAACTAGGACTAGACTTTGACCTGAGGCTCTTGAGAATGATAGCTTTTGTATTTGAAAGATGACCGTTTATTTTATGGGTCAGGCTTTTCAGGGTCAAGCAAAGTTGGCAGCTCAGTGTTGTATTCACTGTCTGATGAATAGTCACCTATACTGTAGTCAATCTGGAGGAGCGTCCTGGCAGTTCAAGCAGGTAATTGTGAAATCTTATTGTGAAATCTTAAGTTTGAATATTATAGCTAAGGAGCTGTCTGGTGTCACCCGTTGCACACACGCGCGGGCGCGCAACACACACGCGCGGACACACACACACACACACACACACACACACACACACACACACACACACACACACACACACACACACACACACACACACAGCCACCTTGTGAAGCATGTACGAGCAATTAGGTGTTAAATACTGTATGTGTTTTGTTCGTTAGTCAGATCGCTGTGTCCATCAACAGCCATTATATCTTATCCTAGAACTCCTGTGCAAATACAATGAACACACTCACTGACTGTAAGATGATAGCATCATTTATCAAATGTGCAAGAGTCATTTTGTGGAATGGGGTCAACCTCACCATAGTAACAATGTTGTGTGTGTGTGTGTGTGTGTGTGTGTGTGTGTGTGTGTGTGTGTGTGTGTGTGTGTGTGTGTGTGTGTGTGTGTGTGTGTGTGTGTGTGTGTGTGTGTGTGTGTGTGTGTGTGTGTGTGACTTGTTACCAAGATGTTTAATTGAAGTTAAACATCTTTACTGTTGCTGGCTGACATGTTTCGCAAGGACATGACAAGTACAAATCCCTCACTAGTGGAAACTAATTTAACACAATGCAACAGTTCAGTCAAGGAAAATGTTTGTTATATGAAGTAGCACTATGCATTATGCTGACAAATTCACCAGCCATGTGACGAATGGATCGCCATCCTAAAATACACAAGGTGTTTCACTTCATAGAAATGGCTGAGGTTGCACACACACACACACACACACACACACACACACACACACACACACACACACACACACACACACACACACAACACACGCACATGCACACGCACACACACACACACACACACACACACACACACACACACACACACACAGCTCACTTCCTCAACAATATTCACACATGTACAGGATATGACAGCAGAACCCAAGGGTGGTTTAGGATTGCATAACATCATTGCTTATTAATCATGTGCTCGCGTGCACACACACGCGCACACACGCTCATGCACGCACTCATGCACGCACGCACGCACGCACACACACACACACACACACACACACACACACACACACACACACACACACACACACACACACACACACAATATGTGGCCTACTTTTATTTGAAAAATGCTCAACTTTATTACATCCTAGATGCATTATTTGCTGTGCTGTCATGGTCCAACATTTATGCCCATGTCCTTTCGCTGTTATGTGACTGTGGTGGTATGTTACTTGCATAATAGTTTAAATGGGTTGTACGAGAGAGAGAGAGAGAGAGAGAGAGAGAGAGAGAGAGAGAGAGAGAGAGAGAGAGAGAGAGAGAGAGAGAGAGAGAGAGAGAGAGAGAGAGAGAGAGAGAGAGAGAGAGAGAGAGAGAGAGAGAGAACCCTTTCGCTGTTATGTGACTGTGGTGGTATGTTACTTGCATAATAGTTTAAATGGGTTGTACAAGCTAGAGAGAGAGAGAGAGAGAGTGCTGAATCCCTTGTTGCCTTGCCGACATCATTGTTATTGCGACCGTCAGGTCGCAGTTACTATCAAAACCTCCACAAACTGAGTCCGTCAGTCAGTCCGTCAGTCTGTCTGTCACACGTCACATGTCACACTTTTGCCCTGCTCATATCTCCGCAACCGTTGCCCCGATCCATGCCAGATTTTGCACACACACTCCTTGCCTGCCAAACTACAACCTCCAAGGACCCCCGGAGCTCCCTGGGGGACCCCCAGATGTAAAAAATGACCAAATGTGCAAAAATTACCAAATGACCACCCCAACGGGGCTGCTCACGGGGAATTCCCGGGGACCACCGACTCCTGGTGCTCCAGAACGGATGCAAAAGTGGTGGCGCCCCCAGTGGAGGACCCCCTGCCACTGCAGCGCACATAAAATGCCGTAACTCGGGCTAGGAGCGACCGGGAGAGCCGGGGCCGGTACCTATTCGTCCGCCTCGGCGGCGCGGAGACCCCACCCCTCATTTCTCACATGGCCCTCTTCTAGCGCCACCATGTGGCGGATTCTTGCAAAACACATTTTTGGACACTGCTCCTACAATTTTTGCCCTAAAATCACTCAAATCGGTACACGGTATGTCTACACTCATCTCATCAACATGGATCTGTCCCATATAGCGCCACCTTCAGGCCGATTTTTTCAAACACATTTTTGGACACTGCTCCTACAGATTTTGCCCTAAAATCACACAAATCGGTACACACTATGTCTACACTCAGCGCCACCATCAGGCCGATTTTTTTCAACCACATTTTTGGACACTGCTCCTACACATTTTGCCCTAAAATCACACTGCGACCTGACGGTCGCTTATCTCCCGATTAGGGAGTCTTACTAGTGATTCCACTTGTACATTTGTATATTCCATTTGTCAATACTGAAAACATGTCTCAGTTCACTGGACACACACTCGCTCACTCACTCACATTCCCATAAAACATGTGTGCATTGCATACACAAACACATGTCCTGACCTATTTCTTGCTATTTGAGAAGACAAAGGCAGTAGGGGATGGGTCATGGCAGACAGACAACAGCAGCCAGCCAAGTATGTTCAACAGAGGAATCCTTTCTCTCCGTCCCTCTCCCTCTCCATCTCACTCTTTTTCCCTCTTTTACTCGCCTCCCTCTTTCTCCCTTGCCAAACATCAGCCCCCCTTTTTGCTCCAGACATATGTATATAAAGAATAAAAGTAATTGCCTCATGGATCATTGTCCATATACTGTAGCTGGCCCGATTTACACCTAAACGTTGCTTGACCCATTTTCGTTTGATTCAGTTTGATTTAGCAGTGGGAAGTTGTCCCCCTTGTCCAATCTGCTGTCGAATGTAACTTTTCGAAGAGCATTTAAAGAGGTGTCTCTGGAACGCTGTGCTGGCGTTGGCTCAGAATAATAATAAACTTTATTTATATAGCACTTTTTAAAAACAGGTTTACAGGTTTACAAAGTGCTTCACAGAAGGAACAATAACAATGGAACAATATAAAAAATGATAAAAGATGAAGAAGAAAGAAACCAGCTGAACATTCATTCTAGAGTGCCACTAGAGCTTTCTCTTCATTGTACCGAGCTATTTAGATACTGTCTAAGATTACAGAACAATCCTGGGAACACTGGTTCTGAAATGTATTGTTGTATTAATATCATCCTAACAGGTTTTTAGATTAGATTTTTACAGCAAAATGTAGACCTACATCCTGGAATATTACTCAATCAGTACATTTTGGTGCATAGTTAGCACTTTATTGCATGTGACTAAGTAAGTATGTGTCTTCAGATTATTACCTAGCAGTGTAGAGCGACTTACACAATACTTCGACCCCCCTGCCCCCCCATCACACACACACACACACACACACACACACACACACACACACACACACACATTCACACGTGTGAATGATAAGTGCATAATACTTCCACCAACGTCATTCCTCTTACCCCACTCTGTCTCTCCCTGTGTTGCTGACCTACATTCAGCAGCTCCATAGTTACATAACCAGGACTGTAGATCACTGCAGGCTTAGTGCTGGCTCTCCCACTGCCTCCACCCTATCTCTCTCTCTCTCTCTCTCTCTCTCTCTCTCTCTCTCTCTCTCTCTCTCTCTCTCTCTCTCTCTCCCCCTCCCTCTCTCAATTCAATTCAATTCTATTCAAAGGGCTTTGATGGCATGTGAAAACATACTTTTACATTGCCAAAGCAGAATGTACACAATACAATACGATCAATCAATAAAATACAATCAAAATAGACAATGTACAATTGCAGGGACTAGGAGTGAAACAGTGTTCATGTATCGATGTTACTCAATGCAGGCATGTGCAGGGATGTACAGTAACGGTATACACAATGACTTAGTAGTCTTTAAGGTGGTTGTGTCTCTCTGTTTCCCTCTCTTGTTCTCTATACTCCCCCCCTCTCTCCCTCTCTCTCTCTCTCTCTCTCTCTCTCTACCCACAGCCAACACAGTTGACTACTCTTTTCTATGTCTTTACTTACTTCACTATGTGGTATCTTAGTGTAAAAGGGGCTTAAATTGTCCTCTCTCTGCCACTACTAAAGCATCTACTACCTGTAGCTACCTCTCTGTGGTTGGTGGTTAGGGTTGTGTGTGTGTGAGTGTGTGTGTATTGGGTGGGGGGGGGTGTAAGTGAGACAAGAGACAAAATGAGAATAGAAAACAAGGTTAATGAATCCATCATTTCGTTTCTCAAGGCGAGACATGAAGCATAACCACTATGAGTCACCGATCTCGATCTCCCTCTCTCTGGCGCCTGGTGTTTCCATCTTAGCATCTTCATGGTAATATTGACCGTGACTCGTCTTTGTCAAGATGGCACCTGGAGCTGAAGGTTTGTCTTGTCCTTGAAACTGTCAGTTCAGAAATATTTCATACCTTTCATCATAGCGATGCTTCTTTTGATCATTAAATAGGCACACATCACAGTGTGCTCTGTTTCTTTTTCTGACCTTCACCCTAAAGAAGAGGAGAGATCCGAGCACTCAAAAAAGTTAAAAAAGGAGGACAGGCGTAAAAACAAGGTACTTTATTGCATTGCAAAAGAGTTAAAAGCCAACATGTTTCGACCACAAGGTCCTCATCGGGGCATGTGGCAGTTACACACTCATGGCACAAGTCTGTAACTCTAACAGTGGACAAATTGAACCAAAAGGACTCTTAACAGGTCCATTTGGTTCCATTTTGTACACTGTCAGAGTTGATGGGAGACCTTGAAGTTTAAAAGTTTGAGAAACACTGCATGGTTACATCATGCACACATTGTCAAGATGTAAACAAGCAACACCCGATTGGTTTTCCCTGAGCTCAGCTCCTCCACAGATGGTATGGTTCAGAAGTGTGTGTGTGTGTGTGTGTGTGTGTGTGTGTGTGTGTGTGTGTGTGTGTGTGTGTGTGTGTGTGTGTGTGTGTGTGTGTGTGTGTGTGTGTGTGTGTGTGTGTGTGTGTGTGTGTGTGTGTCTGTGTGTGTGTGTGTGTGTGTGTGTGTGTGTGTGTGTGTGGGGGGGGGGGGGTTTTGGGTGGCTGGGTGCATGTGTGTGTGTACTGTACCTGCGTCACTCCAGTTGTGTGCTACTGACCCGCTCCCCGAGGCAGCAACAAGAGAGAGCTTCTTTTAGATCGGTTTGCTCAAGTTTACACTGCAGAGGCATGTGATGTAACCTCACTCCCTCCTCCCTTCTCTCCCTCTCTCTCTCCCTCTCCTTCCTTCCTGCTGCCTCTCACCTCTCAACCCCTTATTACAGTCTGAATAGCCCCCTCCTCTCTCTCTCTCTCTCTCTCTCTCTCTCTCTCTCTCTCTCTCTCTCTCTCTCTCTCTCTCTCTCTCTCTCTCTCTCTCTCTCTCTCTCTCTCCCTCCCTCCCTCTCTCCTCTGTCCTCATCATTGACCTACTTTTTCCTCCTGGCCTGTTTTCGCATGTCTCCACATTATACAGCTTATAAAAAAAGATGGCCTGCAAAAACAAAGGGGAAGGGAGAAAAGAGAGGGAAAATGGCAAGCAAGAAAGAGGGAGACAAGCAAAGACTTAAAAAGGGAGGAGCAAAGAAAGAAATAGAAATGGGGGAGGGGGTTGTTGTGTAGCCTACTACAAAGCACTCCGGGTTTTTACAAAATGTCACCTTGCTAACAGTTCATTGGTGGCTGGTATGGCAGTCTGTGGTGCAGGGTGAGTCCTGTGGTTAGCCAGCCAGAGCGGAAACAGATGAACACAGGAGGGGTTTCATATTACAGATAGAATACAATGGGTCTCCCTGTGTTAAACCACTGATCCATAAACTATCATGCACCATTACCCTATGTCTCTGTATAGAAATACAGGGATTAGGACAGCTGTTATTGTTGCACAGCGAAACCTAATAAATTATAAAAAATACTGTGTTTTGTTTTGTTTAAATAGTTGTATAGCCATTGAGTAATTTCCTTTAGAAACATCCTCATCAACCATGTGTTGGCATCATTATAGGCCAGGGCCACACCTATTTACTTCGTCATGCGGTGTAATGCAAAAATAACAAGCTCACAATGTGTTGAATTGTGATGAGTTATGAGCTTGTATATTGTCACTATTTTGAGTTCTGACTATTGGACTTCACGGTTCATTTATAAAACTATTAAACCCCAACCATTGATTATTTTATTACAATTGATAATCTTTTATAATTAATTAAACTGATTAGTTTGATTAACTGCACCCTTAGGCAATAAATACCTTGAACCATAGCTGTGTAGCGTTTGAATACATTTTGGATCAATGCAAGTTAATGTTATTTGATGGAAAAACATTTTTTTTTGCAACTCTAAATCCACTAATCTAATAATATCTAATAATGTAATATACAATCAGTGATTCTCAAATTGAGAAGGGGTCCAGGGGTCCTTGAGGGGGTACCCAGCAAATGTATTTATAGCATCAAAATCACTTTAACCCTATATTCATTGGCTATTGGCTAAACGATCTTGAAACATTTAGCGAACTTTTGAATAGTTTTATAACATTTTTACAGCAAACATTTTGTACGGGGCTCCCTGACACAAAATCATTTCAGATGGGCGTTCATGGCCAAATACGTATTAATCTGGGGACCTTGACGTGAACCACTGGAATAAATAATTGACCAAATGGATTTCCACATCCTATAGCTCAAGTCTACAAGGTTTCATCATTGTATGACCTTTTTGACACAAATATTACAAAACAAACCTTGTCCCACTTCAAAACTTACATTTTTGGCTTTGCCTGAATTCTATTGTTCAACTTGCTGCAAAAATACATTCAAATCCAAATGTTTCAGTATATATCGTTTTACTTGTTTGAATGTGGCAAGACCTGCCATTTAAAATATGCTTGGATGGGTGGTTTAATTTAAGTGGCTCCTTTACAGACAGGGTAGCCTAACTGATAGTGATTCATAGTAGCAACAAGGTGGCTAATTATTAATAATGGCTATTATGTAACCACCTGGCACAATGATATCATTTACCCATGTCAACTTGTTCTTGGCATTTTGACTACTACTTCTTGTTCCATTTCATGCATCAACAGCATGTTCTTTTGAGGTAGCCACCCTTGACATTTTTCTACCCTGCCAAGGCAGTTATATAATTTGTTTTGCTTGCTGGAGTGTGTTGCATTCTGGGATATTCTCCACGTCTCTGACTCAGTGTATCTAGCATATTCCATCGTGACGCAGAGCGATACTGTTTAACAGTGAATAGTAATTACCATAGTAACAGTTAAAGCATTCTAGCTACTGTGTATAGTTTTCTTTTAGTCTAACACTTTTTGTGTTATATATTTCATTCACTGTCTGTGTGTACTTTTACTTTAATATATTACTGGAATGTCTATTACCTGTGTAAAGCGGAATAATTTTCATTTATTTCTTTATAATATTTGTTACAAGTTAAGATCTATTTGGGATTTCATCTCTGACAAATGACGATATGAGTGAAAAGGCAATGAACTTGAGAGAATTCCCTTGTTACTGTACTCCTTTTTGAGTAAAATGTAACCTGAATACCCACAGTAATGTGCTTTACTTGTGTAAAATATCTCTGTGCCCTTTCCAACGCTTAATAATAAGATTGACTGTATCTGACATGTGTCTGTTATGGCATATAATTTTGCCTGTGGTTATTAAGTGTAACCTTTCTCTCTCTCTCTCTCTCTGTGTGTGTGTGTGTGTGTGTGTGTGTGTGTGTGTGTGTGTGTGTGTGTGTGTGTGTGTGTGTGTGTGTGTGTGTGTGTGTGAGTGAGAGAGTGTGTGTGTGTGAGTGAGAGAGAGAGAGGGGGGGTATGACATAAATATCTAGGCCATGGTTAAGAACATTCTAATGTACTAAGAGGCCACTGTGCTCAAGCTGTCATGTTTAAGTTATTCACATTTCAAGAAATCTCTGCCTTTGCCTGACCAGATAGATGAATGGATGGATGGATGGAGGGATGAGTTACTGTAAAGGGCATGTTGTAATTCAGCTGGTAGCTCGCTTGTTCTCTGATAGAACACAGCGGCCTTGTCTAAAGAGGTGGACTGTTCTGTGCGTTTGTACTTCACCATTGTTAAATAAAGAATGGAAAAAGCCGAGCATACATTTTATATTTTATTTTCTTCCTTTTTTTTCTTTTTGTATCTTTCACATCAAAAGACGAGTCATTTCTGTATCCATGTTGCATATCCACATGTTGAGGTACAGCAATACATGACAAGCCTTCCTCAATTTAACTCCATTTTCATTACGCCTTTAGGCAAACAACAAACATCATACAGCATCACAGAGTACAAATGATAACAGGGGCAAAGGTCAGCATGGCAAATACATAGCACAACCAGGAAGAGCATAGGGGGCAAATGACAGTGGAACTGAAACACACACGATAATAACAAAACAAACAAAAAACACAAAAACTGAATAAAATAGAAAATAATATTAATAATAATAATAATAACATAATAAAATAAAATAACATGATACAAGAGATAGAAATAGAGAACTTTACATATACACTTATACACAGTGGCCAGAGGCAGGCACCAGGAGTGAGACTCTTAAGGGCTTTGTATTCTTTGTTGCCATTTGATAGCAGATCTACAAGCTCACAGTGTGAGCTTGTAGATCAGCTCGTTCCGGTGTGTGACACCAGCATGCAACAAAGTATAAATCAACCTTTACAGACTGCATGATCTACTGCGTTATGCTGTAACTAAAAAAACTCAGTGCAGAGGTGAGTGGGATCATAGCAACATTGGCCTAAGTGGCGACAAAGGACGATACAATAAAGAGGCACCTTTTTATAAGAGAAAAGAGCAGCTTTTTACCTGTTACAATTGGAGAGCCATTTGATTCCTTTTAGTGTTTGTTTATTTTATTTTTTTGCAGGGGAAATACCAATTTCTCAGTTGATAAATGAAGTTAGTCTAAGACCTTGTGCTTGATGTTTTTTGCCAACAAGGCGGCATGTAACTCTGCAGCCTCGACTGATATGTGGATTACTGGCCTTGACTGAGGAGTTTTGTGTGTCTAAGAGGTCAAAGGTTGATCACCAGAACGACCTTGAGTTGATCTATGGATCGTTCTAATGTTTTTGTTTTTTTAAAACCATTTTCTTTCTTTTTACCTGTGTGGCTCATTAGCAAAGTTGAAAGAAAAACATTTGAGGCGTTTACTTGACAATGAGTAACTGTACAACTCTCAACTAGAACAAACGGACAGCTTTTCATAGCCTACGACTGCTGCGTCCCACTTTCTTTCTTTATTTTTTTTTTGCAATTTTTTTGTTTTCTTAAAATATATATTCAATATATGCAAATGTATAAATCACAGTAATATACAATCCAAGTGCTTGAGAAGTGAAGGAATATTCTGTGCACAGGGGAAATGGAGGAGTAATGAAAACCTAACTACTGGTGCGTTTGTAGGGAGGAAGAATGAAACTCTTTGTCCAGGGAGGAGATACAGAGGAAAGGATGCATTTCTTTGGTAAAGGGAATTTTCCCACAATGCCTTGCAAGTGTACCTGTGCTGGCCCACCCACCATGTGTCAGTTGAGCGAGTAACGTTTTGACATTTCCCTGGGGAAATAATCCAGACTCGACCTCCAGAGAGTTTCATTCTGTTCCCTGACACCTCATTTGAGTCTTTTGTTTTCATTGCTTGTGGAGATGGATGTGCGGAGTGATGGATGAAAGGAGCGGTTGGGGGCATGGGGGGGGGGGGGGGCTGGGGAGGGTTGAGGCTCCATGTAAAAAAAGAAGGGGTGACACAGTGAAATTTGATGGTTAGCTCGCATCCTAGCTTACATCCAACTATAGACACCAGAGAGAGAGTGACTGGGCAGTGTCTTTGACAAGTCCACATTTAGAGCTGCCGCTTATTCCAGGCGTTCCACCGACAGCCTGTTCCCTTTTTAGCCTCCTCCCTGTCATTCACCGGCACCTCTTCCTCCCCGGTGTCCTCCTCGCTCTCGTTGTTCTCCGCATCCTTGCTCTCGGCGGGGCCGCTGTGCTGGCTGCCCGACAGGGCCAGGTAAGGGTGCTGGGGCAGCGTGGGGGAGGGCGACTGCGAGGCGGGGGCAAAGGTGGGACCATCGGCCTGAGCTGCCGTGCCTCCGCTGGACAGCGCCCTGTACTTGAGACGGAGTTTGTGGGGAAGGGCAGTGCCTTTGACCTCTGCGTGACCCTCCTCTCGCTGACCCATGGGCTCAGCCGCCTTCTGGTGGTAGCCACTGATGGAGGAGGAGGAGGAGGAGGGCGACTCGTCGTCTGTGGAGCCCTCCTTGTCAGAGCTGCGGGGGTCCCCGTCGCTGGACGAGGTGTCTTTACCAGAGGCGTTCTCCTGGTAGAAGCCCTCGGCTCTGGACCTTCCTTCGTACGTGAGCACTGGGGGCTCTTCGTCCAACGAGTTGAGGTAGGCGTGGTGTTGGAAGGAGGACTTGCCCTCCTCGCTGTTGTGAATCAAATTCGGGGCAAAGGGGTTCTGTGGGCCATCTGTGTGCTGGTGACTGTTTCCCAGAGCCTGGTAGGTGTAGTGGCCCTGGAGGCTCTGGTGCTGATGTTGGGCATATCTTTGCTGCTGCTCGGACTCGCCGTGACCACCGACCAACTCTGAATACTGTGGCGAGTCTATGGTCTTCGTTCTCTCCAGCCTCTCTGTAACCTCCATGATGGTCTGGGAGCACTCTGAGGATTTGGAGATAGAGGTGAGCTGGCCCTGCTGTGATGGTCTGCTCTGCTGGGCTTGATACTGTTGGTCCATGACGTAAGGGCCACTGCTGGAACGGTGCTGGAAGATCACACTCCTCTGTGCAGAGGTGGCTTGGAGCGCAGGACTGGAGGCCTCTGAATGGCGCTGCTGCTGTTGGTGATGGCTCTGGTAGTCCATGGCACATTCGCCGTCTTGAGCACTCTGCTGGTGAACAGCTACCAGAGCGCTGTGGCATGCACCGTTTGGCATCCCGTTAGTGTTGCCATTACTTTCCACTCTGCTCACCTCCATAGCTGAGGATTCCCTCTTGATGTTGTTATAGCCCATGGGTTCAGGACTGTCTCTGGAAGAGCCATCGGAATCAGAAAGGGAGCCACAGGGAGAATACTTGGGGAGCGGGGTGTGGCGCTCACCACGGCTGGACTGTTCAGTTTCTGAGGAGTCCGAGTTCATCATGACTTGGGAGGTGCTGGAGTAGCCGCTACTGGAGAGGTAGGGGTTGTTGTTGTTGGGGGTACCGTTCACGTCACACCCAAGATCACTGGTGGCGGCAGCAGCTGCACTGGAGATTTGCTGGCTTTTCTCCATGTAGGAGGCTGTGCTGATGAGACCGAAGCGCAACTTGAGCTGAAGGAGCTCTGTCTTTAGACGAACGTTCTCCTCGTTCAGCGCCATGACCCGGGTTTCCAACACCATGTCATTGAGGCGCCGCTTTTCCCGTGACCGCTTAGCAGCTTCATTGTTCTTACGGCGTTTCTCCCAGTAAGACGCATCTTTCTTCTCATCTGAAATAAACTCCCTCTTGCGCCGGGAGTTCAGGTTAGATTTGCTGCCTTTACTCTGGCGGCCACTGCGTGGCTCATCATCGGGCAGGGGGGATGGGATGCTCTCAGAGTAGGTAGAAAATGTCTCCACGTCCAGCGTGTTTTTCTTGCTGGTGGAGGATAGGTGTAAGCTCAGGCTTTCCATTATAACTGACTTAGGGCCAGAGTAGAACTCTAGCAGCTAGGGCAAAGGGGGGAGGGGCAGGTGAGGAATTGTATAAGCCAACTGTTTTTTAAAGGGTTTGACCTATGTTGCAGGATCTGAGAAGAACTCTGGGTGAGGTATTTGAGCTCCACGAAGGGAAAACCTCATTGATGTTTCTTATGAGAACTTTTCAAAATGTTCAAGTGTCCAAACTGGCCAAGAAGATCAAAAAGAGATGAGACTCCACAAAAATGTTGGACATTGAACTAGTCTTCTGAACGCAGAGAGAATGAGGAATAATGGAGGTTTTTCTGTCAAATGTCCTGCCCTTCAAAGTAACATCTGAAGTGGCTCGAAAGGACGCTGTCCTGCTTCTCTGGACGTCTTAAAACAGGATGTGGGTCACTCCGTCTACTCCAGGGTTTTCCACCGCTGAACCTGAGGACCCAGTTTCAGCTCTGCCAGCTGGCTTGCTCACCAGGAACTGTGAGAGAGAGAGAGAGAGAGAGAGAGAGAACATACATTAATAACTTGGCCCAATGAACGTTCATGTACTAAAAGTACATTGACAATTGACAGATATACAATACAGTGCCGTAAAAATCGGACAAAATCATTCAGGTTACGTAACATCTGAGGTTCAACTTGGGAAAGGTTTAGTGTTTCTCATAATGACTGGTGCTATCACATTTCTTATACTTACTGCCACAACCTTCTAGAACAGTGGTTCCCAGAACTTTTTAACTCGAGACCCAAAAGAGAAATTAGACTGGGACCCAAACTAGTGAAAATAGCAGACCTACAAGCTAAATCGGCAATTTTCACTAGTACATCTTAAACATTTGTTTCCTAATTTATGGTATCTCTATATGGTATAATTGAATTTAGTTTTAAATTTTTTGGGAAAGTTTTTTGAAAACATTTTGAATAATAATAATTCAAAAGCAAAATGTAGGAAACAAAGATTAAAGGGACCCATACAAATCTGTCTGCGACCCACAAATGGGTGTTCTAGAAGGTGAAATGCAGTTCTCACAACCCCTCTCTCCCTCTCTTTTCTTTCTATGTATCCATTTGGCAGCAGAGGGGACTGGGGCTGGGACCGTGCTGACTGCAGAGCCCTTGTGTAAGACACTGCACTGTCACAGTCACATAATGGACTAGAGCTGGCTGATGACTGTGTGTGCCAGTTCACTCAGTGCAGAGACTGGCAGACAGAGGGTGGAGGGAGGGACGCGAATTATAGCATAGCAGTGGTGTGCAGCGCTCTCTATGACTGATCCATGTGAGATATCACACGGGCAATGTCTGATATATTTTTGCATACGCTTGGGTAATGACACATTAATGTCTTATGATTGTCAGTTAACGATTTATTTTACTATTATTATTATTATCATTATTCTTTTATGCTTAAGATAAATAAGCTAGACAACTGCTTAGTGCATATGAGGCCAAATATAGTCGTGCAAGCTGGATGTCCCATCTGTCATGCCAGCCACGAGGTCTCTGTTTCTTTGGTAACTCTCACACAAACAGTAGTAACTTTACACAACACCAAACTTAAACCCCACCACACTTGCTAGGTAGTGTCTATAACTCTATATTCCATCTTAAACAGGAAACCTTGTCATTTTTTTACGGCAAGTCAATGAAAATATTTACTTGATTACACACAACACATAACAGGAACATAACAAGTAGTAGATTATTATTATTATTACAATGAGATTCGAGGGCAATCATCAACATGAAAACTGTTTTTAATGTAATGACATGCAAGGAGTGCATGTAATAATCTGGGTCACTGTGTCAGTGGGTCACGTCGAACGCTAGCCAATACAGTAGAATATCTGTTTATCAAGGGTGCATGTAGTAAAAGATCAAACACTCGGTATGCAAGCCTGATCTTCCTCCTCTTTCTGAGCTTTTAGAGAGCTAGCTATTTCACATGTTGTAATTGCAGGAAGTTGATTTCCCTCGCCTATCAATCCTGAAGCATTCCACCTGACATAGGGGGTTAAATGTTATGTACATTTCCACACAGAGGGGCATGAACCTTTCAGAGTTCAGTGACGCAATAATACAGAGTCTCATTCTAACATCCAGCCTAAACTCCTACAATCTACAGAGCTATTTACGTGATGTAGGTTATTGGGTCATGACCGTCATGTGCCAATCAATGACAACATGAACACTGATAACTTTTAATATTAATCATTTAACAATAGCTGAAAACATTTGGAAATTATTGCTGTTGTTTGAGTGTGTGCATGTGCCATTTATTTCACTGTGTATGTGTGTGTGTGCGCGTGTGCGTGTGCGTGTATATTAAGGGTGCAATGGTTTACAAAATTCACTGTTCGGTTCGGTTCGATATTTTGGTGTCACGGTTCGATACTTTTTCCGATACAAAAAATAAACAGAAATGTCCTTGATTTATACATTTATTTTTATAACTACGTATTATTTTGTATTAGTTTTAACTTTGAACAATGCGGTAGTGGTTCTCTAAGTGGGCTTTGCGGACCCCTAGGGGTCCTTGAGGGGGTTCCAGGGGAATGTGGATGTGGAGTGGTATTGTATTGTATTGTATTGTATTGTATTGTATTGTATTGTATTGTATTGTTCCGTACAGGTCATTCGGTTCGGTACACCCTCGTATTGAACGGTTCAATACGAATACATGTATTGTTGCACCCTTAATATATATATCCTATATCAGAATTATTGCCACATGTTTACTATAGCTATTTTAAACATACACAACGTTTCCATCTATGTCTATTTTGAGTCGCTGTCCATACCCAACGTGTGCGTTACTGCCTCTTACCTAGTACTCCATGTGCTACTGTTACATAATGTCACAGTCACAAGCCACACGTAATACAGTATGAAGTCCCTGAAGCACCTTGGCTTGTGCTCTGATGTTTTTTCTTTGCTTAGGCTAGAGTACACCATGTATTTGCCAAGGCCTATCATTTAGGCATTTGGATAAAGGAGCAGCCAGTGTAGACAGGTTCCCATACTTCACACTTCATAATATTAGACTTCAACAGAGATTGGTATCTGCGTTCGTGAAATAGTGTGCTTGTTCTGTCTCTACCCTTTTTGTCTCCATAGCAGAATGCAATAGTAGAAAAACAAGGAATTCCTATTTGGATACGAAGCACTAGCAGACATGGGAAAAACATGAGGTCAAGGAACCCCTCCCCCCCTCTCTCCCACACACACACACACACACACACACACACACACACACACACACACTGGTAATTTCCAGACAGACTAAATGGAGAGAGGAGGGCTGCTGAGCGAAGAGGGGAGGGGAAGACGTATGCATACGTCTGCATTGTCCCACTGACCTAGAAAAGACGCAATGTACGCTCCTCCCGTCTTTGACGGTGCGCCATAAAATAGGTCAGTGGGACTGCGAGAGAGGGAGGCACGGAGAGGGGAAAAGCGCCATATAGTGCACTCTAAAAATAGAGCCACAGAAAGAGGTGAAGGGGGGGGGGGGGGGGTGACTATAGAGGAATTCAATTGGTGGCCGTGCGGCATTTCAGCGACACTGCGGCATGAATATAAATGAGAGGACGTTAGAACGTCATCAATTTAGAAATTGGGATTATAAAACGGAACTGGTATGCAACATTTATCCTGCTTTCAGCTAAAAGACAAATCCCTGTGAAATTTCTGAATTAAAAAAAAAAGAAAAGAGAAATGCTATTGACGTCAGAACACACACCCATATCTGCAGCTAAATTCACATCATACAGCCTCTCTTGGGACTGCAGGGAGAGGAGGGGGCTGCTGCTACAGTGCCTATGTGCGCGTATACAGTACGTGCTCAGAATTTCTCTGATGCAAAGCAGAGCTTGTGTAACACATGCGTAGCCTATTACACAATGGCAGATGCTACAGGTTTCTGGTTATGTAGACCTAAGCTATGTTCACACTGGAATTCTTGGGGATTCTTGGTTTGAAGTGAACAGCAAAATAAAAACTAACAAACATGGAAACAGATTTTTGCCAATCAGATTTGAGCCATAATCCTATTAGGCGGTGTGAAATGGGATATAAATCAGATTTTTTAAGATTTGTCTCAGTCACTCTGGACTAGGGCCGGGGAATTGATATGAAAATATCAAAAACGATATTGAGAGCCAATAACCCTCTTTTAACCGAATAATCAAGAAGCACATTTTCTTTATTTATAATTATACATCAATGAATCAACATAAAAATGTGACCCATTGTGAACTTTTTGTGAACATTTTTTTCACTACATATATTAATCATAATCAAGGCAAAAGTTTGAAACTGACATTGTCGTACAAGTATGAATCAAGCATTGCTCGCCCCTATGTTATTACAGTGTAACAACATAATAGGTGTTTCGGATTGGATTGGATTTCAGACTGAAATCAAATCCGATCTGACCACTGTCAAATAACAGTGAGGAGACTGGAGAGTCAATCCTAAAGAACAATTTGAGAAACAAATCGGATTTGCCTATAGTCTGAACACAGCCTGGCATGCTGCAGTCTAAACAGCTAAGAGCTAAAATTGAAATGGTAATATCAGGGTATATTAATGCCAGTTAAGATGGAGAGGTAGAGATGTAGTTCACGCAACGTTAGAGCATTGTGGGACTCTGTGGGTAATGGGGGTCTAAATTGACCTATACAAGTCTGTAACTCTAACAGCATGCAAATGGAACCAAATGGACCCTAACGGTCCATTTGGTTCCATTTGTATACTGTCAGAGTTAAGGGGAAATCTTGAAATGTAAAAGTTTGAGAAACACTGCATTAGAGGGTTTCCAAAAGAATAGGTTTTTCCACTTGAATAACAAAGAATGAACTCCCTGCGGCTGTGAGTCTGCATGTGGGTTTTGGGCTGTGGGGAAGTGGACTAAATGCTCAGCACTGACTACATAGTTCTCAGACACTTGTTGCACCTTTGACCCCTCCTCTGAGGCAAGTCTGGCCCGGATAATGTATGGCATCCCTTTTCCCCTCCTCCACCTCTGCGGTGATCCTCCACCCCCACACATGTGGAGGGGGCCCCAGCCAGGCATCTCCATTTTGTCCCCTGGCTTTGTGTTAAGAAGAAGCCCGCGGAACTTGGAACCCGGAATCCAAACATTCCAGGTCAACTGCTGCCATGTCCTATATGGCTGCCTGTTTCCACTCCACTCAGTCATGTTTACAAAGGATCCTATACTTGCAGTGGTTCTCAAACTTTCACATTTCAAGGTCTCCCCTTAACTCTGACGGTATACAATGGAACCAAATGGACCCGCCAGGGTCCATTTGGTTCCATTTGTATAATGTTAGAGTTACAGACTTGCATGGGTCAATTTAGACCCCCAAAAAGGAACCCACAAAGTCCCTAGAATCCACTTTGAGAGCCACTGCTATGAAACAAGCACTTCTAGTTGCACTATATATTGTTGACTAACCCTAACCCCTATAGTCTTTGATGAAAATACATTTTAACCTATAGATTTTCAAATCTCACATGTTAGTCAGCATCGTCCTAATTTAGAAACGTCCTAAAGGTTTCATCACCACTGATTACATTTCTCAAAGTTTCTGCCCGTCAACTACCGGGAGATCCCCGCCCATACAGTATGGATTACATCTGCATTTGTTTGTAGGATCTCTCCAGTGTGACTGCCAATATTCTAGATGGCCACTACTTTAACATTCAGCTCAAATCTTTATCATCTGTATAATAAAATGCTAGACCAGGGAACATCACAAAGTCTATAAACTAAAAGAAGACAAGACATGGCTGCTAAGCAGCACAAGTGGGCCAGTCAGCAAAGTAAGGTGAAATGTGTGCAAATCCTCTCCCCTGTGTGTACACATGTTCCACCAGATAAAGTGACAAAGTAGTCCTGCTCTTCTTGCCCCTCATAGCTCATGTCTGACCTATATTCAGAGAGCTGGCTGGGAGGTGGTGAGTGACTCTGAAACCAGACCAGCAGTCTGGCAGTCTACAGAGCTCCGCAGAGCTCTGCCTGTCTGGTCCAGGCAGGCAAAGCCAGAGAGTGGGTTTCTGCCCATTGCATCACATTCACATCCTGGTGGATGCTCGCTAATTCTAATTACACAACAATGCCACACAAAGATGTCATCTCACAGGGATTTTGGGACGGCTTTGCGTGAAACAGAGGGGATGATTATCTGGTTTAGCCTCCATTTTCTGTGTCTGATATTTTATCATGAGAGAGAGAGAGAGTGTGTGAGTCTTTTATCAGAAGTCTGTTCCTGTGAGGTCAGTGAGGTTGGGTTACATCATCACTGTTCATTTCTAATAAAACACATTATTTGTGTTAGACATCGTACCAACGTACTGAATACTTAATAACCTTGGCCGTGTTGTTGTGAATCTATTATGAATGACATGGAAAATAAGTGTGAAAACATGATTCAATTACAGGATTATGTTCCCATGGGAGAATCACTGTTCATTGCTTCTCTTATAGCTGGTTATGTCATAACCTCCAAGTCCCTCAATGCTAAGCTCTCTGTTTTACTTATTGTTGTTGCATTCTAAAGCAGGGGTGTAAACAGTTCCTAATTGATTTAATGCAAAAATAGTAGATCTACAAGCTCACAGCTAGCACAACACCCTTGTACGACAAAAGTTGTTAATCTGATTTATCGATTTAGCTGATTAGGAGAAAGAAATCGTACAATTTCTTCGTTGATATCTACAAATATCTTTTATTAATTCGATAGAAAAATCAAAGAGAATCTATAATTGCAGGCAGCCCTATTCTATATTAGTTTTTCTTTTTTTCCCAGTTAAGACAAATATTAAGAAAACATGTATTTATAAAGAATATTTATTATTTTATTTTTTTCAGTTGTCAAGACACCTAAGTTAAGTCAGTTATGGAGTTTGTGCGTGACAGATCTACATCTGAACATGCGTGAGGATTCTTCACATCAAAGCCAGGGTAAATGTGATATAGTCAGATATGGTTTAGAACATGTTACCACTCTGTCTACATGTATTTGATCAAATGTTAGAAAACATTTGATGTTGGGGGATTCATAAGAAACAATATACAGGGACGAAATTGTAGGCTACCCTTTGCCTAATGGGTAGTCAATTTTAACATAAAACATTTTGGGGGGAATTGTAAGAAAAGTGACCTAATGTGTGTGTGTGTGTGTGTGTGTGTGTGTGTGTGTGTGTGTGTGTGTGTGTGTGTGTGTGTGTGTGTGTGTGTGTGTGTGTGTATTTTCACTACTCTACTACATTTGTTCTAATTTACAGAATGTATTAGGTTTTCTTTGAAAAACAAAATGAATTTTGTTTTTATTAAATTAATGGGAATGTTTTTTGAAAATATTTGTAATAATAAGGGGCCTAATTAACACCCAAAATGTAGGAAACCAAAAATTAAGGGACCCATAAAAATCTGTCTGCGACCCACAAACGGGTCCCGACCCAGTGTTTGGGAAACAGTGGTCTCTACAGTCTACAGCTCATTCCCTGGAAAACACCATGAGGGGGGGAACAACTGCCTCAGTGCCTCGCCTTGACATTGAGCACACTGAGAGATGCAACCACGTTTCAACCATTCCTACTATCCCACAGAAAACAAGCCATCCGCTCATTTGAAATAAAGTCTAATACATAGACCATAAACCAAATCGTGCGTGGTATCTGCTGAACTGTACACTCTTAAATCATAAAAAAATATGCCTGTATTGACGTTAATAGGACCGTAATGTCTCAAAGTCACGGACACCGACTAACGTTGTACCGGCAGGGTGAGAGGAGTCGCCATGTGAACAATGCCTCAATGTAGCCAGCAGCTACAAGCATCATGTCCATGCACTTCATAAGACAAGACAGACACACATACAGCCAAAGCAACCTTATAAACCATCCGTAATCCGTTTGTAACAACGACATTATTACATGTGATGTACCATAAATAAAGGCTAAATTTATCCCCCTTCCCACGTTTTGACTACAACACAAGAGGGTCCCCATTTAACGTACCTTCAAAAAAGTGACGTGTCTCCACAAAAATGCAGGCTTGCCCGACACAAAAGCTGTCTGTTCCGCAGTTGAAGTTTGCTTCCTCCGTTGTCTCTGATCCCTCTCTTTTGTCTTTTCCTGGCTCCTGCCTGGGAAAAACTGCCTCCTCGGATTGTTTTTCCCCCTCTCTGGTGGTCTCTACTCACGTTAGTTAGCCCGTGTTGATCGGCTGCTTGGCTCTGAGTGCATGTGTTATGCTGGGGACTTATTGCTCCAGTTTCTCTGCTGCTCTCCCTCTCCCCTCTAGAATATGTGTTAGTAGGTCAGCGGTTGCATAACAGCTCTTACAGGCTGCCTAGTCACATTTTTGTCCTCTATCTCGCCCCGTATTCCAGGCGATCCATCCACCAGACCACCACTATTATATCAGGTGGTGTTAGGTAAGGTGGTTCTCAAACCTTTTCATGCCAAGGAATTGAATCCCCCGAATTGACACTTATTTGCTTGCAGACCCCCGTTTGGAAAGATGCCAGGGACCCAAGATTTTTTCAAGGCCCTAGTCACTAGAGCCTTAAAAAATCTTCTAGTGATTCTCTACCATTTTAATTTCAAGGACCCCCCAGTTTGACATGCATTAGGCTACGGACCCCCATTTAATGGCATTTCTATCCCTGAGACCCCAATTTGATATTGTAAAATCAATGTTAATTTAATTCTGAGAGTGTACAACTATTGGGTTTTGGGTTCCATTTCTACACTCTCTGATTTACATACCAGGGTCGATTTGGTTCCTAAATTTAGCTGGGTACCCCCTGGAACTCCCTCAAGGACCACTGGGGGTCCCCGGACCTCACTTTGAGAACCAATGTATTAGGTAACGTGCTGTTACGTGCACTGGGGGTGGCCTGCCTGTAGTAGGCTAGTAGTCTGACTGAGGATCCCCGGACGCCAGACCCCATGTTTGAATAGAGTTTGTTCAGTAACAGCTGGACCCCCCATGCAGAAAATGGGCCTACATTTTCATGGTCAGGATACAGGACGTCACTAGAATAAACAATTGATGAAACAAAACGCATATAGGAATGAGCAGACAACAACATTTTAACTGGAACACTATACATTTTAAGCTGATTGGATGAAATTGGTGTCATACTTGAAATGTATTTTCTGTTTACAAAAGATAGATGGGGAGACCCCTTACTGAACCACACTATTATAGGCAACTGTCAGAATACAGAGCTTTAACCTTAACAAAGGTGTTTATTTGCTATTATGTCTCAATACAAATGTCTTTAACTTTTAACCAGAAATTATCACTTTTTTGATTGATTGAATACTTTACAAATAGTACAGTGGTACGATCGATTATACAATGATGCTAAAAGGATAACACAAAAAGCCAGGCTCACAACTATTGTGAGCTTATACTAGTTTTGTCAAAGAGATTAGTGAAGATGGAAAACATGAGGGTTCCAAGTACAGGCCTCTGGGGGGACCCTGGTCAACGACGTGGTACCGTATAGGCCTATAGGGTTTAAGTGGTTAAAGAGGTTGTCTTTCCTAGAGGTATGCAGCTGTTCACTTCTGAGAGAGCCACAATCCATCTGGCAATGGGAGATGTGATTTTATTTCATTGCTATAATGTACATTCTTTGGCAGTGACCAGCAGGAACTCTGTAAGCTTGATGGAATAACTATGTGTAAGATTAGAGTTTGAGAAGTTGCCCAAAAGGCATCTCAGGATCCATTGGAAAAGTATACTCCATGTGGATAAAACATCAACTTCCCTGCCAAAAGCCTTATAGTTTATTACACTGCCAAATGGAATAAAGGAAAGTGACCACATCTAAAGTAAAGGGATCAGACATTGGGGTTATTATAGCCGGGAAGTAGGGCTGTGCAATATAGTATATAGGCCTAAATCAATATTATTTTGTTATTGTGATATGAGACTCGCTATTGCCTGAGATTTTGGATATCGTAATATCATGACACAATATGGCTGTGTTGTCTTTTCGTCCATCATTTTAATCACTTAAAGGAGTAGTTCACTCCAAAAGTGACTTATTTTTTATTAATTACACCTTTAATTCATGGAGATTTTTTTTATCACATTCCTAAGCCAATAATTTTATGACCGGCGGAGTCTCTGGTAGAGTCTCAGAGTCTCAGTATAGGAGATCCTACTGATTTTGATTGATTGATTGGATACTTTGTCTAAAATTGTAAACAGCACGTGTCAAACATTCAGACTGATCATTGGTCATCAAATTATTGGCTCAGGAATGCGACAAAAACTCAAATCATCATTCATCTCCAAGGCTTCATGTTCATGGTGTGTGTAATTGATAGAAAATAAGTCGTTTTGGGGCTGAACTACTGTACACTACCTGTTTTATACATTCAAAGATATTCAAAAATAGCTAAAATATGATATTTGATTTTGTCGCGATTTCCCAGCCCTATTTCTAGGGCAATCTAAGGGTAAGATAAATCTGATGTAGAAAGATTGAACCAATCTACTGTAAATGTTCAATTTAGTGATATAATGTAAACTACATTGCTACATAGGGTCTGGAGCAATCTCATCTAAACCTTTAGTTCCAACAATTGGATTTATGGGGAAAAAAAGAAGAAAAAAAAAAGAGAAAAAAAAAACATTTTCAGAGGGTGACATCTCAGGTAAGTTTCACTGGCCTTGAAGAGGAGCCCTTGGTGTATTTGACAAAGAAATCCTTGTGAGATTCAGTTGCTGATAATATGTTTCTGCTTTAATTGCTGTAAAGAAACAAAATCACAATGCTCCAAGCAAGTGATAACCTTTTTAGGCCAAGACTTAAGTTCATTTTCTGGTGCAATGTAGGAATAAGCCATGGGGGACAGAAAGCGATCTTTCCCAAACATCTTGTGCACCTTGAGCCAAATTCTGACAGTGATCCTGAATGGATTATGGGTAATAGATCTGATTAACTTTCCATCCCATTCCATTTGTTCCAAAAGTAAGGAAACTTGACTCTTGGTCCATTATATCTCCCCTTTAATAATACCAATTGTCATTGTGATTTTATATCATTTTTATTGTTGATTAGTCACCTTTAGGGTGCATCGCATGGGGGTCATGCTCAAGCTCCCTCAGCCCTATGTTCCCTCAGCCCTATGTTCCCTCACTCCCTAACAATTTATTATACCCTATGTTCCCTCAACCCTATGTTTCCCCCAGCCCTATGTTCCCTCAATTCCAAAATAGACCCTATGTTCCCTCAGCCCTATGTTCCCTCAACCAAAAAATAGACCCTATGTTCCCTCAGCTCTATGTTCCCTCAGCCCAAAATAGACGGTGCCATGGCATTGGTCCGACATCTCATTGTTCCGATGTCCCATTAAGGGCGTCTTACTGGGCAAGGTTGCGCCATCTGTCTTGGCCACCAGTCTTGGCCATAGGGGGTCCCTGGGGGTCCCTGGAGCTCAGGGGTGGAGGTTGTGGTTTGGCTGCCAAGGAGTGTATGTGCAAAGTTTGGCATGGATAGGGGCAACGATGGCAGATATATGAGTAGGGCAAAAGTGTGACGTGACATGTGACGGACAGACTGACTGACTGACGGACTGACTGACGGACTAACCGATAGCCAGTGGAGGTTTTGATAGTAACTGCGACCTGACGGTCGCTATTAGCCTTCTTTCTGTGTTAAATACAAAGTTATTTTAATCAGAATTCTAACCAAAACGGATAATCCCTTGCAACATGATGTACACGTGTAAGTATCTCCAGAACATTCAACACACAGTGCACGTATAATTTGATGTTGTGGTTACCATCAACACAGGTGTAAAGAAAGATGTGTGGGCTGAGGGAACATAGGGCCTATTAGGGGACTGCCCATAAGTCTGACATCTCATTAGTCCTGCAGGGTTAGGTTTAGGCATAGTTTTACTGACGTTAGGATTATCATTCACCAGGTTAACATTAACCAGGTTAGCATTCACCAGTGTCATCAGGTTAGCATTCTTCAGGTTAACATTCACCAGCATTCAAAAGGTTAGCATTCACCAGTGTCGGCAGGTCAGCATTCACGGGTTAGCATTCACCAGTGTTGGCAGGTCAGCATTCACCAGGTTAGCATTCAACAGCGTCGGCAGGTTAGCATTCACCAGGTTAGCATTCACCAGCATCGGACGAATGGGGCGTCAGAACAATGAGACGTCGGAAACAATGCCATGGGGGACTGAGATTTTTGGTCTGAGGGAACATAGGGCTGAGGGAACATAGGGTCCTATTTTGGGATGAGGGAACATAGGGCTGAGGGAACATAGGGCTGAGGGAACATAGGGCTGAGGGAACATAGGGCTGAGGGAGCTTGAGCATGGACCCAGCCAAACGTGTGGGTAGTGCCAACCATAGATTTGCCAAAATGGCCTTTACTGTTCTGCTGGCATTCACTCTCATTTTGAGCTTCAAGTGCTGGCAGATGTGTGCCAGTCACAGGTGTTTGCCAGTCACAGGTGTGTGCTCAGCCCAGCACCTGAGCAGGGGTTCTGCAACTTGTTGAGTTTTTGGTTTCTTCAAGCAACAACACTGGTGGAAACAAGACACGTTTGTCCCTTCAGGGGACAATAGGGCAACTCGAGGCTGGTGTTCCAGCATTCAGAGAGGCAGCATTAATAAGTGTCAGCCCTGGTACCATTTCCAAACTTAGGAGACTGGTGAAGTCAAACACAGACCAAAATGTGGCCGTCCCAAGAAGAAGACAACACCCCAAGAAGACCGGTTCCTCACCCTTGCTGCACTGAGGAACCGTAGGCTTACTTCCAGAGACTATACAGGGAAGATTTGCTCAACGGTACCAAAGACAGCTCTCTCTACAGACTGTGAGGAACAGGCTGCATAGAGCCAGTCTTCATGCTTATAAGGCTGCCAGGAGGCCTGCAATGACGGCCCGACACCGTCAGGCCCGTTTGCACTGGTGCCGACAGCACAGACAGTGGAACTTTCAAATGTGGGGCAACGTCATGTTCAGTGATGAATCAAAGTTCTGTCTGTGGAAGGTGGATGGCAGGATCAAAGTGTGGAGACGGCAGGGAGAACACTTTGCAGATTGCTGCACAGATCGTGTGACATCTTTCCATGGGGGCAGTGTCATGGTGTGGGTATCTCACTCACAGGGAAGACAGAACTTACTTGTCATCACTGAAGGCAATCTCACTGCAGTGAGATATCGGGATGAGATTCTGGATTCAGTGGTGATCCCATACCTCCAGAATTTGGGACCTAATGCTATCCTCCAGGATGACAACACTCGCCACCACTGAGCCAGGATCATCAGAGAATGCCTCCAGAATTTGGGAGTGGAGAGGATGGAATGGCCTGCCGTCCAGACCTCAACCCAATTGAAAACTTGTGGGATCAGCTTGGGTGAGCTGTACGTGCTAGAGTGACCAACAGAACCACGTTGGCTGACTTGCGACAAATCCTGGTTGAGGAATGGGATGCCATCCCAGAGCAAGATGTGGCTATGTTGGTAACCAGCATGAGGAGGAGATGCCAAGCTGTTGGGGCTGCATATGGATCTTCCACCCACTACTGAGGTCCCTGACACTGAGAGTAAAATTAATAAAGTGTATACATTGCCAATATGTGTTGTTTTTTCTTGTCCTTATTACTGTGGGAGAGTGCAATCTTCAATTCTCCAAGCAACAAAGGTGAATAACAACAGAACATTATTACAGGCCATTTTGGCAAATTCTTGGTCGCGCTACCCACACGTTTGGCTGTGTTGCTCATTCCACGAATGGCCGATGCTTACAAGCTGTACCTCGTTGTAAAGGCGACAATGAAAATGATAGCCTAAATGAGTCTGTAAATCAGAAGGCACGCCCAGTATTACATATCTATCGAAGTGTCCCTGAGCAAGACACTTAACTCCTAACTGCTCCTCCTGAATGTCTTGAATTTCCCTGCGGAATTAATAAAGTCTGCAAATGTATACTTTATTAATCTACAAAATACTTCCTGGGTGAAGAACACGTTTCTATTTAGCTTAAATTCACCATCGATGATGTCACTGGAAGTATAGGCAGATTTCTGAATTGTCCACACACAGCCCTCCTCTGAGACACAGAGTAGACAAAAATGGTACCATCTTATAATCAGCATTAGTGAGGAGGAAGACCAATCCTTTAACCACATGAACCCTATTCTGGGGTTATTGTATTATAACTATTATCAAATAAAACGTGTATCTATATTTTGATTGCACATTCATCAAAATATTACAATAGCTGCTGTTAACATTTCTTCTTTGTCATGAATTATCACACTGCAAACAAATTAATTAATTCACATGCCCCTCCTCAGCTGACACGGCATTGGGATGATTGTAAAATAATTATTGTTGCACACGGCATTGGGATGATTGTAAAATAATTATTGTTGCTGTCGGGTGGAAACCTTGTATGTCCAGAACCGTTTGTTTTGTATTTATCATTTTAAAAATGATTTAAACTAGTGAAAACAGCTGATGCTGTTTTCACTACTTTTGTGAGACGGCCTTGTATGATGAAGCAGGGCTTTGCTTTGCGAAAAACATGTACAAATTTGAAACTTGGAGATACGAGGTTTCTGCCCAACAGTGACGTTATGTAGATGTAGTAGTAACTCTGGGAAATATTTCATATATAAACCACTTGACCCTTGTGTTTTTGAAAATAGGTAATGCCAAGTTCAATGTGATACATTTTCTAATACAATGAATTATTTTCCTCTTTTTTAGGTGAACAGTGTACAGTATATCTGCTTGGAATGTTATCCTCTAGTCTACAGTATGGATGTGTGTGGATGTGTTCATGTCCAATGAGGCTATATGTGAGAGACCATTCCTCGATTTCCAGCCCACTCTCCCATCCGTATCCCTTCCCCCTGCTTTGTCTTGAGACACCACCACAACACACACACACACACACACACACACACACACACACACACACACACACACACACACACACACACACACACACACACACACACACACACACAATCATTAGACAATTGAATTGACAATTGGGAAATGCTGGCCTTGAACTTGTCTGACTCCACCCCGCTGTCCTCTGTTAACCAACCCCCATCACACACACACACACACACACACACACACACACACACACACACACACACACACACACACACACAGGCTGCATCTTCATGCAAGTATTCCCTTGGAAACTGTGGCCGTGCCTGCCTAGCAACCAAAAGGTTCTCTCTCTCTCCCCCTCCTATAAGGATTATGGGATGGGGGTTGCAGACTGGGCGGGTAATGATCTACTGGAGACAAAAGATGTGATGTGTTTATCTGATGTTGCTGTTATTGCCAGGAAGCGAGAGGTTACGAGCAACGCCAATACAACAGGAGCGTCCACCTGTCCATCTCAGCCCCAGTGCCTTTCTCATTTCACACCCATGTTGCATTGAAAAATGCTTTGCATTGTTACTGGCGCATGTAGTATTACAATATAGTAATCATATTATTTTACTTCTATCATTTTCTTTTAAATTACTTATTTTATTTAAGGGTTGTACTTCCTCAAATGCGGTTTGAGGAAGAAATACAGTTACAAATGGAATGTAAAATATGTTATATTTGACACATCACCAAGAGCCTGTGGTACTATGTCATTCAGACACTAGGATGTCTGAATGCAGACCTCATTGATGTACCTGTTATGAATGAATAGTGCTTCAACAACAAAGCTTAAAAGATACTTGGCACCACCTGGTGTATGTAAGAAGTCATGACATCAATTATCAAGAGGATCACTCATACAAGCAGATCAACGTTGTTCCGCAAAGAACAAGAAGGTGGCACATGATCATTGACATTCATTGAAGGCATCTGTTAGTAGCCTAATACTACTCCATCTTATTTTATGTACTTAGATTTGTTTTTCTTGACCAAACATGCTAACTGTGTTTAGATAACCTTGTTTACACAGATGCTAGGTTTGACTTTTACCCAGTATCCTAGTTTCATTGAAGCACTATTCTTTTTTCTTTGCAATTGACTATTTTACCCTGTCATTTGTTGACAATAGAGTTAATGCTATATTTGCTCTGATCTTGCACTTGTACTGTAAGATGCTCTGGATAAGAGTAAGTATCTGCTAAATGCCTATATTGTAAATTGTAAGTTATTCCCCTTTCAAATGGCCAACAGCAGAGCTTCAGTGCCATAGTGCACCTCATGAGGTCATTTTCAGCAGAATTTGTAGCTAGATTAAAGACATGTTCTCCATTGCACTCTTTCACAGAGTTAATGCACTGTCCGCCCTTCATAGCAGTTCACCCATGTGGGCCAATCAATATCCATCTCTGTCTTTCTGTTACCAAAAATAGCGATTCTATTTTAGATGTTGAGATGACTCATACACAGCCAGCCTCCTCTCTCATCATCACCCCGCCCTATCACTAAGTCACTTGTGCTGTAGTCTAAAGTCTACCCTTACAGCTCAGTAACCAGAGAAGATGCATTTAGCAGTATTTGTAACCTGCAAATACTGAATCAACCCTTTTAAAGTATTTATTCAAAAGAAAGTATGAAACAAATAGATATTCTGAAGTGTTACAAAATATATTATTTTACATTATGTGGAGATCTCAACTCAATACTGCGTGTTATAGACCTTTTTTCCCACAATGGGATATGCTTCACAGAGCAAAGATTTATCTTCTTATCTTATGGGGTGGTGGCTCAGGGGTAGAGTTGCCGTCTTAGAACACAGAGGATTCCCGAAGTGTTCCCAGTTCGATCCTGGGCTCCCCCAGAGTTAGTGTCAAAGAGTCCTTGAGCAAGACTCTGAACCCCTAGTTGCCACCAGTGAGCAGGTTGGTGCCTTGCATGGTTTCCTCCGCCAAAGTTGTATGAATGTGTATGTGACTGGGTGAATGTAATGCACAATCTTTGTAAAGCACCTTGGATAAAGGCACTATTAAAAAAATTACCATTTATCTCGTGTCTCCCATCTGAATATGAATTGTTGCTGCTACAGCCTCTATACTAGCCTGTGGATAGGGAAAGTGTCTCATGACACAAAACATGTAATTAACTTTCTATGTATAGAAAGTCGAATCGCTGTAGTTCTTATCACAGACAAAACTGTTGAGTGCAACATAGGTGTGTACTTTAATAGCATTTAACCCCCTTTGGTAAAGGTTGATATCAAACCACATAGAACAGCTGTTTAAAGTAATCACTGGAGACAACAATGTCTTGTGTATTTAATTAGTCTTGTATTTTTGCAAGCAATTCCACTTGCAGTGAGGCTTGCCACAAATGCTCAGATGCCAATTCCTCTTAGATTTACATTACATTTAAATTGACCTGTTAGATTAAGCAAATTGCTCATGCTTATTTTGTACATTATAATATTCACCACACCCCCAGTATTGTAATTTAGTTTTAAAGTATAGCTACATACATCAATACTATATCTCTATGAATTATGTAATAAGATAGCATTAAATGTTGATTTATGGGGGTTATTTTACACTATATGTTATATGAATGTTATTATTGTTATATTTGTGTAAGAGATAATGTAAATTGAAATATTATTTGCCATAAAAGATGCAGGGTTATTCTATATAAAAATATATTTATTCATTTATTTAAAAGTACAGTTCACATTAATGACAGCATCTGAAAATCTACAGTGCCGTGGTCACCACAGTGTGTCACAAGATAGTCTAACATAGGTACAGTAATGCCTGCTTTATACGTCATTGCATTCAGATGTCATGCAACCATGGATGAATCAGACATAAGGGATACTTCAATGACCTGTGAGAAGTACATTTGAAACATGTAAACATTTGCTAATTGTAAATCTCAAAAGTATCTACTATGTTTTCCAGTGTTTCCAACTGACCTGTTCATTCAAGGACTCTTAATAAGAAATATACCATGTCCTTCAAACTGACATACATGTAAAATGTATTGATCTCAGATTGTTTGACAAATCAATTAGCACAGTTACATTCTATGTGAGTCCACAGTGAGGAAACACGTCTAAACAAGTAACTACACAAGTAACCACAGTCATTATGGGTAGTATACCCATGGCAGTATGCTGGCCATAATGACACCAGATGGGATACATCACTCATATGTCAATCGGAGCCAGAAGTCAGCCCTCTCTCCAACCTATACTTTTGGCCAACATAGCCTGCTAAAGTCTAATTTAATCATATGACTATCTAGCGCTCGTGCTGCCTGCAGATTAATCTTTTCTCTTGAAAGTTAGTTATTTTTGCCGTACCGTTGTACAACAAAGTTTGAATTAGGCTTAAGACTGATCTTAGGTGAGCTTGGTGTGCAGCTGCTGAGAGAAGAGTTTCTTGAGCTGAGCCACCTCCTGAGACAGAGAACTGAGCTGGGACTTGAGGCTGTCGTTCTCCATTGTGTTCTTGGACTCTGCAGAGATGTGAGTTGGCGAGGAGTCGTGAGATCCAGAGGAAGGACACCGGTACTGCTGCGCAGTCCCACCACGGGCCTCCTCCCTGGGCCAAGGCGGAGCCTGACTATCTACCTTACCCTCCCATACGGCCTGCTGGTGGTTCCTCTGTTGGATGTGGGGACCCACTGTGGCTACAGGCAGACAAGTAGGCCTGCTGTCAGAGAAGAGGGATACCTCCCCTCCATCAATGCCTCCAGCAGGGCATTTAAAGCGCAGCTTATGTGGGAGGCTCTTCAGGCCCTCTGCTGAATCTTGCCTTCTGATGCATTGTCCCTCATTGGCCTCCAGGGTGCAGGGCTGAGAGTCATACCCTTGTTGTTGTTCTTCCACCACCCTTCGTGGGGATGGGCGGTTGTGATCACTTAGTCCGTCATTGAAAAACACAGGGCTGTCTACATTTGAGCGCCCCGTGGTGGTTAAACCAGAGTCTTCAGACGTGCCCCCGGCACTACGACCTGATGGCACCCCGGCTCCCCGCGGCCCGTACATGGCACCCTGCTGAGGAGGGTAGGGGTGAGTGTGGTGCGAGCCGGAGCAGGAAGGAGTGTTATATGAGGAGACGTCACTGTGAGGCTGGCAGTAGCGTGTGGCAGTGGTTGCTGGTTGGTTGCAGGGAGGCAAAGAGAGTGGCAGAATGCTGATGTCCGAGGTGTCCTTGACCAGGCCAAAGCGGAACTTGAGGGCCAACAGTTCGGCCCTCAGTTGGGCATTCTCTTCTAGCAGGCCCAGGACACGAGTCTCCAGCACCATGTCGTTGGCCCGCCGCTTCTCCCGCGACCGCTTGGCTGCCTCGTTGTTCTTGCGCCGTTTGTCCCAGTACCCGTCGTCTTTCTTCTCATTGGGGATGAACTCGCGTTTGCGGCGTGCAATGCTGCCGTTCTCGTCGTCGCTGTTGCTGCTGTTACCACCCGTGTTGCTAACCATGCTGTGGCTGCGTTTGAATGTGGAGGCGCGGCCCAGCAGGGTTCGGGCCAGCTGGTTGCTGGAGGTGAGGATGGAAACGGCCTCGTCAGTGAAGGACATGGACCTGCCTCGAGGCCTGGCCTCTGCTTCGTCCTCGTGTGATTGTGGGGGCATGGAGAGATCCTGCAGGACAGTACCCATGGTGTGCTCTTGCATGTTCAAACACACCACACTGGGCACTGCCACTGCCAAACTTTAGAGTCTCTGCTATGTGAGGGGGTCACAGGAGGACTGGAGCTAGAGATGATCTGTATCGAAATGGCACCACCTAGTGGTCACAGGAAATAAAAACGAGAGGTTTGTTATAATTTGTAAAGAGACTGTCAATACTGCTAGAGACTAAAAAGAGTTAAGTGCCAACACTACAACACTACAGGGATTTGATAGGCTAGCTTTCAATAGGCTAGGCTAGCTTTCATGTCTTTTAGGATCTTTGACTGATCAACTTTCTGAACTTTTTTTTTGTCATATTCACAAGTTTATCAATCAATGTTTTGTTGTAATGACCCCCCCCCCCCCCCCACACACACACACACACACACACACACACACACACACACACACACACACACACACTGTCACAAATGTTTATTAATCACACTTTTTCCAAACTTGTGCTTTTACTGCCAAAACGCCCACTGTAAGCATTGAGCAATACTTTAACATATCTCATTTTTAAAACATCCACACTTAAGCCACTGCCATTCACCATCGAAATTATGTAATAATAATAATAATAACAATAATAATAATAACAAATAGTAAATAAATAACAGAAGCACTGATTCCGGTAATTCCACACACTGTAGCCAAAGTGACAGGTCAGTTGGTAATAACTAATTGCCATATACAAACTCAACTTGTCACAATACAATACACTATGCAGTTCTTACCCGGAGATGCAAAATGGACTCCTTTAGCCCTCGTTTCGCTCAAAAATCAATAGTGAGAGTCACTGTCTGCCAGTGTGGCAGCAAGTAGTGCGTGCAGCGTGTCTGCACTCCTCGGCTCTGCTCGCTATAAACGACTACCGCCGCAACTTATTAGTTTCTTCACGTCGGTTCAGCTGGGGTCGGATCGTCACCCGGTTTGAACCCGGCGGCGGCGCGGCCCTGGAGGTGGTAGAAAGCTCCTCCACCCCCGCGATTTAATGCGCCATCCTGTTAACAGGAAGCCTATCCGCGCTGGGCTGGTGGGTGGAGGATGACTGACGAATGTTTTTCATCTCATTCATTGTATCTTCCCTCTCTCTCCCAGTGGAAGACGCTCCTGATGATGCGCTTGATAACATAGGCTATTCATATCAAGGCGTATAAAAGGCATTGAATGTTCAGAAGTGGGAGACACATCATCACAAATGTGTTGCACTTAACTTGTTACAGTTCTATTACAATTTCTAGATAATACCTGCATGTGTTATTGACCGTCTATATGGGTCTTCAACCTTTTTCAGGCCAGGGACCCTCAAACTGATGGGGAGATGGAGCAGGGAGTCAGGGACCCCCTACCGCGTAGGGTGGGGGTGGGGATACAACATATAGGCCTATTGTATAAAATTGTGTTTCATTATGTGTATTAAATATACATATATAAATATAAATATTAATGTATTAGTCCGTATATATAAATATGTATAAATATACCATGTTATTGTGCATTAGATTAGATAAGATGAATACATTCATGCTTTTATTAGGAACATGCATACAAGTTGCAGTACTACTTTATAAACACACATTTATAAACATACCTTATTTACTGAGAACCAATCATGTCAATACTAACAATCTATCACTAGCAATCCAAAAGCCTGAGGATAAAATAACCAACAGTTTTTCTGAAAGTGAAATGTATAAGTTTGAAGTGCATCATGCAGAATCCATGTCCCCAAATTCTATTTGCCTTGAGGAAAATACAACAAGCCCATCCAGTTTGTGGCCAAAAGGATTACCCTGTTGGCCAGGATTCCTCTGCGTTCTGCCAATATATTCTAAGACAAACAAAGCTCTGCTGACCCTATAAGCCTTTCTGTAGTTACAGCAAGTCAGATGAACCACTGTGAAGTCTGGACACCACACATAGGCCTAAAGGGTTGTCCATACTTCGACCGAAACCGAAGATTTCGGTCATTTCGTGTGTGTGTGTGTGTGTGTGTGTGTGCGCGCGCGTGTGTGTGTGTTTACGTATGTGTGTGTGTGTGTGTGTGTGTGTGTGTGTGTGTGTGTGTGTGTGTGTGTGTGTGTGCGACCGTGCGTGTGTGCGTACGTGCGTGCATGCGTGCGTGCGTGTGTGTGTGTGTGTGTGTGTGTGTGTGTGTGTGTGTGTGTGTGTGTGTGTGTGTGTGTGTGTGCACGCGCGCTGAAGTGGAGTTAATACATCGAATGATATCTGAAGAAGGTAATATGTAATTTGGGACATATTACAATTTAAAAGTAGCCTCTTTCAAAAAGAAATTGCTGGCCTGATCATGGAACCTCTCCTTGCCTATAATCATCTCTATTTGGATGCTGACATCCAAGAGAAATGCCAATATACAGTATAAATCCTGGAATTATGACTTTCCATAAACCCGCCAGGCCAGATCCACCCGTAGAGGCCAAGTGTGTTGTAGGCATGCATGTGCACACAAAGGAGCCAACCATGTTTTGGCTCCTTTGCCAGTTCCCAAAGAAAGGTCCAGTTCTACGCCAGGTCAGGTCCACTTCACAGAAGGCCCATTTAACTTGCATTTGTCTGTCTCATGCACAGTATGCCCCCAAAGTAATAACTGAAGCTACAAATATTGATAGGCTTTATAATGGGTTCGTTGGTCAAAATGCTCTGGGCATATCAATTCATCTATCATTAAATCTATCATCTTTCATTATCATTCATATTTATAACTGATACATGTCTGTTTCTCCGGTTCTACGGTTTAACATTTTTGCTGTAATGAATAGGCTTCCTTGATGAGATAATGATGAAGTAATTTGGTCTACACTAGCCAGGGTGTGCGCTATACTGCGCTAATATTATCCTATTGGTTGTTGCAGAAGTAGTAATTAGTGTGAAGAAGATGGGAACTGATGTGGCAAAAGGAACATAACAAGTACACTTGTGCATCTTCAATCTACAGTATGTAACCAAATTGATCCATAAGGATCACAGGTTTGGTTGGTCCATTTGGATCCATTTGTCTGAGTCACTCTGTCTGAGTTAGGTTGCATTAGGATTTTACATTTTTAACAGTTTTCATTTAGGGAACAAGAGGCATAAGCATGCATTATTACTATTAAGCTTTTAGTCGAGGACCGGCCTACTCGGGAACAATGTAAATAGGGAATGAATGCCCCGCCCTTTAATGCAAACCACCCTATAGGACCTGTTTTGACCATTGTGTACATTTTATGACCATATATGGGGATCTATGTATCTGTCTGACGGGAGGCCGAACGTCTAGTCGGGGACCGGCCTACTTGGGAACGATGTATGTGTCTGTGTCCCTTTATGCCCATTATGGAGATCTCTGTATCTGTCTCTGCCTCTGACTGTGTTGCAGACACAGTGCCGGTTCCGGAAAACGAAGATTCCGAAACTTTCGCACCGGTTCCGGAAAACCGTGTATCGGGTCGGGTCAAGGGCGGGGACTGCATGCACTCCCCACTGCGGTGGGGAACACGAGTACCGAAGTCTGACTCATGTGGCGTACGTGATATCAGAGCCTTTTGTGCCGGTTCCGGAACACCCTGATGTCAGACATCAGCTCCGCATAGCATACTTGACCTAGAGTGCAAAGGAAAGTGTGGAAGAATCGTCTATTTGCACAGGAGTGATGTCCGAATGAGTCAGCAGAAGTGATGTCACAATGAGTCAGTGCTTGTGCCGGTTTCCGGAACAGCCCGATCTCAGACATCAGCTCCGCATACGGAGATTCCGTACCTTTTGCGCCGGTTCCGGAAAACAGCATATCGGGTCGGGTCGAAGCCTAGCTAAGAACATAGGCAAAGATCTGAGCTATCTGCGTGCAAAAGTTTGAGTCTGTAGAACCAACCATGTGCTGTGAGGCCTCTTTCATGCGATTCGGGCCAATTCGGCCTCGGCTTCAATTAGTAGTCAGACTCAGGATATACTGTATCCAATTATAAAAGGAAATTGTGGTAAAGTGGTATATACTGCTAAATCTGTCAACATTACCTGTTAAATACCCTGTTAATATTTACAACCTATTTATTTTTACACTTTGTTTGTTCTATTTTGCCCTGACTATAGTACTTGTCTGACTTTCTTCCATCTTTCTTTCCAGATAAACTTTATTTTGCCGCGCTACTTCTCCCACAGGCATAATATGTCAAATCAAACCTTTCTCAAATATGGATATGACTGACATCATAGATGTCTGACGTCATAGACCACATGAGACTGACCAGTATGTCCATACCGTATATGGGCATTCCAAGATATGGGCTTAATATTGATGACGTCAGGGATATCCATATATGGACATAAAAGGGACACGGTCTGACAGAGAAATCTCTATATATGGCCATTAATTTATTAGTGAATTAATTTTCCCCATGACTTGAATGGGGAAAATTCAAATGGTAAGACGGAATTCATTTGCAAGTGTGACTCGCGTCACGGCAACCACACTTGCAATTTCCCTTGCATCTTTCTAGTTAGGCTATATCCTGTATTTATTTAAATTTTTATTACAAAACAATTCCACCATACTTGGTGGTACTAATCTATAGTGTTTATGAAGGCAGTAACTTTGAATAAGAAAAAATAGCACTCAGTGAAATCTATTTCCAGGTTTCACATACTATGTAGCATACACTACATAGTATGTGCCCTCTCATCTGCCCCCCCGCACGCGTGTGCATGCGCACACACACACACACACACACACACACACACACACACACACACACACACACACACACACACACACACACACACACACGCCAAGCCCAAGCCATGTTTGATCATAAAGCAGTTCTACTGCATTCTTTATACACCCAGGCTTTAGTATACTTACTTTATCATGGTTGGTTTTAGTTATTTACAGATGGAAGAGCTCTTTGAATCAAGACACATTTTTTACCATGGACAAGGCCTTGTGCTGCTGTTATATAAACATAATATGTCCAGAGAGAGAGAGAGAGAGGGAGAGATAGTCACTTGCATTTTAGTCAACAGGGTGCATGGAAATGGGAGTTGTTACATAATGACCCCCCCACCCCCAGCCCTTCTCCGGATGCCACAGCCCACGTGAGGACTGTGCTGTGCTAGAGGTTCAGGTCGGATGAGGTTACACAGAATAAAGAACATTGTTTCGCTAGACACTGACACATTCTGTCAGTCACACAACATATGCCATGTGCACGTTGCTTTTATTGAAAGCACGTTACAGCACTGTACCATTGGTGAAAACATTGTCTTGAGAGTTGGCTAAGTACTTACACTAAATAAACAGCAGTATATTGTGCGTTTGTAAACTGGTAAGTTAATAGTTTTTTACTTTTAGTTTTTGTTTTCATCTGCAAGCAACAAACCCATTACCACCACAACAAACACAACAGGGGCCAAGGACCCCTTAGTTGAGAGAGAGATGAAGCAGGGACCCCCACAGTCTTTTCATAGATTCCATATACGGTAGTTTCATTGTTTGACAGCACAATCATCAGTGTGATTATTATACAGATATTTAACAACTTGATTGAACCATCTATACTTAATAAACTTGACATTTCACTCTGTACTTGGACTGCTCTTTTTCCCCTTGACGAAAATAGACGATCTACAAGCTCACAACGCCTCCCAGATCTGCTATTTTTGGCTACAGTTCTCAGAATTTGGACGCTAGGGTTCAGATGGTTAATATAAAAATGTTTTTATCACACAAAGACTTGGAGGAGCCCCTGTAGTAACCCCCTAGGGGTCCCGGACCCCCTGTTGAAGACCCCTGAAAAACAAAATAAAAACAGAAAACATCACTTCAGAATACAACAACATTCTGTTGGTTACTTTCTTTTACTATATCTTCACTTTACTACACCAGTAAGACTCCCTAATCGGGAGATAAGCGACCGTTGGTCGCTTATCTCCACAATCTGTCGGTAGATAATGCCGGTCTTATATAAGGGTCATTTGTGTACGGTGTGATGTCATACTGATGTCAGCAGTGTGATGTCATACTGATGTCAGCAGCTATGTCTCTATATATGGAGTTATATGTTGTTCGTGTCCAAATATGGGGCTTGTGAGGTCAGACGTAGTGAGATTCGTCGGTTATCTCCATATATGGAGGGATGTGTTGGTTATCTCCATATCTGGAGATTCAACCTTCAACGTGTAACTATGGCTACCTAACGACTAGCCACATGACGTGAAGGTGAGTGAGGGTCTTTGTAACAGCCACCCCCAGATTTCCCGTGGAAATCTGTACAATATCGAGAAGGCCCGAACGGAAACTCTTAGTCAACTGGCCACCCCATCAAAGAGTAAAGGGACATCAAGGCCTCTCTCTTGTCAATGGGCTGGTGTCGGCCACCCCGTACGGGTTCTAGTCTGAGGTGATAGCCTGCCACCCCGTTAGTAGGCAGGGGTCCCGACAAGCCAAGGGGTCGATTGCACCAGCTTCCTCCTGCCGCGAAGGGTGCCAGCATGACTCACACCATCCTTCCTAGACGATTTTGACATCTTGTTACTAATCTGTCGGTAGATAATGCCGGTCTTATATAAGGGTCATTTGTGTACGGTGTGATGTCATACTGATGTCAGCAGTGTGATGTCATACTGATGCGGAGATATGAGCAGGGCAAAGGTGTGACGTGTGACGTGTGACCGACCGACGGACGGACGGACGGACGGACGGACGGTGGAGGTTTTGATACTAAACTGCGACCTGACGGTCGCAAAAAGCAAGTACTGTATATATAATAGCCTACCATCAACAAGATTATCTTTTTTTCCATAGCTGTAACAGAAGAGTGTGTGCCTTCACAAGCATTGAAATTACTTACTTTTGACCAGAACCAAATCCTAGCCTGTCCTCTTGCTGACTTGAATCATAATTCCACCTGTTGTCTCAAGATTGAATGCTGTAAAGGCAAGTATATAGCTACAGTAATGTCTACAGTTGCTGTCAATGCAACAACTCTATATGCTGAATTATATACACAAAACATGTTACCAGAATAAATGTATTTGCATAGGGTATCACTTCATCTGTAGAGTGGGACGCTGAGAGTCCAGCAATATTGAGTGTTCTATGACAAATTCATAGTAGCACTAAATGAGCAAAACAATGATCAAGCAACTATTTGGCAATATTAAATAAATGGTAAAAGTATGCACAGATTTGTGCATTTTATTGGTATGTTTTACTTTTTCATGTCACAGACCTCATAATTTACTTATTAGGCTACTTGACCTCATTCAAAGTGCATCATTCTGTCCTAGGGACCCTGGTATTAAAATATGTTTTGGTTTAAATGAAACATTTCATAATTGTACATGTATGAGACTTGTATGCAATGTAGCACTTATTTGAGATTTGTGTCAATTATGAAGTGCATTAGAAATAAAGTTTATTGAAGTGTATTATAGGTCTATAATGGAACTGTATGGACTTCTATGTGGCTGATTCTATAGGGTGTGCCAAATGTAGTTCTAAGAGCGGCCATTTCTTGTGACAACACAGCCTTACACAGGTGTTCTGATTAGACTATAGCATTAGTTCTATGCAATCAAACAATTGAAACACCTGTGTTTTGTCACAAGAAATGGCCGCTAAGGACTACAATGACGTAGCCGCTGGCACACACTATAGCGGAATTGCCAGACAGTGGACTCAGGATAAGGAAGGCTGCAGCTGCTCCTTTAAACTGATAATACATGACAGAATGATGTGAGAGCTGCTCATTAGCCTATTATCTTATTTGATCCTCATGGTTGTCGTGGCACAGTGGCAAACACGCTGATGAAACAACATATACACACAGTAACAGCTTAATAACAAACAGGAAAAGACGTGCGTGTTTCCTCTGTCATCTCAACTGTCACTGTAATTGAGAATATGTTATCAGTTGATGCTATTACTGCCACGTGACTGCTGTTTACGTTGATGAAATTACACAGGGTTTGAAATCCGCCAGCGACTATGGGGTTACAGTGTGTTACTTTGCACCCTGCTGACTATAATACTGCCCAATCCATACTGTAGATTTGTTCAAAGGGTGTAGCAGCACGTGTACATCCCGGGCCCTGGGTCAACTGAGGCGAGAGTGATGATAGAATACAAACACAATGCTGTGTGTGTGTGTGTGTGTGTGTGTGTGTGTGTGTGTGTGTGTGTGTGTGTGTGTGTGTGTGTGTGTGTGTGTGTGTGTGTGTGTGTGTGTGTGAGAAGGGGGGTGGTGGCATTGGATTGCCTGTCATTGTTCAGCATTGTTGCGTGGCATCATTATGTTTCACACATCACGTCCAGACCAGTTCAGAGCGGTTTTCTGGCGGGTTGAACGTGTAGAGCACTGAAAAAAGCATGGCCTTGTGTGACACTCTGTTTATGCTCTGCAGTTCAAGTAAGGAGACTGCTGAGCTATTCCTCCTGTCCTCCCTCCCTCCCTCCCTCCCTCCCTCCCTCTCTCCCTCTCTCCTCTCTCTTTTGATCCCTTTTCCACATCCTAGAACTCACATACCCTCTCTAAAATCCCCCCACTCTGCTGGGCTGCTGCTCTCTCTCTGTTGTAATCCTTATCCTGCCTTAAGACTTTGGGCCAAGTTTCACATTATGTGTGGTTGTGTAATAGCACACAACACAGAGCCTGAGAAGGTGCCCGGTACTGAAAGTGAAGGACTGAAGACGAATGAAAATGGCTACAAATTAGACAGACTCAAAATGTATTATACTCTGTTGTACGACAAAGAATAGGTCAGGCTTACCTTCTGCAGTATTCCTGTTTTGAAACCTCAGCTCAGGGCAAGTCTGATCTTCTGTGAGAGAATGTTAATGTGGTAGCCCAGGGGTCTTCAACAGGGGGTCCGGTCCTCACTTGAACCCTAGTGTCAATATTCTGAGAACTTTAGCCAACAATAGTGAAAGGTCAAGTTTATTAAGTATTGACGGTTCAAGTGGTTAAATATCTGAAAACACAAATTGACATGAATTCAAAATACACTGATGATTGTGCTGTCATACGATGAAACTATATGGAATCTATGATAAGGTTGTGGGGGTCCCTGCCTCATCTCTCTCTCAACTAAGGGGTCCTTGGCCTGAAAACGTTGAAGACCCCTGTGGTAGCCTACTAGGATGCCATTTATAGCCAACAGATACATGTGTTACGCGTTACTGGCACTACTGTAAAACAACCTGAAAAATACAGTATCAGCCTACACTACATGTCTGGAGAAAGAAATAACCTTTATTTTTGATATCACATAAGGCTGCTGGCTTTAACAACAAGACTTACATCTGCAGTGTCCTGAAGTAACATGGATTAATAATGCAGGGAATATACATTATAGATGGAGGAGCATGGCCGTTGAAATATTAAATGTATGTGCCACAACAGTATTATGAAAGTTGGAAGTTCATAGGCTCTCAGCAGACTGCCTTGACATAGATCATCTGTGAAAGGATAGTCTGCTGAGTCTTCTGCTTCGGCTCGGTTCGACTGCAAGCTGGAAATGCCGCCCACCTTCTGCGCAATGCACGATGGGACGCTGGAAACTTGTGGATAGTGGATACAGTATGAATATCTATGATAAATCTATGAATCATATACAATTTAAAGCATTTTAAGCAGGTTATGCTTTACAAGTTGTACCCATCTGTCTGTCTGTGTCTCTTTTATGCCCATATATGGAGATTTCAGTATCTGTCTATCTGTGTCCTTTTTATAACTATATGGAGTTCCATGTCAAACATGCCCAAATATGGAGTTTAGGACAGTCTCTAACGTCATAATGATGACATCAGTGCACTCCATATATGGGGATTTTCAGATTTATCAATATTTTCACAGAGTTTGAAGTCGGTCGGTTCCATATATGGGCACAGTGGTCGGATCGGCAGTTCAGGACAACTCCACTACATGCCAATGGATGTATCAGTCGGATCGGTTTGAAGTCGGCCGGGCGGACGGTTCTCGAGATACGTGAACTACAGATGATAGACGGACATACAGACAGACATTTTGTGCATTTATAGTAGGATTGATTGTACCACCGTCGCACCGTGCAGCTTGACATTTTCAACATTGAATGGTTGTGTTTTGACAATGTGTATTGACTCATATAGAGTGATATGTTACAAACAGATCAGCAGGCACGTGCAGGGCAGGACTGGGACACAAATTCGGCCCTGGCATCTTGGCGCAGACCGGCCCACCACAACCGGCGCGAACCGAACATACGAGTCGAGGCAGCGACGCGTTGTGGGCTTGTATCAGCTGTTTTATGTTTGGGTGGGACTCCTGGGCCACAGTAGCCTGTGATTGGGCTACTATAGGCTGGTAGGCTAGTCTCTCTGCTCTGTGGGCCTGTGCTACAGAAGGATTGTAATTAAAATGATGTAATTTTGGTGCCAAAAAGTTTTTTTTATGCACGTAGCATAGCATATGCCAGATGGGCATAGATGGACATAAACAGGCATATACCGGTATGTCCGATAAGCTTGAGCCTTTACTTCCGGGTTTGGTCATTCACTTGATTCAATGATTGAACTAAATTCACAGATGGATGAATTGCAACTTTCAGATGTGCAAATCGGTGTTATTAGGAATTAGGTTTGTGTTGTGTGACGTCAGACCAGAGCTCTGGTCGACCTGAATAAGATGTGACACAGTTTCTAAACGTTACATTTGGTCTGGGTGCAAGAGACAAAGAAACGCCTTCCAAATAACAGTCCAAGAAGAAGAGACGGTGTCCATGAAACAATCTTCCAGGACACAGGTGTCCAGTTCTAAGTTTCCATACACCTTCACGTCTCGGGTCACCCTCCATGAAGACATGAAGAGGAGCCACAACCTCTACCATCAAATGATGAGCAATGGACAGCTGCCCTCATCTTCCTGTCCGACGATCACCAGCTGTGTAACCAGCCAGCAACAAGGAGACACAGACAAACCGAGATCTTGCGATGACTTCAAGGCAGCCAGGAGAAGTAAAGAAACATTTGATGACTTACACATGAAAGAAAACCTCTTATGTGAGAAGAGTTTCATTGAGGTATCGACACAGCATGTCCAGCATGTCCACACCAAAGAAAAACCTTTCCAGTGTAAACACTGTGACAAGGGTTTCAATCGGTTAAGCCACCTGAAGACACACCAGCATGTCCACAGTGGAGAAAAACCCTTTGTGTGTAAACAGTGTGACAAGGGTTTCAATCAGTTAGGTCACCTGAAGACACACCAGTATGTCCACACTGGAGAAAAACCCTTTGTGTGTAAACAGTGTGACAAGGGTTTCAATCAGTTAAGTCACCTGAAGACACACCAGTATGTCCACACTGGAGAAAACCCCTTTGTGTGTAAACACTGTGACAAGGGTTTCAATCGGTTAGGTCACCTGAAGAATCACCAGCGTGTCCATAGTGGAGAAAAACCCTTTGTGTGTAAACAGTGTGACAAGGGTTTCAGTGAGTTAGGGACTCTGAAGATACACCAGCGTGTCCACACAGGAGAAAAGCCCTTTATCTGTAAACACTGTGACAAGGGTTTCAGTGTGTTAGGTAATCTGAAGAGGCACCAGCGTGTCCACACTGGAGAAAAACCCTTTGTGTGTAAACAGTGTGACAAGGGTTTCAGTGTGTTAAATAACCTGAAGACACACCAGCGTGTCCATACTAGAGAAAAGCCCTTTGTGTGTAAACAGTGTGACAAGGGTTTCAGCCAGTTAGGGACTCTGAAGAGGCACCAGCGTGTCCACACCACATAAGAGCTTCAATCAGTTACATATTCTGATGACAAACCATCATCTCCACTGGGACACAAATTTAGCCCTGGCATCTTGGCACAGACCGGCCCACCACGACCGGCGCGAACCGAACATACGCGTCGAGGCAGCGACGCGTTGTGGGCTTGTATCAGCTGTTTTATGTTTGGGTAGGACTCCTGGGCCACAGTAGCCTGTGATTGGGCTACTATAGGCTGGTAGGCTAGTCTCCGTGGGCCAGTGCTACAGAAGGATTGTAATTAAAATGATGTAATTATGGTGCCAAAATTTTTTTTTTTTCTTCGTTTTTTTTTTCTTTTTGCCCACTGGCCCACTTGTATAGTCGGCCGGTATGACAGATGCCCAGTCCACCCCTGGGCACGTGCACACATAGACATCAAAGCGGGCTTGAGCCCCTGCCCTTTTATAAATCTGTAGAAAGTGCCCTCACACATAGACATGAAAGAGGGCTTGAGCCCTTGCCCTTTTATCCATCTGTAAAAAGTGCCCTCTCTAGACCATGATTACAGTTTTTACTGTGGTAAAATAAATGCTAATGCCCTCTCCATGCCATACCTGAAGGCAGCATTCAAGAGAATTGCCTTGTCCAAACTCTCCTGAACTTGAATGCAGCATCTTATGTTGAAAGAATTGCCCCCTCTGTGTAGAAATCCATGCCTCATCTCCAGCTATTGCCTTGATTATGCCCTGTTCAGTGTGGTATCACACACAGAAAATAGCCGACCTCCAAGCTCACAACGCGTCGTGCTAGCGTCCACCATGGCCCTTTTAGAAATTTTAGCCCCTGCCTCTCTAACATTCTCTGCACGTGCCTGCAGATCAGCCATTCGTTTTACAATCTCTTCACGGCTCAAATAGTAAGAATCCACGTGTATGAGAATGTAATCTTCCTGTAATGGGACACTATAGCTTATGATAATATATTTCATCTTGTCCCCATAACACCCAGTCCTCGGGGGCAAAACAATGGGCCTATTTTGCAGACTGAAGCCTGTTTATACTACATCATTGTCTGAAGATTTTGCACGCCAAAAATAGTATCTACATGGTATGGATGCAACACTTGTAAGCTTGTAGATCTCATACGACAGAGCATAAATTAAGCATGTCAGGGAGGGGAACAACAGATCCTCAGCCCTGTCCCTGAAAGACCTCGGCTGCTTGCGCCAAAGCCTTGCCTCTACTCAACTCAGCCCTTCAGGTCACAGTTACTTTAATGGATCTGATCTGACATAAATAGGAATAAAGGGTAATCTTTTTCTGCTTTGGGGGATTTGAGTTTGCAGTCGTTTAATCATTCATAACCTGCTTATTGTACACTTTCTACAGTACATGTGCTTCCTTCATTATCATATCCTTTCTACAGTATTATTATCATCAGAAAACTGATACAGGCAGCACTAAGGTAGACATTGTAGTGGAATAGATTCTTTCCTGATCTCTGTGTGTGTGTGTGTGTGTGTGTGTGTGTGTGTGTGTGTGTGTGTGTGTGTGTGTGTGTGTGTGTGTGTGTGTGTGTGTGTGTGTGTGTACTGTGTAGTGTGTGTGTGTGTGTGTGTGTGTGTGTGTGTGTGTGTGTGTGTGTGTGTGTGTGTGTGTGTGTGTGCAGTGGCGGTTGGTACCTATATTGCGCCCTGGGCGAGGTAGTATAGCGCTGCCCTATGGCCGCGCAAAGCGCGGCCGGAAAAATCGTGTTTTTTTTTTTTGTTTGTTTTTTAATAAAAAATAATTATGAATTTTTTTAAAGTTAAAAGCGGTTCGGTTCTACACGGCGGCAGAACCATTTTGGGCTTAATATAATAGGGTTTATAAAAGCATGATCTGACTGTCTTATGCCTCATTCACACTGTAAGCAGCAAAGCTAATGGTTTGCTTGGTAATTCAATGTAATCTCAATGGAAACCAGCTTTAAGATGCTGGAGATGCTGAGAACAAAGCTTGGAAAGCTTTAAAGCTGGTTTCCAAGATTACATTGAATTACCAAGCAAACCATTAGCTTTGCTGCTTACAGTGTGAATGAGGCATTAGTCTTACCTTGGGCTGGTCAGGAGAAATGGTTATTTCACAGTGCGAGACAAGACTATAGAGTTCCTATATCCTGGCTGATAGAGGTCTGTGTTTTGTAGAGGAAAGTCTTTTTTTTTCTTCATGCGCCCCCTCAAGGTGGCGCCCTGGGCGAGTGCCCCGCTAGCCCCCCCTGCAGGCCGCCTCTGTGTGTGTGTGTGTGTGTGTGTGTGTGTGTGTGTGTGTGTGTGTGTGTGTGTGTGTGTGTGTGTGTAATCATAACACAGCTGTTGTCCTCATGTCACTGAAACCCTTATCTCTACCCCTTCGCTCTGCAATTAAAGATAACTAAATTAAGTGGGTTAATCTAATACTTTATAGTTTCATGGCCATCTCTGACCTCTTATAACGAGGTGGAAATATCTGCTACTGTAATACTTAACCCCTAGATGCTGTACAAGAAGCTTGTGGCTTGAACTTCGACCTCAATGGAGAACACATTTGAAAAGTTCAACTGTATGTCATACAAACATTATTTCCCCCAAAAGCTTCTTCGTGTCCCGACTTAAGGCCTCTCCATACTTTCCCCGAAACTGAACTTTTCGTCGGAAAGGTCCGGTTCGACTACAAAAATGCCGTCACTCGCGTCCTCTGAAAAGCATTAAACCGAATTAGAGTACGGAAAACTGCACGTCGGAAAGTCGGAACTCTCTGAGGAAAAGTTTGGTTTCGGAGAGACTATGGACAGGCCTTTACTCCCCATGACAGATACAGCCCTGGGTAAGCCACCCAGCCTGGCGAAGACTTGCACCCCCTTTCTAGTCTTTAACATTGATTTGACCAAGGATGGTTAACTGAGCAGGTAGTGTTTTTAACGGATACACTATTTCTCATTCATGCAAAATACTCATTCATGAGTATTTTTTATTCACTTCCCACTGCAGATATTCTGATCTACAGTCATTTATGAGGTTGCAGCTGATAGCCTTCTAGTTTGATTTGCAAACATTTTAACAAGATGGTCATGCTGTGATAATAATGAGCTCCAGAATCACTGAGGGCCAGATTACATAAATGGATTGTCACTCAGTCACGCATGCATCTCTGCACTCTATCAGCAACACTAAGAATAGCACTCTGGTGTTCAGAATTATCAACAGCAGCATCCTACTTGTCTCTGTATGCATGTCAGACTACAACTGTCTTAATCTGATAAAGGCGCTCCATCTAGTGGTCAAAGTAGCCTACTTCACAATTACTTTGAGAAAGTTGCTGTCTGTGGTTCACTTTGAGATGATGTTGAAAGTAAATCTTCTCAGATACATCAATTCTAATATCTGCAACAGCATGTAATACACAAGATTTGAAAGTACTGTTGATGGGTGTGAATAAATTGGGTGTGTGACTGTGTGTATAATTAGTCTTGTTTTGTTAAGACAGGACAAAGGAGAGGGCGAGGCATTATCAAATAGATTTATTGAAGCTTGAAAATAATGCTAGTGACTGAAAAATGCTTTTAACACTTGTTTTCATTGTGTAATATAAATTTAACAAAGTTATCATATAAAAGATACTGAGAATAAATACGTGGCTTATTTTGGGAGGAACGGCAAATTATTTACACCTTTAGCTTATTACCTAATGCGATAAATGTAAATAAAAACAAACATGCATTTGATTCTTATGTTAACCTTACAAAACAAACACATACAATAGATACAAAATGTATTGGCTATCACTAACTGCATTTTAATGTATAATAAAATATCTTGAAATGTATGGTGAAAGTATTTAAATTCAGATTGTTGCAATCTGTGAAAAGAATTGAATATATTGAATTGAATTGATAATGCCCGCAGTGTTGCATTTGGAGCAGTATTATTCATTAACCTTATATCTGGAAGGACAGGACACTTAAGATATTATGTTATTGATAAGAAATATATTATTTTGTTCTAAATATTCACATGTTGACAAACTAGAGATAACGTTCTGGACACTTTATTTTAGTGTAGATATCCATAGACATTCTACCCGGGAAATGCCGCTCTTCGTGTTTGTTCACAAACATTCTGATCTGGTCAATATAGTCAGATACATTTGATCCATGTGCAGTATATCCTCTCATAACCTATGGGACACACACCTTTTGGCAGGCCTTCTGTTAGTGTTTAGGTCTATTATATAGCTGCCCTGTACAGTGTATCTATTCATCTGCGGCCCCATCAGATCATATTACTTTAAACAACATTAAACTCTGTGTGTATGGGTGTGTGTGTGACAGAGTGTGAGAGAGAGAGAGACAGACAGAGAGAGAGAGAGAGAGAGAGACACATAGAGGGGGAGACAGGGTATCTCTCTGTATCTCAGGTGTGTCTCTTCATATGCAGAGCCAGGTGGTCTGAGCGGGAGAAGGCCCTTTGGCACAGCAGACACTCGTAGGGTTTCTGGCCCGTGTGCTTCCTGTAGTGACGCGTCAGCTCATCTGAGCGGGCAAACTTCCAGCTGCAGCCTTCCCATGAGCACTGGTACGGTTTCTCACCTGACGGAAGAACACCAACAGTAAGACTAACGCAGTAAAATAGTCAGCGTTGACTCCTTTGATCCAGTTTTGTGGAACTAGCAAGTCTACAAGCTCAATGCGCTACAGTGTGATACGTTGCGATTTTGTAGACTGGTGATTTTCTAAAATAAAGGCATTATTTGTGGTTCCGTGGTTAACTTAATTCTGAGCATATACAAATGGGAGTGTACAAATGTCTTTTACCTAAAGTATTACACACTGTACAACAATGCAAAAATGCTGCTCCTTGCCCTGCCCTGTATCTATTAGAATTGGTACAGGTCTTACCAGTGTGTGTGCGTAGGTGAGCCTTCAGGTGTGAGCTCTTGGTGTAGGTTTTGCTACAGTCAGGGTAATCACAGCGATGAATGGCTGCCCTTTTCTTCCCTGTGGCCCTTCGCCCACGTTTCCCCTCCACCCCGGAGGGTAGTGGTGAGCCAGCCAGGAATGTCTGCTGCGGCAGGGGGTAATGGCCACTGCCCTGGCCGTGTGCGTAGTCACGGTGAAGGCTGGTGTGATGAGCGTAGTTGGGAACATAATTGTAATGCCGAGCGTCAGGGGTCAGAGATTGGGGTTGAATGAACCTGGGGTCAGGGAAGGTCACCATGGAGGCGTGTTGCTGAGGGAAATAACTGCTGAAGTCCCATGGCTTGGCCTTACTGAGGCTTTCCCTGTGGCCCTCCATGATGTGCCCCTGGGGGAAACCAAAATGATCAACATTAGGTTGAACGGGGAAGGACGGCCGCCCCGCTTGCTCGCCACTGTAACCTCTGCCATAGAGTTCAGGCAGGGCTGATGAGGATGACGTGGTGGTTTCCACAGGGGACAGGAACTCCACCATGAGGCTGCTCATTTGAAGCTGCTCTTGTCCTATTTGGTCCTTGAACAGGCCTCCCTCTTTGCCGACTCCATTTTGGTCCAGCTGAGAGAGCCGTTGGGCGCTGTAGTCCATAGTAGGGGTGACATCAGGAGATTGGCTGCCCCAGTCAGATAGTAGGAAATCTAAGTCCCATGATACCCCACTATCATCATCATCCAGGTGCTCATCTGGCATTGGCTGAGACACCTGCTGCTGCTCCGTATTGCTGGGTAACAGTATATTTCTTTGATTGTCCAGAATGAGAGAGTTGCCCTCAGACCTCCACACCTATAAGGAAGTGATGGTGAGTACTTATGTCACTATTACTGCTGAGTTGTCCTGATAAAACATTCATAGCAGGAACAACAGTTCATAAAAATACAACAAGAAAGACACAACTCAAACTTGCTTTGTCACACATAATATTAAATACATGTTTTGAATTATTGCGACAATACACATTATATATGATAATAATAATTAACACAGCCATATTTTGTAATGTTCATGTCCAAGGATTGCATCGTCTAAAAATATAATGTCTTTAGAAAGAGGGAAATTATAGAGCCTATGGTCCTAAGGTTACTTCACAAATAAACCGCTTTTTATAAATTGAATATCAAGCCAATACTGCTCTGCAAAATCCTGAGTGTAACTTTACATTTGAAGTGTTTTCCAGTGTGACATACATACCTTCATATTGTCACAGGAGGAGTGAATGGAGCTGGAGAAGGAACTGATGGAGGGAAGCACAGCCTGGGTAACTGCCATCAACACTTTGACCTGACCTTGCGTTACAGTAGCCTACGGTCTTTTCGCTTTCTCACTTTCTTGGCATCCTGGCATGAACTATAATGTATAATTCAGTCACAGGCTTACAAAGCCACTCATCCCACTTACAATTATTGTGACAACTTGACGACTAGGCCACAAAACCGAAAAATTAAAATAAAAATTACTTTTGCCTCCTTTGCTCCATTCTCCCCCCGCTATCTCTCCCTCTTCTCTCTTGTCTATCTCTGTCAGCTGGGAGCTTGACTTCAAATCTCTCTTTTTCACGTAGGGTTTGACCGTTGGGAGGTGGAGCATAAATGTGAATATTTAACTGACTCCTTGTCTTTAGCTCTCAAATTTGTTCAGTTGACACTCTTGTCTTCCTGTTCTGCGATCCTTAAAACAAATCCAGTCTAGAAAATAAAATAAAAACCACAAAGCTATGATTTTCTTTTAACCAACCATGGATAATAATGCTAAGATACTGTAACACAGTGGTACATCTACAGTGAAATACAAAACTCTTAATGTAAAATGAAAACACCTGACCCCTAACCCTATTTAAATATCAAGTGCAAGAAGTGTAGCATATTAACTGAAAAAGTATCACCATACACTGAATGAAATTTAAAATGTAGAATTGAATGTGAATGTGTATACAATGAAGTATTGCATTATTTTTTTTATTTTTTTATTATTTTTTTTTTTTGCCTTTATTGGATAGGACAGTAGACTGACAGGAAACGGGGGAGAGACAGGGGGTAACACGCGGCAAAGGTCGCCCGGATCGGGAATCGAACCGGCGACGCCGACAGGCATTGATGCCGAAATGGCAATGCCTATATGGTATGCGCCTGGTCCACTAGGCCACCAGGCGCCCGGTATTGCATTATTTTGGAATCCATTTTTATATTTTGTAATACTGCATACTATTCTATTCTACTCCATATCACAGACATTTATTGCAGTTCAGTATCAATACGGTATGATATTCCCGGTAAGTGGTATAGAGAAGAACAAAGCAGAACCAAACAAAACAAAATATGGAAGGCAATGCAACACATTATGATCTTAATTTTGGATCTTATTTGGCTTTTACCCTCACAGAAGAAGAACTTGGACACCACACCTCCACTGCTATAGATCATTCGTCGCACATATTAGGCTGCTCACACACGCACGCACATGCATACGCACGCACGCACGCACGCACGCACGCACGCACGCACGCACGCACACACACACACACACACACACACACACACACACACACACACTACACATCAGTCAGTCAGTCAGTCAGTCAGTCAGTCAGTCAGTCAGTCCCTGTCTCTTTCCTGGCTGGGACATGCGGTTCTTACTTCTAAAAAGATGTGTAGTAGGTGATATATTCTGGGTTGCGTTTATCTGTTCATGTGGGGCCAAGAGAGGCCCCTGACTATCCACAGATAATGCAGTCCTGACTGCTGCCTATCCTGCCCCGTGCTGATAAACTCTCTTTCTGGTTTAACACCGCATATAGTACAGATCACATACAGTAGTAGAGATCTACACTATATACCGGTACTCTCTTTCTAAAAAGATTCAAAAGGTTCCATAGCTGGCATGCAACGCTTTCTGAAAATGTTGCATCTGGAATGATTTGTTTTTTAGTTTTTTAGTTTATTCTTTATAACAATATACTAGGTTCAGAAGAACAGAACCACATGGTTTCATATACTGTAAATCATTTATGGGTTTAGGCAAGGCAAGGCAAATGTATTTGTGTAGCACATTTCAACAACAAGGCAATGAAAGTGCAAAACATTAAACATTAAGACATCAAGCCACAGATAATTATAAATACATTATAAAAGGACATATGAAAACAGTACAAATAGAAATAAAAAGTTAAGAGGCCATATATTAAAGTGATTATAATCATTTTCATGTCTTATTTTTAGACTGTTGTGTCTCCTAATAAACAGAATAAGATGATTGGCAGACTTAAAGATCTAGATTTAGTAGTAATATTATAGTAATAATATTGGTAATATTAAAGTCATATTAAATGATATAGCCTACTCGTCTCAATACAATTTCCTTCAGATGTTAGATGAAATCAACTCAAGACAACTCTAACTACTGCCAGAGTGTTATCATCTTCCTAAGGGTCATGAAACATTTCAGAGGGAAGCCAACTTTCAGAATCCCCAGAATATCTTCAGAATAGTTGTTTCTCTCAGTATTTGTTCCCTTCATATCTACAAATGGCAAATAAATGTATACATTCCTTAATTTAGTGTCCACTCCTTTGAGCAAAAATTACACCTATTTTGACCAGGACATCACCAGTATCAAGTTAGCATGCCAGTATCATGTTAGTGTCATGGTCAGTATCATGTTACTATCATGTCAAGTATACACTATGGTACTGACAATATTGCTGACTATGGTTAATGAGTATGGTACTGACAATATGGTGCTGACTATATGGTGCTGACTATGGTTAATGACTATGGGGCTTGTGTTGACTGAAATATCATCACAGTGTGGGTTTGATTGCTAATACTACCTGAATAGTAAAAAGGCACACCCCATCATATGGTTGAAAAAATACAGAAACAGGCGAAGAAATACATAAATAGACAAATTAATTAATAGTGACGATAAATAAACAAAAAAATATACATTAATATACATTGGGAAATACATATGGAAACAAATGGATACAAAAGTAATTCGTCACAAACATTTGTCTATTCTTTGCATATTTGTTTATTTTCAAATTAACCTGCACTTTTATTTGATCATTTATGTATTTATTATTTTAATTATTATTATTATTATTTTAAACATGACAGCTCTGGCACTCCATAATAGACTTTCAATAATAATTCAATGTAGAAAATAACAAATAAATAATACATACAGTACATATCTAAATTCATATTAAGCTTTTCATATTGCTCCTTGTCCCCATCTTGTGGTCAGTATTCAAGTTGCGTGCGCCTCTGTTATTGTGGTTGCTATAGCAGCCGACGGACAGTTGTGGGGGATGTTACAAAAATAAAGAAAAGTCACTGTTGTCAACCGAATGTAAGTAGGCTTACTTATCGTCTGCACACACACACACACACACACACACACACACACACACACACACACACACACACACACACACACACACACACACACACACACACACACTCACAGTTGATTAATGGGATTGTTTTCAGTTTCTGCTTGTGTAAATATTTTTGTATTAAATGAAACTGTAATGTAATAGGTTTCGATAGTTGCAGATGGAGATGTCTTCACAGGCAGGCAGAGGGATGTGGAATGATCCCAGAGCCAGCCGGTACAGCAAGGAAACTCAGGAAATGCTTAAATGTGAGACTGTTTGCAGACTTTGCACTGCCTATGTGCCTACTTGTGGAATTTTACTGTATACCTACTTGCCACACAAAACAGTTGTGCATGTGTGGACCCCCACCCCCACAGGGAATGAGGGAAACCCTTGAAGATATTTGCCAGTGTGTATTTTACATCAAGCAAAATGCTTCATAACTCACTCTCTTTGTGCACAGTGATGATGCTAGAGTCAAGGCTCACCAACTTCCAGCAACGACAGATCAACCAGTGTCTTAAGAGTGAGTGTTTGAGCTTTGGCATTGTCCCTTCCTAAATGGACTTTACCTATTAAAACTGTTTGCATTCACAACGTATTGAAATAGAACAGCTTACAATAGCTCATGTTATGAATACAGTACACCTCTAAACTCACTAATCGTTTCCCTATGCACAGATGGTAAATCTTTACCTTTGACTTGTAACCCCACATCGTCAGCTCCTCCTCAGCCCAAACCACAATTAATCAAACCTGGTCCAAAGCAGTTATCAGCTCAGCCCCAGAGACGCAGTGCTGAAAGCTGTCGTTCCGGGGACAGCTACACAAGAGAAAAGTTCCGCCCTGGCCCAACACGTATGTTCCTAAAGCTGACACGTCTAGCTTGCCCAAATGGAAAGTCAAAGATTGTTCAAGAATGCATTTATTTATTTGTGACACAAACTTGTTAAATGTACTGTATGTATCATAACACAATTTCCACATGGTCCATTCCTCCAAATGTGCATCTATACCCTTTACAGGCACCAATTGTCGTTTCCCTTATACCTCTCTTCTCAGGAGACTTGGAGAAAGAGAAGAGGAGGTTACAGAATATCCTTGCCACAGGACAAGAGGAGCCCAAAGCTAGTCCATCTCTGAATGTCCCTGTAGACCAGAGCCCAGAAATAATGGAGAAAGACAGGTTCCAGGAAGGTGAGGCTGGCAGGATCAAGAACTGATCAAATTGTATTGCTTTTTATGGTTATCATTCTTCTGCTGTTCCACTGAGCTCATACTGTATGAGCTTAATTGTGTTTGGGTCTTATTTGAGTTTCTCTTCTTTGTTGTGTAGTTCTGGATGAAATAGAAGAAAGGAGAGCATTTCTGGCAGATATGACAGCACTGGGTCAGGGGAAGCAGTGCTACAACCTCATCAACACTGAGATATCACAGGTAAACAAACATGTTTATAGACAATATTTCATTTCTTACAATTCTGAATTGTTTGCAAAGTCACCCTTTACCAGTGCTCCCCCAACAAATATTTTACTGTATTCTCTCTATTCTTTTGTAAATGCTATTATGATCGATGATTCTCTGAATGATGATGACTTCCATGTATTCTGCAGGATGTTCTGATATCTAAATGCAATAACTGTAGGTATAGATTATTAGATTTTTGTTTCTCACAATTGCAACTTTTTTCACAATGTTATTTTCTTGCAATTCTAACTAAATGTCAGAATTAATACTTTGTCAGTCTACGTAACTCACACAATTGAGAGAGTATGTCTTCCATGATGCTTTATAATTACAGATCAACCCCTTCTTTAAGGGGCACACGCTTCAATCTACCACTAGGTCAAGCTTCATGTGCAATTTGCAAGCCATCCTCCACTGTGGCTGATTGATGTACAGTAGTGGAGAGTATGTTTCTGTCTCTCTCAAACACACATACTTCTGTACTGGGTCATTTCTGTACTTCTGTTTGTCTCCTTAACTCATTCAGAAAATCAGAGAGCTGGAGTTAATTGACAAGGCCCGCACCATGGATATGAAGGCTGTGCTTATGATGCCCAATGAGTAAGATGAACATAAGTGGACAAATATAGGAGATACTCAGGACAAGACTGTGAAGACTACTGACTGCAAGTGACTGTTAACAGTCATTTATCTACTGTACAATACCATTAACGTATTTGTCTCATTGTTTATTTATTTTTTCCTTTGATGTCAGATTTACATGTCACCCTTAAACTAGATAGATACCATAGGATTCAGATTATGAATCTGCTCATTTGAACTTTAAATTAAACATAATTTACACCCACAGACACTGGCTACTTGCTTTCATTTTATTTACCTGCCATTACAGCAAGTTTAATGCAGCTCTGTGTTGGGGGTTTTAGGATATATACAACAGTGATGTAATAATGTTGCAGAAGCCCTTGTTTTAGTTGACACAGAAATACATGTACAGGGGAGGAAACACTGACAAAAATAACCATTTAAAATGGAGGACAAATTAGTCACATACAGTATAGTATAGAGGCGATCTAAAACAAATAATAGAACAACATGAGACATTCACATTGACTTGAAACCAACAGATAACACTCATCCACAGCTGAAATTAAATAAATGGCACAAACAGTAATCATGACGATATCAACAGTGAGGTCAGTTCTACTAATTTTAAGGCAAAACACATGAACACATAGTTATGTATAAATTAAACAATTGCATATTCAGGTTTCCCCTAGTAGTTAAACCTGTTAAAAACAGGTAATTTTGTAATCTTGTTAAAATATATTTGCAATTTCCAAAATGTTCAATTCTATATCATATGTAACTTCTAATATTAAGTCCTTAATTCTTTGTTACACCTAGTTCAAAGTCTAATAGGATATCAGTGTAGTACTTTGCTTTCTGAATGCTGTCTTAAAAACGATACCTTTTCTAGTCAATACATGCTTCATTCAAAATAGTTCTTTGACTCCGTTTTCACTTTTCAGTCACACTAAAAAGAAACTTGATTATCCAACCATTAAAATGGTCTCTGATGACACATTTAATAACATGATAGGCGGTCTCATGATTCCTCACTGAACAAAGGTAAAAACAAGGGACCTGCAGACAACCACAATGTAGAAACTACAGGTGCTTCACTTCATTACAACACATCCCAGGAACTGGGTCATTTCAAAAACCCTTTACATCATTTCAACAATAGAGTACCACAGGTTCAAACCACAAACTTTCTCTGATATCAATCTATGGGCCACTCAATATGTAATATAATGGACATGAGTTTCAGCTTCACCAACATTAATATGAGTACAGCATGAAATGGTTATTCATGGAGTGTAAAAAGCAGATTATGTCAAAAGCTCATGGAGGTCTGGAAATCGTACTTCCAGTTCAATTGAAGTGAAATAAAATAACCACTTGTCCAGGTGACTGGATATTAATCTATGCTTTGGATTCTTTTCTTTTTTTTAATTGGTAGATATGACAATCCAATTTATGAATTGAAAGTGAATTCAGCCCATCTCTGATAGCCACTGTTATTCACATCCATTGGAAAAAAAAGCTAACCAACATTCCTATAGGGTAGAATGACAGTGCAAAATAGCCTACAATTAAAAAAGGACAGTAAAGAGGACATTTTAATAACTTAGTGGACATATTCAGACTGCTTCAGCAAGAATAGTCCGTCAACAACTACATATAGATAATATAGAATGGTTGCTGTGCGTGAACCCCTCATTACAAAGATGAATGCACATTTTGTTAAGAGAGTTAATTGGGGCAAAAACAATAGGAAATGGTGATTTCCTATTGTAAAAATATGTATACATGTGGGGGGAAAAAGGTGATATGGTCAGATGAGTCATCCTTCATCATATTCTCCAGGCCTGTATGCTTGACCCCTTCAGTGAGGGATGTGTTGGTTCTGTTATGCTGTGTGGGGGCAGGCATGGTTTTGGTCCAATCTGGCCCCCTTAGATGGAAGGGTGACTGCAAATCCATATATCCCCCATCCATAAGGCACGAGGGGTCACTGAATGGTTTGACGATATGAAAATGATGTAAATCATATGTTCTGGGCATTCTGCATGCAGTCACCAGATCTCAACCTAATTGAGAACCTATGGGAGCTTTTGGACCGATGTATCAGACAGCGCTCGCTCGCTACCACCATTGTCAAAACACAAAATGAGAGAATGTATTTTGTTAGGATGGTGTTCCATCCCTCCAGTAGAGTTGCAGAGACTTGTAGAATCTTTGCCAAGGTGCATTGAAGTTGTTCTGGTGGCTCGTGATGGCCCAACACTTTACTAAGACACCGTAGGTTGTTTGTCACCTCTCCGTACGGTATATGACAAACCAGTGAGACTAATGACAAACATTGCCATTTCAGTTCAGTCTTTTGAAATGTCCATGTCTCTTAAAGCACTTGAGTTGTTATCCTATTAGCAGTTCTAAAATACTTTTACACATGAAGGCAACTAAAAATGTATCATTTTGGAGCAGTATCAGGTGAGATATTAGCAGGAAGAAAGAGTTTGAGTTGCATGATTTGAGTCCTAAATGAGCTTTTAGGCTCAAGTCTTTTTTTTTGTCTTTACCTGAAATATGTATTTCCTCATCTTGTTAACATTGAGTTTGTCCTCTTGAAGGGGTGACATTCCTCTGTTAACACCCCATTCAATTTGCTGGCGTCAGGTGTTCAGCTCTTCTCCTTGCGGGGGCTCTGGCCCTTACTAGGCTCTCCTTTATGATGGCTCAGCCTCTTGAGCACTTTCATGGGCTTGAACTTGCCACTTTTTTTCTTCTGTTCACTGTCCGGGTCCTTCTGGAAGTCTGGCATGGACAACAAAAGAACAGAAGAGAATCAAGAGTCTAGCTGAGAGAAGAAATAAGGGGGAGAAAACGAGGGAGACATGAGGAGAAACACTAATTGATAATCTTACCTTTTTTCTTCAGCATGGCTGCCATGAGTTTATCCTCTTCTTCTTCCCTGTAACAACATACACGATGGATCACCAAGACTTGCATAGCAGTTATCCATAACCACAGTCTAGTCCTGACCGATATACAGTATAAATGTGGTCGATATATAGGCCATTATTTGATTTTTTTGCCCAAATAAGCATTTTAAAGCACTTTCAACCTGGTGTCTCTATTTTGGGCATATCAATGTAGGCGAACATTTTCAAAGGTTTACGCAAATGTTCAAAATAGCAGGTCTACAGCGCATGACATGATGCAATGTGCTGTGAGGGCTTAAGTGGGCTTCCTTTTTTCTTTCTTTTTTTACAAAAGATCAGTAATCAGTGGTCAAAATCAGACCCACAAATAAGGCATCGGTCAAGCTCTACTATAGTGTTGTGTATTTGACTCTTGAGACAGGTACCTCTGTCTGTCCTGGTCCATGGTGTTGATGATTTGGTTGCGCTGTTCAATGATGGTGACGAGTTCAGCCATCAGCTCCTGTTCTCGACTCTTATCCTCATCACTCCACTCTTTCTCTGAGAGAAAAAAAGAAAGCAAGAAACAGAAAGAAACAGTAATCAACAGTAATTAAAGGTTTTGATATAAATAACCATATAATCCTTGCCAGATATACTGTAACTCATAGACTGCCCCCTCAAGAGTTTCCAGAGTTATTTCTTTTAAAAAGAAAATATATACAGTATATATTTTGGACTTCCTTCTATCTACTAAGCATGATCGCGATCGCGAAATTGCATGTTTGACCCCATACCAACCCCATCTTTCAAACATGGCAGCTGCTATCTCATGAATGCCTGAACGGATTTCCAAGCAGATTTTTTTGTTTCAAAGCTGTGAACAACATGTGCATGATCTATGCATGGGCGTGCAAGATCCGTGCACTATGGATTACATGGAAGTCTATGGAGACTGGGGGCAGTTATGTGTTAATATTCTTATTGAATTAATTCCAACACAAATTAAGTGTATAGCTAAACACTTTAAACTGAATATTTCTTCCAACCTACCCGGTTTATTGAGGAGACATCTCAGCTCGTACTCCACATCTGCCTGCCTCTCTTCCAGGTTCTGCTGTTTGGCTCTGCAATCACAAACAAAACCTGTGTTTCAAACCAGTTATTCACCCTTTATTCACATGTACACAAGCAGATCTCCATATTTCAACTGTTTGTTTTGTCCTACGTTAATGCCCTACGTCATCATACAAGGGTGTCAAACAAAAGTCACGAAAATAGCTAATCTAGATCAGCTATTTTCGATATGTTGAGTGAAGGTTGAACTGGTTAAGTGTGTATGTAGGTTTTATACATTGACCCAATGGAAAGTAATAACAAGAGCGTGTGACAAATAACTACGTCGGATCCATTTTCCATTTCCTGAAAAAGTAGCGGTTTTGGACATATGGGTTCCGCCCGACAGCGACAATATACAGTTTTCATATCATTCTGATACGTACGTGTAGACCAGCTCAGCCTCCCGTCTAACCAGTAAGTGCTTCTCATGGATGAGAGTGAACCAGTCCACCAGTAGATGTTCCTCTTCCTCATCTGAAAACACAGCAGAGTTACAGGGTCACATACAGTTCCTTCTACTTTATATCTTTTAATGGCACTATATTATACTACAGGACTGACTTCCAGAGAAAATATTAAACCAACTAACAGCAAAACTTGTACAGTATAAGCAGTGATATAACACGCTTATCAGGAATCATTAGGATGATGTTTCATGTTAACTCTTGACACATTATCATGTTGCTTAAAAGCTGAAAATAAGTTTCCTTCTAAACTGGTGGTGTGTACTGGGAAGGTCATAGAATGTCTAGAAGATTGTAGAATGTTGTGGGATGGCATGGGAGATCCAGAGCCAACCGTAGTTCATACTGTCTGATATTAAGTGTATATTTCTCTAACCAATCAGGCTGCATTGGGGCCTCAGGCTAGGTGCCTGGACCGCAAGGCCAGCAGTCTGGGCACTCTAAACACTTTAAGAAACTTTTTTCACATACTGTCATATACCACACCAGTACACACAATTAAACAGATGATGATGTGTCTAAAACCGGCAAAGTGCCCTGTCCTTGCCTGCTAGTCTGATTTGACACCCTGGCCATGATGTCATCAGCGGTTTAAGTTTGAACTTTTAAGCTATCTACAGCCCGCCTCTGAACCATAGAGCAGCAAGTACACAGACAGAACCAACTATTAATTTACAGAATGTCTGTCTGTCTACTCTCATAGTACATCACAGATTGGCCTGGACATGGAACACCATATATGGGCATAAAAGAGAGCCAGACAGAGTCAGACGTCATAGACCACAGGGATTGTATTAGTGTGGCTTCCCTAACAGGGCATCATCTGGGAATGCCCATACATGAACATATTGTGTCAGTCTCATGTGGTCTATGGGGAATGCCCAGTGTTCCTTTAAGCATTATGAACTCAAAAGAAAAGCGAATATAAATCAACCACAAAAACACCAACATCAATCTGGAACCCGCAATTAAACAGAAAGTACTGTAACTGTAAGCATAACAATGACCAATTTAGGAAGCCAGGTTGTTTAGATATAATATTTGGATGAGATACCATTGGGGTTGTCTCTCAACTTCCTCTCCAACTCCACTCCTCTCTGTTCCAGCTCATCCAACTGCTTCTCCAGCTGGCTCATCTCTCCATGGATGTCTTCCACAGGGATATACTGATCAGACTGCACCTGGATTGACACACACACATTTCAATCACTAATGTCCACATAAGAGATACAATACAAGGACATAGGGCTGTCACAATTATTACGTTCATAATCGTCTAATCGCAATTATTTGACATAATCGCGATTATTTTTCATAATTGTCATAATCGTTTCCATGTTGAAAAATGTTCATATTTGTATAGAAAAATAGTGGAAATAGCAGATCTACAAGCTCACAACAACACGTTGTGAGCTTGTAGATCGGCTATTTCCACTATCAATGTTATTTTTTTAAGTATAAAGTTGTCAAATATGTCAATAATTTCTTTGTATATTTAGGTTATGTGTCATATCTGCCATGTGCAACTTCAAAGCCTAAAAGCCAAACAGAAATGTAATTGTCAACGACAAAAACACAATTAAATCGTTAATCGCAATTATTTGAGATAAAATGAATCGTCATGTAAAATGTCATAATCGTGACAGCCCTACAAGGACACAAATATTACAAGGTGCTGTAAATAATCTACAGTCAGCAAATCCTGGATAAATATCCAATACCCACACACCATTCAAGGGTACCAGTAACAACGCCTTCGCCATATTTGGCGACTACCGATAGTAGAAGAGATTGCACAGAATTTTGCAAGCTGTTTAGCTGCTTTTTTTGGCATACCAAGTTGCCGAAAGCCTCTTACAACCAGCCTATGTACATGTACCAGGCTGCCAAAGATGAACACAAATAGATTGCACCTACAGCCTAGCTCTGTGGTATTTAATGACTTTAGTCATAAAGGCTTCCTCTAAGCTAGAATCAAAGGTACATGCCACTTCAAGAATGGAAACTGATTTGTCTCCTTCATTGACAACAACATCATCTGATGAATTAGCAGAGAGGATTTTCTGTGCAGAGGTGAAACATGGAAGGTTTGACACAGGAATGTTTGTACACTCTCACAGACGGTGCAACATGTTTAGATATGTCCTTTGTTATGAGATCAACTATTCTGTCGTGGTGTGCTATGTAAAGTTCTTTATAGGCATAGCAGCCATTCCGAATGTGTGACATGGTTTCTGTAACAAGCCCTGTGGTGTGATGCAAATAATGAGGTGCATGGGTGGAGGGGAACCAGAGGGAAAGGTTGAGTTTGGTGGGAAGGACCTGTAACCTGGCTTTTACTGTAATAAAGGTGATAATGTCCTCATTGAGAGCAGTGTTACTGAGATATGAATGGGAAACAGAGTGATCTGCATAGGGAAGACATGCAAGTTTTCCCTGGAGTTTGAGTCACACACACACACACACACACACACACACACACACACACACACACACACACACACACACACACACACACACACACACACACACACACACACACACACACACACACACACACACACACACACACACACACACACACACACACACCCCTAATATGTAGCTTATATCTAGTATGATAGCAGTCTAACTCTGGACTCTCTTTTTGACCCTGGCGCTTTGTGAGTGATTAGACCAAAACAATTACCTTGCGTTTGATAAGTGGGAAGCCATGGCCCGGGGCTGGGGGTCTAGCTGGGCGGGGGCCTTTGGGAGGTCTGGCTTTGGAATTAGCAGGAGACGGAGAGGCTTTCCTATTGAATGGATTCTCCTTACAAATCCGCTAGAAAGAGGAAAGATTCAGAGCTTAGGTATGATGTGCAAAATGGGCTAATCATCACATTTTTATCGAGAGGTCTTTCTATTACCTTGTTGTTTGAAGGTGGGGGCCCTGAGGCCAGAGGGCTAGGTGTCACTGGGGGTCTTGGTGGAGGGGGTCTGGCCCCCCTGGTCCCCGAGTTACGATTTATCTGCGGGGTGGCTGGTGCCGAGCTGGTATTGGACGGTGCAGGAGGAGGGGAGGAGCTTCGGGAAGGATGAGTCAGACGTTCCGTGGAGGAGGAGAAAGGGGAAGAGGCCAAGTCAGGCGGAGGCCCGCAGATGTAAGGCTCCGACACGCTTTTGGTGAACGGGTGTTCCTGGCTTCTGTCGACTCCATGTCCCAGGGGGGCCTGGGAAGAGCTGTGGTCTGAACCAGAAGAAAGACTCTCTGTGCTGAGAGCTGGAGAGGGAGAGCAAGAGGAGGACTGAGAGTGAGGGAGGCCTGAGGAGAACAGGAGGATAAGTAGCAGCAACAGAGTAACAGAAGAGGAGAACAGGAGGATAAGTAGCAGCAACAGAGTAACAGAAGAGGAGAACAGGAGGATAAGTAGCAGCAACAGAGTAACAGAAGAGGAGAACAGGAGGATAAGTAGCAGCAACAGAGTAACAGAAGAGGAGAACAGGAGGATAAGTAGCAGCAACAGAGTAACAGAAGAGGGTTGAAGCAGAAGTCAAAAAGAAATAGGGTGGATAAATCATGGAGAGACAAAGAGAGGGAACAATTAGGGCTGTCACAATTATTACATAATCGTCTAATCGCAATTATTTGACATAATCGCGATTATTTTTCATAATCGTCATAATCGTTTCCATGTTGAAAAATGTTCATCTCTTTTTTTTTAAGTAAGAAATAGTGGAAATTGTAGATCTCACAAGCTCACAATGTGTCGCGCCGCGTTGTGAGCTTGTAGATCGGCTATTTCCACTATGTATCAATGATCTTTTTTAAGTATAAAGTTGTCAAATATGTCAGTAATTTCTATGTATACTTAGGTTATGTGTCATATCTGTCATGTGCAACTTCAAAGCCTAAAAGCCAAACAGAAATGTAATTGTCAATGACACAATTAAAGTTATACCATGTAACTTTTTTTTATAAAACAAATCTTAAAATTGTCCTAACTGTTAAATCGCTAAAGTTTTAGAACACCCACTCCGTTATTTTCAGCTTCTAAAGCCTTCTCTTTATATGTTTTCTGTGATCCTCGCCGGGGTCCGGTTTTCGCGGAAAAGCTACGTCATCATACACTACCGGCCAATCACAGCGAGGGTTATACACTGCCGGCCAATCACAGCGCATCTTGCTGACTTCTCAGGAAGTAGCTTGCCTCAACAAAACAACAGCATATACTCGGGTGAAGGAGTCCGTTTCTCCGGAATGCCTGAACGCACAGGAACCAGGGACCCCTCTAAAGATAGATCTTGGCGAGGTGGAGGCAGACGCGGGGTGTGAGGCCCGGTCCGCGGCGAAAAACGGCCGAAAGACGCGGACACGACCGCGGTTTGCAATAGAGCTACTGACCACTAGTTGAGCAACTTACACAGTATAGCTTTAAATCGTTAATCGCAATTATTTGGGTAACAATTAATCGTCATGTAAAATGTCATAATCGATTCGTGACAGCCCTAGGAACAATGTCAACAAACAGCCAAGGCGTTTTAAGTCCAAGTTAGATTAGTGTGTCATGCACTGACAATAGCTCACAACAATGATTGACGCGTTGTGAGCTTGTAGAGTAGCTATTTTAGGTGTGCACAACTGTTTAGAATCGAATGATTGATGACTTTAACAAAGTGTTTCTTTTTTTTTATATATATAATATTTATCCCACGATTTTGCAACCCATTTTTTCACCCAGTGCCAATTGCCTATGTAATCCTGGGCTCTGCTCTCCCTCTGTCACGCCTGGGGAGACAACGGACTGACCTCATGCTTCCTTCAATGCATGAGTAGTCCAAGTTGTTTCTTTTCACCTGACAGGGTGGATTTTCCCCGGGATGGACGTAGCGTGTGGAAGGAACATGTTATTCCAACCAGTTCTTTTCCCCTCCATCAGGCGCCCCGGCTGGCCAGGGGGAGGCATTATTGAGACCAGGATTACTGCATGTTTTTGTGAGGGTATCAACCCTAGGAGACACGGGGAGAACATGCAAACTCCACACAGAAAGGCCCTATCGCCGACCCCACCTAGGGTGTGGGCGCTGATGACGCGGAGGGAGAAACACGCCCCCAGCACCCACAGCGTCCCCCGGCGGGAATCGAACCCAGGACCTTCTAGCTGTGAGGCGAGGCGCTAACCACTGCGCCACCGTGCCCCCTACAAAGTGGTTCTTTTGAAACAGTATGCAAACAAACCCATTAGATTAGTCAGTAAATACATAACTTTGTTGTCTAATCTATAAATTCTAGTCAAGAGTATAGCCTACACAGTATAAATCTAGTATCTATGCAACATCATTCTGAAATGTTTAATCTTCTTGTTGTTCTGCACACTTGTGTGAAGTGAATCAGTTTTAGAACACTGACCTGGGTTTGCGGAAGGTGGTCGTGGAACGCGGGGTGCGGGGCGTTTCTTGCTCGTAGGCGCCCCTGGGCTGGCAGAGCGAGAGGAGCTACCACCGCTGGGGGGTGTGTCTGCATCCGTGGCCGCCTGTGTGATGCTGTACCAGGGGTGAATAGCCGCTACTGTGGGAGGAATCACCCCTCCTCCTGCCTCTTCCTCATCGTCTTCACCACCGCCACCGCCGTCGTCGTCTTCATCATCAAAGGGGTTGGCAGGTGGAGGAGGAGTGCTAGGTCTGGAACCCTCGCCTTTGAGAGAGGACAGAGAGCCTGCGTTGGGGGGTGTTGCTAGTCCCGCTGGGGGAGGGGGAGGGGCTGGCTTCTTCTTAGGTTCTGAATGGACCAAGGCAAGCCAGGGTGGATCTTTGGGTTTGGGGGTGTCACTGGACAGGCTGGAGATGTTAAGACACACAGAGGGACACAGGGACACGCAAGGGGAGATGATTCAATAAAGACAAATGAAGACATGACGAGACAAATAGACCACATACCATAATGACACACAGTTCCGAATTCATCCGAATTCAAACAGAGACACTATGACCATGATGGAATGGAGGCATTTAACAGAAACGTGGGTACCTTCCAGGAGAGTGGGCTCTTTCCCGTGGTTTAGGAGGAAGCAGAGGCTTTTGATGTTTACCTGTGAGTCCATGGAAAACAAGAGGAAGAATAGCAATGAATGATTATGCGTTCTGTATTCATGGTCAGTCACGGCTTGTACTTGGTACTCACCATTGACTGCAGCATCTTCTGCCACCCGTGGAGGGCGGAACCTGGGGGCGGGGCGCGGGGGAGGAGTGGGTTCAAGAACCCGACGGGGAGCCGGCACGGGACGAGGCACTCCTTCTACATGGATTACGGGAGTTGGAGGGAGTTCCCCATTAGCAGTCTCTTTGGCAGGCGACTCTTCCTTCTTTCCCTCCTCTTCCTCTTCGTCGCTCTCATCAAAAGGGTTGGGAGGAGAAGATGGAGGCGGATTCTCCGTCGTCTTTGTGCTGCCGTCGCTCTCCTTGTCATTTTCTGAAGTGTTTGTTTTGTCAGTTTTAACAGAAGAGACTGTGACTGAAGACACTATAACTGAGTCTTTGGCTACTGTGGCATCACCGTCCGCGGCCACGGGTGGGCCGCGATCAGCTGTGGCTCGTCCAATCCTGGCAGACTGAACTTCCGGTACCGGCTTGCTGAGGTCTGGCCGTCCATTTTGACTGGCTAAGGTGGGCCTGTTGAAGTGGTGTTTGCAGGTCAAGGACCCAGAGTCGTTTTCCAGTTTGTAGGAGCCAGGAAGCAGAGTGCTGCTACACTCTCTGCACCTGAAGGCAAAGTGAGGAAGCGAGGGGATCAACAAGACTCTAGACTGAATCAGAAACCACCTGACATAATTAACAGTTTGGGAGGCTCTTGCTCGACATACATCGTTTATTCTTGAACCCACTCCTTAAAGAACTTTGTGAATAGGTCTGTCAAGAACATACTTTTTAGACTCACCAGCCTTAATTACATACTTCTAAAATATGAAATACAAGACATGACAGTTCACTTTTAAAATCGGTGGAGGCTACACGGCACACCTGCAGAAGATTAGCAGTGGTGGGTTAAAGTACCGGTAGTGGTTCTCAACCTTTTCAGGCCGCGACCCCCAAAATAATCATATTTTAACTGGGGACCCCCCCACCCTGACGAGCACTAAGAGTTGAGGCATTACATTTTGTATAACACGGTTCTAGGCCTATTGTGAAAATAGCCGATCTACATGCTCGCGACGCGAGGCGTTGTGAGCATGTAGATCGGCTATTTTCACAATATCTGCCTCTAATATTTGACAATTTGTCCAATGTTTAATTGCCAAGTATTAAAAGTCCTTCAATTGTCCAAAAAATTGTCCAAAAAATGTACATATACCCTCAAACGTTATCGTGGTTTGTTTACTGTTCAGTGAGAAACCAATGTTGCACATTTAATCATCTGGGGACCCCCCACAGGTTGAGAACCACTGGTTTAAAGTACAGGTTCATTTTACTAGCTGCAGCGGCAGAGTTCACCTGAAACAGTTGCGGTGGTAGAGCTTTCCATCCACCAGGAACCTCTGCACCAGGTGGACATGTTTCTGGCAGGCGGCACAGGTACTGCTGAGGGTACTGCGCTTCGCTGACACCTCCACATTGGCCTGAGCAGACTGGGTCAGCTAGTGTAAGCGCCCAGGATGGAGTTCACATGTACAGGGAAAGTTGGGGAAGGAGGGGGGAGATGGAGAGGAGAGCAAATGGGAGGGTAGGAGATCAAAAACGGAGTCAGGATTAAAGGATATGGATCGATCTGCTTAGCTTAGTTATGAACTATGTCCTGTTGGTTACTATTGATTGGGCATTGATTCACATACTGTAGCTGGTGATTGCATGTATTTCTCAATAGAAAACGTAATTTGATAGTTATTATAGATTGACTGTTAAGTGTTGAGATTAAGGTTTGTATTTGTCAAGATCCAAAATAGTTAAGGTTAGCAACAGCGAGTCTAGCCAACTATTTTAGCAAGAACCGCTAGGGATTATTATTTGGATTAAGTATAACAAAATAAAAAACTGTAAATTACAAGTAGAATATGCCCAAAGTTGGCACACAGTGATAGACAAATATGTAAACACTTTTTAGTAGTCTTTCAGTTTTATGCACACAAAGAAGGTAAACAAATGACTGATGTATGTGGTTTTATTTAGAGCGCCCCCTAGCCCCCCCACACCCGCAATCCTACGGTCTAGGCTCAGGACTAGAGAGTGGCAGGGTGGTCAAAGGTGAGGAACAAGAAGAAGAGGGAAAGGAATGGATTTCCGTCTGAAGAGTGTGTGTGTGTGTGTGTGTGTGTGTGTGTGTGTGTGTGTGTGTGTGTGTGTGTGTGTGCGTGCCAATATATGAGGGTATGGGGAATCAATGAAGCAAAGAAGTCGACGAAGGCATGTGAAAGAAAGGAGACAGGATACAAAGGCTATCTTTAAAGACTTACTCGGTTACCTTGCCCCCCATCATGCTGTACAACACAGAACCCTCAAGAGGAGGGCAACAGACACTTTATAGCGCAGTCATACATAAATGGCAGCATGTATTACCAAGGCTTTGGGGTGTAGGTCAACACATATTCCTTTAAAAGGTCTAAACAGTACATGCAAAAAGCTCATTGTGAGCAAAGAATTGTAAAACGAAACCACTACAGCTGTAGTATAATGGCTCTCACTACAACAAAGCATAACACAGCTAGTTTTGGCAATAGGCCCACATATCTAGTACCACCATTTCTGGCAGCCTTGGTAACAACTGGGAAACGATCTGTCTGAGGAAATGATAAATGCCCATTCAAATTTAAAAGATCTGACTGGTGAGAAATTTCCCTAGCCAAACCAGCACAAAAAACTATACTGCTTATCATTTAACGTGCAAATAAGTTATAACATGTAGGCACAGTACAGAAAATAAAAGAGGCTTTTAGATTCCTATCAGAATGGGTACATGTGTTGCATGCGGTAATTGTTCGTTTGTTCCCATGCCTTCCACAAATACCAACTCCTGCTCCTACCTCAGGCTCTACTGACGTGTCTTCCAGTGGGGCCACGGGCCTTTTCTGGGCAGGCTCATTGTGACCTGTACCACTTGGCCTCTTCAAAGATGCTGGGTTTGCTACAGGGCGGAAAGTCAGTGGTTAGTAACTTTAACCATATGCTAATACAATATAACTAACACAACTGCAGGGGTTGTGCTTGGTCTACCTGCTCTTCTATTGAGACATCATGTATATCATGTGGTCTGGTAGAACCACTACTGCTTGAAGAAGTGATACTGTATTTCATGAAGCTCAAACAGGCTTTCTGTATTAGCTCTGATGTAGAAATGTCTACACACACGCAGGGGACTTGGGTTCAACTTCCAGTTAGGCAAAGTACATGAAAATTACAGATCGCAGCTTCATGTTAAATTTTAAGTATTTTCGTGTCTTTGATATTTAGGACAAGACTAATCTTGTAAGGTTTTAAGTCTGTGCGTGACTTACAAGTGCTGGCCATTTTTACAGTTTCAGAGGTAAATGAACTGTGTAGTATTCCCACCTTGAGACTTGTTGGTAAAGAAGTTGTAGTACTGGGAGACATAGGTGATGATGCTAAGTCGGTCCGGTACTTTCATGGACACCATGTCCTCCGCGTCCAACAGGGCTGGGATTCCAAGTTGCGTCTCGGCCACCTCAAAAGCCTGAGAAGGGAGAAACGGGCAAAGAAAGGGAGGGAGGAAGCAAAGAGGGTCAAATGGAACAAAGAATACAAAGAGCTGGTAGGGCTGCCTGGTTAGTTACTTTTAGGTGGATGTTTTGTGTGAGCACAAACATCCACAGGTCTCCACAGGACACCCTGAAGAACATAGCCAAACTATCCATCCATCATATCCTTCTATAAATTGGTTATCTTTTCATAATTAAAGGTTTTGCACATTCAGGAAAGACCTTTGGTCAGAGAAACCATCATCAACAGAAAACAAACTGAACAGAATTTTAGTAATCCAATGACGTTATGAAGTTATGTTTTGAAGTGCTGGATAAACATTTCAAGATGTCTGTTTGGGTTCAGATAACTTGTATTTAACATTTACCATCATTACTTTTCATGTTTTTCTTTTTTCTTTTATGGCTTTATTGATAGGACAGTAGACTGAAAGGAAATGGAGAGAGATGGGGAGTGACACGCAGCGAAGGTCGCCGGGATCGGGATTAGAACCCACGACACACTGTCAGGCTGGCATTGCAGCCTAGGGTCTATTTTTTTACGTTATTGCTTCATTTTTCCTTATTTAATGGTCTTCAGTTATACCAATTATATTAAAAACCCATTACCAGCCAAATTTAAATATGAATGTGCGCTTATAACGCCAGGAAATAGCTATATTTTATCATCATGATTACACCATTTTCAAAGGCAGGATGATATACCATACCACAAAATGACCACTAGAGCGAGCCATCGTAACACTAAAACGATAGACTGTACAAGCCCCCATGTTAAAACCAAGATTCACAAGATTCAAGGATGGGACGATGACATCGCTCCCCATTGACATTGAATGGGAGACCCGCGGGCCGCCATCTGAGCTCAATACTGTTCAATTCGTGCTTAATCGTCTAAAACCACCATCGGTATGGGCACCGGAACGTATAGTGAAGCTGCGTAAGGGTCGGATGGTTTGCATTGAGCCTAGCAGCTAGCAGAGGCTAATATAAACAGGAAGACCTGGTTTAAAGGTGACGTCATAATCGTATCCTTTTTTTTCACGGTTCACGTGTTGATACCATCCGAAGCTAAGCTAACCATTTCGCTCCGTCTATTAACCCAAATAAAAGCTTAAACAATGCTTTTATATAAAAGTCGATTAAAGTCGCTTGGCAGGGAAGTCCATAGTGACATTGTCGACCTAAAAGTCGACCGGCGCTGATCTTGTTAACTGAATAATTTAAAAAAAAGTCTCATAAAAATAAGCATTGCAGCCCTACATCAGTCTAATGAAAAATTCCACTGTGGAATGTTGGCTGCCTCCACTTCAGGCAGATTAGGTTTTATTACAGCGGTGATCGTTTCATTCAACACTGAAATAATCCTAAATGACAAAGTTAAAGTGGAGCTAAGCACATATTCCGCAAAAACATTGTACTCATAAGCAAGTATTGATTTGCAGCTGCATTTTCAGTTAAAATCAGTGCAGCTTACGGCACCATATGAATATATGAGGGTTAGTTGCCGTAACCCGGTTATTGGAAATATAATTCAGAATGAAGCGTAACAAGCATTCTCAACATTTTTCAAATTGATTAAAGATGTGTCAATGTTTTGTCAAAATATTAGCAGTACTTAGTAGGCTTGGGCTTCTCCAAAATCGGGATCGACATCGGACCCAAAGCTCTGGCATCTGTATTTAAAGTCGAGCTGAAATGGCTTTTTGGGCATTCTATTTTGAAGTATCAGTCTGAAACGCAAGCCAGTGTGTTTCTGAACCAATCAGAAGGGACCAGCTCTTCAGGCGATGGGATGGTAATATCTGACTCACGTCACGTGATGCCTAATGTTATCGTTTGTGGCCACCATTAGCCTGCAGCCGCAGGCAGAGGGAGACGGCCAGGCTGCCTCTGGTGCAGAATGGTTGTTACCAAGTTGCTTTTTATTCTAACCTATAATGTGTTAATTATTTTTAAATTATTATAATTAAAAACACCTGTGTTTTCAGCAATGGGAATCAAACAGGTGAATGTAATCAAAGGTTCATTTATATTCAAGAAGGCTGTCTATAGGGGAACACACACTGGACGCGGAGCCGGCGCGGAGGCGGTGCGGAGCCGGCGCGGAGGCGGCGCGGAAGCGGCGTGTCAAAAAATACGGCCCCGTTATTTCAATGAACTAACCCACACCGGCGGCGTCAGACGCGCACAACCGCGGGTCTGCCGCCTCGTCTGCCGCCTCGTCTGCCTCGCCGATACGCCACTGTTCTATTTGTCCAGCGTTGCCGCGCGTTGAACATGTTCTCCTATGCTTCTCCCCACCGGGGGAAATGGATGTGATGTGTGGCAGCGCACCGCATCCAGTTGGGGTTACCGCGCAGCACTTCACGTGCGTCGATACTGCGATGCGACGCTGCGCAGCCGTCCGCGTTCAGTGTATGCTCCCCTTATGTCATCACGCAGCACGTTTTTGTTCACAGGAAATAATGAAGATTTTGCCTTTTGATATAAAAATACAAAGAAATGGTTTATTTTCAATACATTTTGCCCATACACGGATAAGCTCTAAAAGTGTGAAAAACGTAATTTTCATTTCACTAGGTCTTTAAATCTAGACTTTGGTACCTATGGTCCATACAGTCAGTTTAACATCCACCAACACTTTTAATCAAATCCAGCACAGGAACTTAACATGCTGTTGCAGGATTGTTTAAGACCTAGGATAAAGGCATGCTCAGGCCAGTGGGGTCCAGTGAAACCCTCCTCTGTTTAGGGAAACTTGAAACGCAGCCAGGAAGACAGAGATTGGCTAGTTTGTTTCTGCTGCTACCACCAGCTGCTCCACTTGACTCTGAAAGCTGTTGCTGGCAAAAAGAACGTAAAGCATAGCATAGGCTGCCAAAGCTCACTCCAAGTATGGTCTGATTTCGTCTTTTGGTATAATCTGCCATAACACAGGCTTTGAGGAATCAAAAGCAAGCATCATGAAATTTACATATCTTGGTTTCATTGTTCCCAGAACTGCAAATTGCAGAGTCTTATATTTAATATTCTATATCCTTTTACTTACATTTTTTGCCAGATAAAACCTTTCCTGACCTGAAATGCTCTCTCTGCTTCTCTTTCCTTATCATGCGGCTGCCAACAACACACACTCAAAAACTAACCAAAAAAATACACACTCATACTGTACACACAGCTGTCATGTCTAGTGTTGACTACTGAGTAATTCTGCTCAATAATGTATCTAGCCGATACAATGCCTAAAGCTGAGTGACATCTAGTAGTAGGCTACGGAGCCCAGCCAACTCATCCTCCCACCAAGGAAGACACTTAGTGTGGCACCTAATTACAGAATATAACAACAAGCAGTCACAGGTTGCTCACAACTCCACATCATCATAGTAACACAGTAACACTGACTCACCAGACGGTTGTTCTCGTACACATTCTCTTTAGACAGCGCGTCAAAATCTCTGCAATGACAAAAACAGACATACAGTAGACATAAATCACATGACCCAAAGTGTCCCTATTCCGGGCATGTCATAATACGCAAACATTCAGCAAAAATAGGCAAACATTCTGTGAAAAAGATCTACACAGTGTTGTGAGTGTGTACCGTGTAGATTGTCTATTTTCAAAGAATAGATTTGGCAAAATGAAGGTACTAAGTATAAACCCCTGGGGACCCTAGTCAACTAAGCACATGGGTTTAAGTTGTAAAAAAGAAAAGAAAAACTCTTTATTATCTAATTTTTATTATAAAACTAAATTAGGAACATCGAGCAATAATGGCCCATGCAAAGACTACAGCAATTATCCTGCGCACATTTACAGGATAGCCCATCAAAAAGCTATAATGGGCGCAGTAGTACCACAGACCAAAGTTGTTAATTAAGCTGAGCTAGTTAATAGCTACAACATAGCCAGCCCAGTAGTAGTCCCAATGAACATATATAAACAAACAAACACAAACTAGGATGAAAGGACAGAAGGTGCTGAGTCAAGCAGGAGAGACGGGCTGATAATTACAAGGAGGCAGAACTGATGACCCTGGAGCAAGGAACCAAAGCCAGGCTCCCGCAGTAAACATCCTGCAGTAAAATGGAAAATCTGAGAGCTGTTTTTGGATAAAAGCTTACTTGTGTGTAGAAGTGCTGGTTCATGACATTGCTGTCGGGCAGAAACCTCATAAACTTCAAAATTAATGCCCTTCTTCATCCTATAAGACAGTCGCACAAAAGTAGTGAAAATATTCGATCTACAAGCTTACAACGTGTCGCAGTGCGATGCGTAACGAGCTTGTACATTGTCTATTTTTTAAAATTTTAAATGTTTTTAAAATAATATTAAAAAAGGAACCGTTTTGGACATACAAGGTTTCCACCCGACAGCAACGATATGCTTATTAGTGCACTAGAAGACTTAACGGAGGAAAAAACACCACAACCTTGAGAGCTTGATCCATGCAGTGTTCACACAAGAAGAGAAATGTTCCTGAACAAGCGCTGCGTTGGAGCTACACAAAGTGACCTCTGTTCTCTTAATCTAACTCCCACAGCCAGTCAGCCACAAATGCAGCAGCAACTCTAACATCATCAGGCTCACCTCACCACTCACTGCCTTTTTCGGAAGCCACTATAGGCTTTACAATACTGTAGATGAAGAAACTGAACCTACAGTACTTCACAAATGTAACTGTTGTTACGATGGGTTCTCCAGGCCAGCCTGACTAAACTGGCAGACAGTAGCAGGCGAGACTGTGACATGGATAAGTCAGAGAGTAGAGTGAGTGAACTGTAAATCGAATCCGTTGTGACTCATGAGTTTTGCCCCTGGGTTTATTTTTGGCAAGAATTCTGTCTAGGAACGGTGTGTGCCGGCCGGGTAAATGCTGGATGTTTAGAACCTGCGTGGACTAGCACTGCTGCCAAGTCTGGTGAGATTGACATGTCATGGTTAGGCCTGTCACAATTATTGCATAATCGTCGCCTAATCATAATTATTTGAGACAATCACAGGTCATTTGCATAATCATCGTAACCGTTTCCATGTTGACAAATGTTCATACATTTTCCAATAATAAAGGAAATAGCAGAATAACAAGATCTACGAGCTCACAACGCGTCTATATCAAAATATTTTGAAAGTATAAAATTATGAAATTAGCCCAGGGGCAAATACCCCCCCCCATAAAATTATGAAATTAGCCCAGGGGCAAATACACATCGCCCACCATTGAAATGGACGTAAATAAGTATTGCGAATAGCCGGTTCTTTTAAACGCTGGGGGTTCAAATTGATTTCGCGAATTAAGCACCCTGCCAACTATTTGAAAAGAATCTGCATATACTGTACATATCACCCATGAAGCTCAGCATATTTTATTTCCACCATTTGGGATTTTTTTCTTTTTGTTTTCTAAATCTACTTTTGTAACTCCTCCTGGCTCCTGGGCTCCTGCAAATGTTGTCCAATACTCACCAAATGTACACAGTCTCTTGACCCTCCTGACTCTTTGACCTTTTTTTTTTTTTTTTTTTTATAATTAGCTGCAACTCCTAAACCATGTGATCTAGAACTATATTTCTTTCACGAGTCCTTGCCTCAATGTGTCCTTGACACACAGAAAAAAGAAACTGTTGTCCAACTCAATGCTCATAAAATTTGACTCAAACTTTGACTCAAAAGTATTGTGCAAATACACTCATAGATGGCACCATAAGAAGCATTAAAGAACAAGTCTTATCTCATCCATGGCAGAAACTGCATCAACTGATCAGCTACCTCATCATCCCCCAAATCCCCTTTCATCCATTCCTCCCCTGCTCTGTCCCTTCATTGCTTCATATTATGGCTGCAAAATATCATTTATTTTCTTAGAGATAATTATTTTAATTATCCTATGATGCCCATGTCTAATGTCTATAATGCATTACAAACATACTTAGTTATAATGTATTATCTGTTTATTAACACTGTATAATTATAGTTATAATAAGAACTCATAAATACTCATAATGCTCTATAATGATATGACAGATCATAAAGCATTTTATAACAACTTGTACAAGTAGGTCAGGTCAAGTATAAATGCATTGTAAATCTGCTTAAAATACTGTATAATTAGAGTATATCACTCACAAGTACTCATAATGCAATCATAACACACTATAAAGCCTTTTATAATAACTCAATATCATAATGCTTCATAATCAAAGGTCTCTCAGACTGTTTCCTTTGACCAGGATCATTATAGTGTTATTAGTGTATTAAAATATCATGTTAATTTCAAATATCAGGTTAATTTCATAATTCATTATATTATATACATTACAGTGTTATTATAAGTCACAAGAGGTGATTTGGTTCATTAAGTGAAGTGAAAATATTACATTAAATTAACAAAACACAAACATTTTCTGCATACACCCCCAGTGATTTATAATGACACCATGCATTATAACAGTCAGTGATTACACAAATGTCAATTATAATAGTTGTGTACAATGTGTAGTAGTATGTCCTTGCCAAATAATTATATGTTGTCGTACAACAAGGTCATTCAAAAATAGCCAATCTACAAGCTCACAACTGAACTAAATCAATTAAATCTATTTGTTTAATTAACTGTTGCATCCCTAGTATGTCATATTATTATTATTATGTGGCATGGAACAAAATTATGAATTGGAGCTAAAGTAGTATCTTCCTGCACAGTAAGAAAATAGACCCTAGATGCCAATTAATTAATGTGTAACAATCACTGATGCACTCTTGCTACGCATAAAACATCTGACTAATTTGTTAGTCGAATAGAAGGTTCTATGAGTATTGAGTAGTCATGGTCTGGACTGTCTACAATGTGAACTGTGTTTTAATGAGAGCACAGTGGCTGCACAGTGCCATAGAGGGCTTTGATGGCCTGGTATAGCACTACAGCTAAATCTAGTCTGACAGGCAGAGGACTCAACTGCAGATTAGCTTGACAGACTGTCCGCCTGGATCACAGTCAGTTTGGCCAGGTCACTGCAGCTATTAGAGACAGCGTACTGTCTGTGCAAAGTAAAACTGGGACACACAGCTAAGAGGTCCAAAGAAACTGTATTTATTCCCTTACCAATTTTGTACTTCATTCATTACCACACTCTGGCCACGTTTACACGCTAAAACACAAAACGACAAAGTGCTGTTGCGTCTACACAGAGACGCAACAGTGATTGAAAACGCTGTAGTGTGCCAGGTGTGAGGCGCTGCAAGATAGACCACAGTCACACATGCATAGAACCACTTCCATTCTACTTCCTATCACAGCTGTAACAGCATACGCTGCGTGAGCCATGGCATCACTCGTTTTGCTGTTTCCCCGTATGGGCAACTACATCCCATACTCAGTCTGTGGGCAACTACATCCCATACACCAGGGGTCTTCAACAGGGGGTCCGGGACCCCTAGGGGGTCCTCAGAGTTACTACAGGGGGTCCTCCAAATCTTTGAGTGGTAGAAAGTTCTTTTCTCCTTTTTTTATATTAACCACTTGAACCCTAGTGTCCATATATTTACTGAATTTCCCCCTTGGGATAATAAAGGTATCTATCTATCTATCTATCTATCTATCTATCTATCATATTCAGAGAACTTTAGCCAAAAATAGCAGATCTACAAGCTCACAACGCCTCGCAGCAGCTATTTTTGGCAAAGAGCTTTGGAGGAGAAAAAGAGCAGCCTAAGTACAGTGAAAGGTCAAGTTTATTACGGTTCAAGTGGTTAAATATCTGAAAACACACATGGACATGAATCCAAAATACACTGATGATTGTGCTGTCAAACGATGAAACTATATGACATTGGTAAATGACATTGGTAAATGGTGCATTTATATAGCGCTTTTATCCAAGGCGCTTTACATAGATTGTGCATTACATTCACCCATTCACGCACACATTCATACACCGGTGGCAGAGGAAACCATGCAAGGCACCAACCTACTCACCGGGAGCAACTAGGGGTTCAGAGTCTTGCCCAAGGACTCTTCGACATTAACTCAGGGGGAGCCCAGATTTGAACTGGGAACCCTTCATGCTCTAATAACGGTTGTGGGGGTCCCTGCTTCATTTCTCTCTCGACTAATGGGTCCTTGGCCTGAAAACGTTGAAGACTCCTGCCATACACAGTCTGTGGGCAACTACATCCCATACTCAGTCTGTGGGCAACTACATCCCATACTCAGTCTGTGCCACTGTGGGCATCTACATCCCATACTCAGTCAGTGTCTGTGCGGGCAACTGCATTCTGTTTCAGTGACTTCCACTACTAGCATCCAAGCATGGTGGTCAATTGAAAAGGCCTTGCCCTTGACTTGGTGTAAGTACAAACAAAATTACACACTTGTCTAAATGTCCTCCTCTGTACCAGAACCAGATTACCTTCCAAGGCCCAGTAAAAGCACAGAACTGAGGGCTCTTATACAGGGCCTAACACAAGAGTCACATCAAGGTCAAAGATGCTGCAATGTGTTTCTAATGACACTACCAGTAATGGACACTTTTCACAACCAGATTACAACTTCCTAGTAATTCCTCCGATTACAAATTGGCTGTGGTGGAGTTTGAATTAACACTTCACAAGTTCACACAACATATACTGTATACATTAAGCATAATGGTGGTTACAAATTCCAGATGTAGACCTAGTACACAGTATACTCAATTTGTACTGCTAGGTACTAGGTAGGCTGTTAGTGTTAAGACACTTGCAGATGCAGATTTGCAGAATGCCACAATCCATTTCAGTGAGTGCTATTAGCAAACACAGTATACAGATCACACCTAATTTTCACCAAAAGGATGAGTTATCAACACACAGCAGCAGGTAACAAACAGTCACAGCACTGTGGTGGAGGGACACTGTAATCACATTGCTGCAGTAGCTCTCACTCAGCCAGTACATGTACGCGCCGCTCGTGAGTCTGCAGAATGCACACAGGACAGGTTGGGTCTGTTGTTATAGACAAGACAAGGCTTGTCAGCCCACATTAACTGCGACACATTGGCCTCCCACTATCCAATCCTGATTAAAATGCAATTAACCCAAAAACCTACAGGCCATTATACAAACATACATAGATGAATCATGTTTGCACACTGCACAGCAATAAAAGGTAATTTGCAACCATCTGTATAAAAACAAAACAGTTGTGTTAAGGATGATAGCAGTCACAGCTGTCCCATACACATGGGATTCATTCATTGTGAAGCTTTATATTTATTTGTTTTCAGACTGCATAATCCTAATCTTTGTGAAACTGTCAAATCTGTGGAAATATCCAAAACCCCAGTCCATCATCAAGTTCTGTACTTCCTACTTGCACGTGCCAGTGTGTTCTAGTGAGTGAGTGTTGGCTGGCTGTTTTGAAAGCACTGCAACTTGAACTGTAAAGGCAACCACAGGTCACACTAGTTTATAGAACTACAGTTACATGAAAGTTCACCAAACTCTGTATGGAAAACAAAACCACATCATGAACCAAAATAACTGACGACTCAAATATTTATAATGTTTACAACTATTGTCACCATGAACTTCCTTTCTTCCTTGGTTAATTATGCATGGCCTCTCAGTGACAGTCTCCAGTGACCAGAAATGGTTGTGACATGTGATGTGACATACACAGACATGAGCCGAAGAGAACCTCCTATATGAACAATATCGTTATACACCAGTGGTTCTCAAAGTGGATTCTAGGGACTCTGTGGGTTATGGGAGTCTAAATTGACCAATACAAGTCTGTAACTCAAACAGCATACAAATGACGGGTCCATTTGGTTCCATTTGTATACTGTCAGAGTTAAGGGGAGACCTTGAAATGTAAAGGTTTGAGAAACACTGTTATGTACACAGTAAACCTCTCAGTGTGTTTTTATATATGGCCAGGGTGCAAAAGGACCCACACGTGTCCATTTGTTTCCATGTATCGCAGCAGGGATATAAATCGGTTATACTTACATCAGGTCTGGTCTATAACGGTGTATTATGGCACAGAATGCCAAGCCGTCCCGAAAGGACGTGGACATGTTCTTGATCTCCACGTCGTTGTAGTCTTGGCATTGGATCCGACACCACTCCTGGAGAGCTTTTAACGAGCCCATCATTGTTATTATTATTGATATGAACCAGACAAATCCAGATAAAGATGGTACAAGTACTCCAAAGTACGTGTTGTTGTCCCACGTGTCCAAAAAAGGGAGTCTTCTTCTTCAGTCCTTCAGCAGCAGTCTGACTCTGACCAACACCCCAAACCTGCCATCCATTACATTTACAGTACATTTACATTACAAACCAGTCACTTTGAACTAGCATATATAGCTAGCAGGGCTAGCTAACTTTTACCACTGTGCAGTAACGCCTCATGTTATTCCACGTTGCTGGGAAGAATCCTGGTGTTGATAAAAGCAGGACTGCTGCGACCAACGTTAACTTCTTTACACAGACAAAGTTATCAGCCGTCGATCAATAAAGTGTACATGTGTAGTAGTACAACTGCTGTTGACTAGCGCGCGTGTGTTGTGTTGTGTTGTGTTGTGTTGATTTTGGTTGCTCCTAGCCGTTCGAAGCCCTCCCTCCCTCCGGGGTAGATTAGATTAGAGAGATGTTCTCTTGGTGATTTCATTCAGACGAAGCCCCAAAATGTTGGTCTCATTCCACATGTGAAGAAGAGGATGACAATAAAGTATTGTTCCTCCTGCCGCAGTCTCCTCCTGGTGTGGCCGCCGTGCGTGTGCGTGTCCCCTTCTGTGTTGTTGTCGTCTGTTTGTGTGTTTTCTCTGGTGTCTGTCTGTCTTGCTGTCTTCACGAGTACCACGGGCTCATTGCGTTAGTTCTTGAACTCTTTTGGACGCGTCTTTTGTCACCGTTCCTCTATAAACATGTATCATAAACAATTCATTGTGAGGAAGACATCCCCCCGGGGCGGATGGATGCCAACAAGTCGAAGTCATCATCTTCATTGGCACATTTGGCAGGCTGCCTAGCAGCTCAATGTCACGCTGCTGTTCCCCTTTGCGGCCACGAGCGGGCGCTACTACTGCCAGTGGTGTAAAGTAAATAAGTACATTTACTGTACTAAGTACAATTTTGTGGTAAAAGTATTTTCAATTTCCGATATTTTACTTCTACTCCACTACACTTTGGATCCAAATATTGCACTTTTACTCCACTACATTTAATTGAAAACTTTAGTTACTTACTAATTACTTAGATTACTAGTTTTGGATTATTATAGAACATAAATTTCCCACTTCAGAATCATCCCTTTGAAAATAGCCGATCTACAAACTCACAATGCGTCACGATGCGACGCAATCTGAATTTATAAGATAATATTTTTACTCAAGTAAAAAAAGCAATAGCACCACCGATGGATCTCGCGATAGTTTACAAGTCGCTAGTCACTGGGAATTCCTGAAAGATGGCGGCGCCTCCAGAAGAGGCGAGCTTGGAGTCTCGCATCAGTAAGTCATCATAATGTTTATTTACAATATTGTTGATTACAAGATTAACACCGATCCAGGGCAGATATAGACCTATTAATGAGAGCTGACAGTCATCGTCAGCTATCCACGCAGATCTCTGTTTCTACCCATCAAATGAGAGAATATGTTGTCGAATCAGATATAAAGTGCAATCTTTTAGTGCTTTTTAGACAATCTCTGCCAAACCATATATCATTTGTTGTCATGAACGCGTTCATGCGTCTTTTTGTGTAATGTAATGCAATTTTGCCTGCTGTTCAAGTTAGGTTATGATTCTGTACAACGTATCATATTTTTATTTTATTTTTAAATCCAAACTTAAAAGCCCACCACATATCCTGGCCCTATGAGCTTGTATATCTGCTATTTGTGAATAGCCAACGTATAAATACATATGGTTAAAGTTGTTAAAATGATTGTGTATATATACATTTGCTGTTAATAACCCCCCCCCCCCCCCAAGTCAGCTAAGGACCCTCCCCTGAGGAGCCCCAGACCCCACTGTGAGAACCAATGAAATCTACCAGCACACAGCACCTAAAGAATGCTTATTATACTTTTAGCCATGCTGAGGGTGAATGACAGCCACAGACAACCATACATCAGGCAGGATAGGGTGCAGTGACTCAACCACACGCGAAAAACAAATCACAGACTGACTTCTGTGAGTGTGTGAGACACACCAGTAAATCTGTGTATATATTTACAACTCACTCCCTCCAATAGTTAAAAAACTGGACAATAGAGTGATCAAATCTGGAGCTGTCTTTGGCTTTCTCATAAAATATTATGATTTCAAGGCTTAGCTTATATTTAGCTTAGTTCCACTACAGTGATGATGATACAATCATGAACGGATACAAATATCTAGGGAACTGTCGTTATAATGCAGCAAGTGGGTCAGCTCCTTTGCCATTGCCACTTAATGACGCAAGTGCTTATTTTGTTTCCGTCCAGTGTTTTGGGTCTGTTTTCTTGAAATTAAAGTGAACACCCTTGATTATTTAGCCATTTGCTCATTGAGGTGAGGTAATGTCTTGTGTGTGTGTGTGTGTGTGTGTGTGTGTGTGTGTGTGTGTGTGTGTGTGTGTGTGTGTGTGTGTGTGTGTGTGTGTGTGTGTGTGTGTGTGTGTGTGTGTGTGTGTGTGTGTGTGTGTGTGTGTGTGTGTGTGTGTGTGTGTGTGTGTTTACAGACAAGGCTACTAACCCGCTGAACAAGGAGGCTGACTGGGACAATATCAAGGGTTTTTATGAACAGATCAACAATGAACCAGAAGGGTGAGACACGCAATATGTTTCTCAGATTTGCTTCATCACACTGCAGTATTCTGTGATTCATATCAGAATGTTTTGCTTCAAGCCAAGTACAATCTCATCACATTGCAAAACACGTCTAACCACCCTGAAAACATCCTCTCTGACAATGATATTACCTGGGGGAGTTCTGCTTTTCATTTTTCCAAATAGTCAAACACACCAGTTCATCACATGTACACAATATGGAAAGTGCTGTCATGTCAAACTTGAATAGGTGCCCCACCATGCTCTGGTGCTGTCAGTTATAAATATCCCATTCAATAAAAACAACACTACATTTTCTTATTTGAAACCATCACAAATATGGTAAATAGATAGAAAACAGTGAATTAAGAAAGAAAGTAAGCATAAACCTTGTTTTGATGAGTGCAAATTCCCAAATTTATCAAATCTCGTATACATAACATTGAAATGAAAACAACAGACATGTTTTTTTTTTTTCAAATGTTTTTTCACACACAAAATGCAACATGTTATGCAACAAAATGTTATGCAACAAAATTATATTGACGTCAGAGGCATAATTAAATTGTTTTGAAATTGTTTTATAAAATGTTTTTTTCTTTTTCATGTTTTTCCTTCTATTTCAGCCCACAGCTGGCAACCAGACTTCTGGCCCACAAAATCCAATCACCTCAGGAGTGGGAGGCAATGCAAGCACTTATGGTACAGTAAAGAAAGATGGGCGATGCATTATGAAGCCTTTCCCTAGTTACTCCATAACAACAAGCTTAAAGGAGTCGTTCACCCAAAAAAGGATTTGTTTTATATCAATTACACGCCCCATGAAGTCTTGGATTCATGGAGATTGTTTTGTTTTTGTCACATTCCTAAGCCAATAATTTGATGAACGGTGTAGTCTCTGGTAGGAGACTCAAAGACTTTCCAAGTCTCTGGTAGGTATTCTCGCGAGGCCAGACTGTTGCCTCCACGATTTGGGAAATGCTCCCGGCATACAGTCTGGCAAACGGAAATAGAAACGATGAGTGACGCAACCGCTCCCTTGGTGCAGTAGCAATAACAAGTCCTACTGGAAGCGTTATGTCTCCTTTCAATATTTCTGGGGGTGTTATTTCATCTTTCTCGTGTTGTTGGTGTTAACTCCATGATGTTTTGAAACGTTTTCTTAAACTATACATCCATAACAAGAATAGGCAGCTCGAATGACTTTGTCTGAGCTATTGTGTTTTTGTTATGTTTCCAATGGGACTACAGTTCAGTGCAGCAGCGGCTACTTCCGATACTCGGCCGTTCGGGAGCTGCCGTTCCAGACTCTATATATAGCATTCAGAGATTGTGGAATAGTTGTCTGGCTACGCGAGACTACTGGTAGGAGACTCAAAGTCTCCTATTGACCGATGACCCAGTCATCAAATTATTGTCTCAGGAATGTGACAAAAACAATGGGTTTGTTAATCAGTCTAAATATCACGTAACATCATGTCATCTGTTGTTCTCACAGTGACTAAGGCTTGTCTGTACAGGTGTATACACAGTAAAATCCTGTTAATTCAACTCTTAAGAGTTACAAATGGATTTTACAGTGTAGCCAACATGCTCAACACAATCATTGTCCTCCTCAGGTTCTCGAGACATGCATGAAGAACTGTGGAAAGCGGTTTCACATTGAAGTAGGCAAGTTCCGCTTCCTCAATGAGCTCATCAAGGTGGTATCACCCAAGGTAGTGATTGACTGCATGACTTTTTCCACAAGAGATCTCAATATTAAAGTCCCTCACCCACATGTATATATTTTGCTCCCCCCTTGAGTGTATATGATTTGTTAGAAGATATTTATATGTTTAATGAGAAAACTATGACAAACCTTGTGTGAATCTGCTGATCTGTTGAAGTGTTCTGTTGCTGAATTGTTAAACAAATAAACCGACCAGCACAACTTTTATTGAATTGAAAGCAGTACTCTACTACTCTTTTGCCATTTTGCTGTTCTATTTTTAACATAATTGTTATCAAAACTGGTGTCACTCCCTTTCTCATTTGTAAGTGGTTTGTCATTCATTCATAGCATCATATGCCAGCTATATTGCTAGTATATGCAGTTGTATAATCAAAAAGTCGGATAAAGGGGGTACTGAAGCCAAAACAGTTTGAGAACCACAGGTCTTACCTTGGGGACACCCATTATTCCCTTCTCTGCAGTATTTAGGTTCTCGGGCTCCTGAGCCAGTGAAGAATAAGGTTCTAGAAATTATGTACAGTTGGACTGTCGGGCTGCCAGATGAGACCAAGATAGCAGACGCCTATCTCATGCTGAAAAAACAAGGTTAGCGCAACCCAGAATTCTTAAGAAAATTATATTTAAATAGAAAATTAAGACTTCTGGATATTTTTCATAATATCAGACATGATTTGATTTCCACCAATTGAGGCAGTGCAAAGAAATATCACTTCTCCTTTAAATACTAAAAAGTAAATCACATTTCTGATAGTCATTTGAGTATACTGTAGCATGATGATAGTCTGTTATGATAGTCTGTTATGACATTTAAAGCTGATACAACGTTGTCCCATGCCAAAAAATGGCACATCTACAAGCTCACAATGTTGCATAACGTTGTAAAATTATAGATGATTGTATTACAATGATTATACATTAGTAATTAAACAAATTACACCCAAGCTACAGAAGTTCTTCCTAATGCAGTACAGATGTTATACTTAGAGCTCTGTGTGGTACAAATATAAACTTAATGGTATTTTAAGGTAAATTAACTAAATATGGTCTGAATTTGTTTACACTATGTTAATTTGGTTCACAGAGGCAAATGGCCACTGTGAACATACTTAATTCACTCACTTCCTTAATGACGTGCCCACATACCCCAATGAAAAACAAAAACATAGTTTACACACTGTAGGCTACATTACATTTTTTATTTCAGACAGGCACCTCTGTACAATCCTTACAGGCTTTCACCATGACATTCCTTGAACCTTTGGCATAAAAGGTTTTGTCTTTGCCATGCAAAGTTCACTGGTACACCCAGGTTAACTTCAAGAGGCAGTGCCACAGTCAGGATAACCAAAACATAAAATGATCATCAATCTTTCTCCTTCCCTTGTTGTTCCAACATCCCGAGACAGCTGGGTAGTAGAGATAGGAAAGAATAAGAGTGGACTTATCTAATGACACTCAACCCTTGATATTAGGAACTTTAGCCCTCGGAGACCCTAAAACAAAGCTATTCATTGACCTCGATTCTATATAAAAGTGGATGTACAGTATAACAAGCGGTGGTATGTTGTTGATAGATTATATTTATTCTTGTTAAGTGGATCCCCCCTTGCTGTCTTCCAGGTATTGTCAAGCAGGATCCAGTGCTTCCTGATGACAAACCTCTCCCACCCCCTCCACCCAGAACCAATGCTCTCTTTGAGGATGAGGAGAAGTCTAAGGTAGACCAGCGAAGATGCACAGTCAGATAATTTTAACAGGGTTTACCGTGTACAGTTAAATAGAAGTTGCATGTAATCCTCCTTGCATGACATGGATCTTCAAACACCTTTAATTCTGCCTTTTTAAAATGAAAAGCACTGGGGAAAATCCTTCAGGAACTAACTAGTTTACCTCACTTCCCCTCTTTCATTCTTTGCCTTCTCCTTCCCCCTCTTTTCATCACCCCTTTCCTGCCTGTGTAGATGCTGTCTCGCTTACTGAACAGCACTCAACCAGAAGATCTAAGAGCAGCAAACAAGCTCATTAAGGAAATGGTGCAGGAGGTGAGTCATAGTCTTTGTTTAACAAGAGTGTGTGTGTGTGTGTGTGTGTGTGTGTGTGTGTGTGTGTGTGTGTGTGTGTGTGTGTGTGTGTGTGTGTGTGTGTGTGTGTGTGTGTGTGTGTGTGTGTGTGTGTGTGTGTGTGTGTGTGTGTGTGTGTGTGTCGACATGGACACAAACAAGTACAGATGTGAATGATACTACTGTGTACTGTATGCCGTAACACGCGCAACTCACACGATTATTAATCTATCACTAAAAAACATTGGTTTACAATATGCATGTTAATGTGCTGTTGTAAACAGAAAAAGGAATTTGCTAATTCGCAAGACATGAAAATGGTTATTGTTCAATTAATGAATATGGAAAGTATGGTCAGTTGAGAATTACAAGAAACATATTTCACATCTCATAATGTCATATATTCTCAATTAAATGAATCTGTGTTATTTTTATTACTGATACAACACCAGTCATGATCTTTGCATCAAGTGTAGACCTGTAAAGCGTGTTGCTTTAAGATATGAAAGAATGTCCAACAATGATGTGGTTGCTCCCCCATCTGTCCAGGACCAAAAGCGCACAGAGAAGGTGTCAAAGCGGGTGAATGCCATTCAGGAGGTGAAGGAGAGTGTTGGTCTGCTCAACCAGCTGCTGGGTAGCTACAGCAAAGAGCACAGCTCCCAGAGCAACCAGGAGCTCATTAAGGTCAACACAGCTCGGCACTGAACAGCACACAATATTTGCAAAATATACATCAAACCCCATAATCATTTACTTGCCTGTACTTGATCCCTTCCTTGTTTCCCTCTACGCCCAATCTCTTCAAAAAAATCAGCAGATCTATAAGCTCACACTGTGTCACAGAGCACTGTGAGCTTGCAGATCTGCTATTTGTAGTGTTCACCTCGTTGCCGAATGTTTGGCTGGAGTTCAAGACGTTAAGTAGTAGTTTGTGTGTTTTGATATTTGCAGGATCTTTACCAGCGTTGTGAAAAGATGAGGCCCACACTATTTCGACTAGCCAGTGATACAGAGGATAACGATGAAGCCTTGGGTAAGATTGCTGACAGTAATGTTGCTTTCAAGATATATACTATTTTGTAGTGTTTTATACAACAGGTGCTGTAGCTTCTGCCAATCAGTCTACTAAATTGGTCCAAAAAGACCACTAACTCTTAAAGTTTGTGTGGGTGTTTTATCTGTTCCAGCGGATATCCTGCAGGCCAACGACAACCTGACGCAGGTCATCAACTTGTACAAACACCTGGTGAAGGGAGAGGAGGTGAACGGAGATAGTACTACCATGCCCTCAATACCAGGTGTGTGTGTGCGTGCATGCATGCTTGCGTGTGCGTGTGTGTGTGTGTGTGTGTGTGCGTGCGTGCATGAATTTCAGCTTCTTCTGGGGCAAATTATGGCTTGATGATATTGTTGAGGTCATGTCAATAGAGCGTATTCACACGGCGGCCATCTTGCCATTAAGTTAATGAAATGCCACCCCAGTTGCCACCCGGTTTCAATGCAAATTTTAAACATGGCCGCCTGGTGAATATGGTCTATAGCATTTTGTTTTCTAAGTTGCAAAATTCAAACGGCTAAACTCCTGACCCAACCAGGAAGCAGAAGCACAGCACTCCTAGACCTAACAGGATTGGACACAACACCCACAGAAGCATCGTCCAACGCCTCGATACAAAACCCATCAAAGGACACAGCCCTCAACCTCTTAGATGATGAACTCATGTCATTAGGTAAGTACAGTGGGATCTCCAGTAGACTTTAAATTATCTTTGTTGTGTTTTCTTCATTGGGAAGTGATTTAGAGAATAAGAAGAATGTAAGTATCATCTGTCTACCATCAATTTCACTGTTCTACTTTACGGCTGCAAAGAAAAATGTTGTTATTTCATATATATTGCTATCTTACAATTTATCTTGTGTGCTGACCTCTTAGGACTTAGTGAAGTAACACAGAGTTCCAACCTTCACCTGGGAGACTGGAACACCTTCCAGGTAAACGTTGCCCGTCATTTTGCATGCCCTACCCAACAGCAGTGTAACACACACACACACACACACACACGCACACACACACACACACACACACACACACACACACACACACACACACACACACACACACACACACACACACACACACACACTAAACAATTTGCTGTCTTTCTCTAGTCTTCTGACAGCGTAGATCCGGCTGTCCCAGAGGTCCCTGCTGTAGCGTTATTACCGACTGTGGCGCAAACCCCCCAGGCTCCACCGGGAAGAGCCACTGCTGTTCCCCCTAAACCCCTGAATGAGTTGGACCTGCTAGGCAAGACCTTGCTACAGCAGTCGCTACCCCCAGAGAACCAGCAGGTTAAATGGTAAGGGGACAATGGGACTGTAGAATAGAAGATTGTTTAACAACTTGAGCCCTATTTTAACACTTTGTTGCATGATGGTGTGTTGCGTAAAAAATAACCTGTCATGATCTACAAGCTCACAATGCATCGTGGGCGTGCAAATTGGCTATTTGTGATTATTTCTTGCGATTCTTGAAAATGTTCGACTGTAATGACAAGCCAGGTTTAAAGTATTAATGATGGTTCTTTTGATGATCATCTCTGGTGCTGCTCTCACTCATAGGGACAAGCTTCAGCCTCATTCCAGACTCACCTTACGAGACCTCCAGACCAAATCTAGCACTGCTTCCAATACCACCACCACCACCCTAACTCCAGGATCTAGCCCCAGTTTGGCTCCTGCAAAAGGAACAACCTCTGCTGCTGACTCTGACAACAGTATCTCCTTAGCTGATGTGACTGTGCCTCTGGAATCCATCAAACCTAGTAAGTTCACACACCAGTAGACCTTTGTCTAAATGAAGTTCTATGCTGTATTAAAATTGCCTAGTGGGTGGGTGGACGTTTATCTGTGTGCCTTCTAGCACACCAGCAGTGCAATTGCTTCCACACTATGCACAAATAATAATGCATGCCCTGGGAAATCCAGCCTGAACCTTTAGTGCACTATAAGACCTATAGGGCCCTATATTTTCGTCAGTGCCTTACCCCTTATACTTGTAGTTCAAATAGCCGATCTACAAGTTCATAAAGTGGCAAGTATTTAAAAATGTTTTAAAAATGGTAAAAAAAAGGCAAAGAGGGATAAGGGGTAAGGCACTGACGAAAGTCCCAAACAAAGCAATTACAAAAACACCTCTTCCCATGAGAGAAACGGTTCACAAGATAAATGGATGCAAACCTTCTGTCATAACCCAGTTCACATCCTCCTGTCTTCTTTCTCTTTACACGTATACTTTTCAGGCAACTTGTTACCAGTGACTGTATTTGACAAGCACAGCTTCCGAGTTCTTTTCCACTTTGCCTGTGACTGTCCACCTGCACGGCCTGACGTGCTAGTGGTGATCATCTCTATGTTGTCCTCCGCCCCTATTCCTGTTACCAACATTCGCTTTCAATCCGCTGTTCCCAAGGTAGGCTGATTATCTCTAGTGTCCACATGGATTGAGACTATTATTAGCACATGCTCCAATCAAATTCCATGTGTGCAGTCAGGTATTTCTTGACGTGTGTGTGTGTGTGTGTGTGTGTGTGTGTGTGTGTGTGTGTGTGTGTGTGTGTGTGTGTGTGCGTGTGCGTGTGTGTGCGCGTGTGTGTGTGTGCGCGTGCATAGGTGATGAGGGTGAAACTACAACCACCTTCAGGCACTGAGCTCCCAGCCTTCAACCCAGTCCTGCCTCCAACAGCAATCACACAGATTCTTCTGTTGGCCAACCCTCACAAGGTAAACACCACCGATTTACAGTATGGCCAACATGGGAGAATACTGAAAGCGGGCACACTCAGGACATGGCTGAATCTGGATATCTGAATCTGCATATTTAAATGACATTCAAATAGCACCTGTCGAATGACCATCCCAATATTTAAATATTTGGGCCAGCTGTAATTTCTTCAGTATATAAGAGACACTACAGCAGTGTGGTTTTTGATTCACATATTCATTCAATACCAAAACTAAATCATAACTAATTTCCCTTTCTAACAGGGAACAGTGGGTGAACTAATGACTCATAACCTATCCAATTGTTTCATTGCTTGTTCGGTGGACTTCTACAGTACTGTATGTACTGTACAGGGTATTTTAGTTGTGTTTTAACACTGGTGTGTTTTGTCTTTCAGGACAAGGTGCGGTTGCGATACAAGCTAACTTTCAATTTGGGAGACACGGCTCACGATGAATCTGGTGACGTGGAACAGTTCCCCCAGCCAGACACTTGGGGGACTCTTTAGTGACACAGACCATCTTCCTGCCATCTGACCTGCTGCTTCCTTTAGATTTAAGTTGAAGTTGCTCCCAGTATCTTGAAAGATGGCTTTTTCCCCCCCTTTTTTGGTACATTATAATGGTTTCGGATTTGGGTTTGGGGAAGCAGCTTCTACCTTGTGCCTTCTTTCATATCGTTTGTCCATGTGCCATCATCCTTAATTTTTTATATTGTATTTTTCCTTCATCCTACAATTCTATTCCATCTTATAAAATTTTACACATTCCTCATTGCTTAAAGCAAACGGCAAGCAAAATATTGAATCAGTACTTCAGTAAGAACAAGTTAAGCCTTTTAAAACTGAATGTGCACTGCATTTTGTGACTAATTTGCATACTTTGTTGTACAATCCTTTCAAATGGACCATATGTATTATATAGTTTACAGCTTCCTTGTGTCACCTTGTTGCTTTGGTTTGAGTAAACCCTTGCTGCGAAGCATCCAAACACAAGGTGCATTGACACTCCAACATCTGAACTACCTAGATCTAGAGAACAACATTCTGTTCAATGTGTACCCCTCTCTGAATGTTCAGTCTGGGGAAAGAGTGCAGCACAGCATTCCATACAATTAGCAAATGATATCATACTGATCTCACTAGTGAACCTCTTGCATAGTTAATGAAACATGAATCTGTTCCATTGATGACATAGTATTTGGTAAGACTGTATATTAATGTCGGGTCTAAAATGCATTTTAAGGCACCCGTTATAACCGTTTATAATTATGCATAACAATTTAGAACAAAGACACTTTATAACAAAGTTATAATGAGCTTATATAATGCATTATGACCAGCACTTATAATACGTCATGAACATTTAAAGTAGTCATGCATGATTATAAACACAGCCTTTATAACGAGTTATAAAGGCTTATACTGTAAGTATTATAATGCATTATGAATACACCTATAATGCATTATAGACCTGGCCTTAAAATGCAGTGTTACTGAGTATTTTTTTCCTTATACAAATGTATAAGGAATGGTGCATGGTAAACAGCGCTGGATAGATGAATTAACATATCCATGAAGCTGATACTTGGTACATTGTTTAAAGTTGTGGATGATCTCGGTTTTATTTATACATCATGTAGTCGATTATGTTCGCATTGCCACAATGTTTGTAAGCTGAGACAATGATCATCCAATCTCTTCTCCTTTTCTGCTTTCCTTATTGCACTTTCCACCATTATATTCAAAAGAATAGGATACTGTAACTGTATGTTTCTCAGGTTTTTTGTTAGGATTGATTTAGACATGACCTGAACATGCATGCACTTCTATCCTTAGAATTTTGCACATGAATCCATTTCCAGTCATCATTTCTCATTTGCTGCCTTATTTCTGCTGTTTCTAGTCCCAAAGTGGGACGCTTGTGTCCTGAATTTGTCGATGTTGACTTCAACTTTGATTATGCCGTATGTGCCTGAGCTTCAATTCAGATTTTTCCCTTAGTAATTGGTATCTGCTATAATACCTCTTTCAGTTTGTTACATGTTTTCTCTTTTCTTTCTCTCTCTTGGGCAGAAACCTTGTATCTCCATAACATATTGAAACTATTGTTTGGGGGAAATTAATACCCTACATCGTATTGATCCTATTGAAAAATAGCAGATCTACAAGCTCACAGCCGCGCTGCGAGCTTGTAGATCTGCTATTTTTGAAAAGTCATGAAAATTTGTGCAAATCTTTGAATATTTGTACTTTTTAAGCGAACATTTGTAACTCATATTTTGCTTCTGGGGGGTCCCTGGAACTAAATATTTTGAGATGGGGGTCTGTGGCCAAATACCTATCATTTTGGGGGTCCTTCACAGAAAATATTTGAGCACCACTGACATAGAAACATAGGTTTTTCAAAAAACCTTAGGATTTGAAATATTCAGACTCAGCAGATCTACAAGCTGTATATATGCTATTTTTCAATAGTTAAAGCACAAAATGTGAGTGAATCCTTTTACCCAGGGCCGAGAATTCGGTGTGACACCCCTAGTACTAGTAGACAACTATGTGTCTCCATAACACATAGTTGCTACCCTTCAAAAGTTGCGCTTCCTGCTTAACAGGTTTCCCAACCCACAAGATGCACTAGTGGGGCCAATTTGTTGGAATGCCCAGCCAAGCCAGAGGCACCGTGGAAGATTTGAACCTTTAGTCTCCATGGTGGTGGGCAGTAACTTTTACCCCGGAAACCAGACAAATCTGCCATTGCAAAAACAAATACATTGACTCTGCAGATTTGGTTTGGCACCGGCCGCTCGGTTGTGATTGGATTTCCCTTCCTCTGAAGTAGTGAGGGACCACCCCTTGGAAATGCAGGAGATTCCAGACTAATATCTACGCAGTGATTTTAGTCTGGCCATGCCAGGCTAAGTAACCTTACCCCTGCACTACTCGAATGCCCCCTGTATTCATGTTCTTCATTAGAACCAGTTCATGTTTGGTCCAGAAGAAAGTGAGGGTGATTCATTTGTTACTTTTGTTATAAATCATGTATTCACAAAACTTCATAGAGTATTGGACTAGGATCTGTTAGCTTCTGTTAAGTCAAATTATATTAGAAGTAAACCAGCTCAAGATTAGATCATTCTTATATTCCTATTCTTGGATATGTTATGCATACTGCAGATGGGCAGATCCATGTGTAAAATGTGTCATTTCTCTTTCCTGTCGGTGAAGGCTTGGGAGTCATTTTGACAAGGAAGGTGATCCTACAATGTGTTGTTCATTCTACAAACTGAAGTATGTTGTAAATAGATTAATTAAATGATGTACATTTGCCAAAAAATATGCAAAGAGCAAATAAACATTGCTGTAATGAAAGAGAAAAATGGAGAATGAAGAAATTATATTTAAGAGAAATAAAGTTATTTTCTCTGTGATTGACCATAAACTGTCAAATGGAAGTTATTGCAATGCAGAAGTCAGACCGTTTTTATTTAACATTGTTTAATAAGTATAAAGTACATCTATGATGAGTATATAGTATATGTATGGCATGAATGATAAATGTCCATGATACAGACCAAGTATGAAAGCTAGTTTTACCTGAGACTGGATTATAGCAAGATAAGTATAGAAAAATATGAAGTACATCAAGATGATCTATTTGCATGCATAACTGAGAACAAAGGAAGCTCAATTTAAAAGCCATTGATAATACTAAAATTATCAAAACACCAATATCAAAAGTTCATTCAAATGTTAAACAAGAATGTACTGTATAACAATAGAGCAAGTCTATAAGGGGTTTTGACAAAGAGTGTCATAATACAAATTGCATTTGTTTCATAGTTTAAGGTGAATGATACTCTAATCTAAAATAATATTTCTGGTATTTTACATATTCAGAGTTTTGGATCGTTTCAACTACTGAATTGAAACAATGGATTATTTGACATTATAGAGGATTTGTGAGGGTTATCAAAATGTTACATAGTAGCAGCCTTAACAGTATAGTATAAAAGCCCCATCTGTACATCCCATGACTACTCTTCAGCACATCTGAAAATGATTAAAAAATTGGATAAAATGTCCATTTGTTTGACATTTTGACAATATACATTGAAACATATAGTTGACAAAGAATGCTCACGCACACAAGCAGGGGATGTAAAAAAAAAAGTATATAATAACAGTGTCAACTCTGTCAAATACTAAATATTAGCCCTTACCTCCTCAAACTGTGCCTTTTCAACTCCAACCCCTTTGTATGATTTGATGGGGGGGACAGACAGGGTTCAAGCCAACAGACTGATAGAAGTTGAAAGCTCTGAGGGGTCTAGACTTTAGAGACATTTGACAGTTCCCAACACCTGTATCAATCAAACCAACATGTTTTACAACGATCAGACAATGCTCATGGTGCTTTACGGTCAAATCTATGCTGGTTAAACATTCAAAGACAAAAGTAATGCACATCCTCTGTCTATGGTGCCGAGCCAAAATGCAAACGGCAACATAGTGGAAAAAGTCAAGGTGCTGCTGCTGAATAAAAAGACCTTGGAGCATTCAAAATGTGAGTTGCGAGCCCCCATCTTGATGTTGTTCAAGTACTCAAGTCTACAAGCTTCCGAATCTACCTTAATACAGACGTAATTGCCTTCTTTGCATATTAAACCTTGAAGGAGTGAGGATAGAGGAGCTAGGACGGAGCAGAATAAGGACCTGAGACGCAACCTTAGATTTGATCCAGAGACACATATGAAAGTGTCGTCTGTTTCTGGTTCAGACGCACTGCCGAGCCAATCAAGCAAAACAATGGGAAAATGACCCGGAACAGGCTTACCAGCTCCTGGAAACCCAGGACTACAGAGCAAAGAGCCCATTTCCTGTCTATCATTAGTATATTATCTCACAAAATATTGCAAAACTGCGGCAGGAGATAAAAAAAAATCACAAATACTATAAGGTTTCAGCCCTTCAGGCTAATTAACACCAGGACTACTAAGGCCTCTTTCTATTAAACTATTTCCTGGGAGGCTGAGCCCCAGGTGGAGGAGGGGGTGGAGGAGGAAAGCTGAATGCTGGTGGTGGTTGCCCTATGAAGCCCATGAGTGGGGGCTGAGCTGGGGCAAACTTCTGGCCCATCAGAGGCATCGGCCCCGGCCCCGGCAGGGGAGGCGGGGGCTGGCTAAACGGAGCCTTTGGCTGGCTGGGCGGCACCTGGCCCCCGGTGCCACCAGACTGGCCTCCATTCCTGGAAGCGTAGCTTCCACTATAACTCTGGTACTGCTGCTGCTCTGAACCAGAGTTGTAGCTGCTCTTGCCGTCCCGGCTCCGGTCTCTGTAGGAGGAAGATGTGGAGGAGCGGTCCGCGTCCCGGTTGCCGCGGTTGCCGTTGCGGTTGAAGCTGCCACTTTCAGGTTTGCCGCCCCCGCCAACAGTGCGTGTGGCACGGCGATCACACTCATCCTGGAACATGAAGTTGGGGTTGTTGGAGTTGGAGTTGGAACCGATGTTACGGTAACGCATTCTACCCCCTTGAAGGAAAAGGAGAAAGACGAATCCTGTGTCAGGAAATTGTTATTACACAGGCAGGTCCTCGCTTTTGCTGACATTTACAGTATAGATCCAATCCCACAATCACCAACATCTTATTGAAATGCTAACTTGACTGTTACAGATATGCCTATGACTATCTGAGTAGTCGGGCCCTCCTTACCTCCTCCTCCCCCACCTCTGGAGTCAACTAACTGAAGCAGTTTGGGGTTGATGGCTTGTCGGGCCTCCTGCAAAACCTTGACAAGATCTCTGGCCTGGCGCAGGTTCCCAGGGGTGAAGAATGTGTACGCCGTGCCTTTGTTGGTGCTGCGGGCCGTACGACCAATACGATGGACGTAATCCTCAGACGAGTTGGGATAGTCGTAGTTGATGACAAACTTCACATCATTTACATCTTTTGAGATGAAAATAATGTGGTTGGCACCATTGGAGGAAGGAGAAATTACACAATTTCAAACAAAGAATAAGTAGTTGATTAATTCTGTAGAAATAATGATCTTAAAATACAAAACTGTGTATAAACAAATCCATTTCAATTAACATTATTTTCAAATGTATAACATCACTATGAATGACAAAGTCTGCACATAATAAATAAACCACTTACCTTACCAAATACAAAGCAAGAAAAAAAAGCCCCCAAAAAATTTAAAACACATGGAGATAGGTATCCCAATTTGATTTCAGTTTAGCCACTTAAACCCTGTACTTAGTTGGCTGGGGTCCCCCAAGGCTCTATACATGGTCCGGTACTTTTTTTCACTACTTTTCACTGGCCGTTCTACAAGCTCATAAGGCGCTGCAATGTGTTATGAGCTTGTAGATCTGCTATCGTTGCCCAATGTTCACCCCAGAAAGGGGATGCTAGGTCATGGCAAACCATCACACTTCAGTTCAACTGTATTTGTTAAAACAGTGATGTCAGAATCTCAAGCTAATTTCATCAATACTGAAATCCAAGAACAAATAAATAAAAAACACTAATGATTTGTGTTTAATAATGTAATCACAGTCATATAAGGGTGAACATCGGCGAGCAAGTGTTATGGGTTGGAACCAAAGAACATAGGAGTCTGTTTCTCATTAAAGAGGACATGGGGCTCCGACCGCACTGCTGAGTCCAACAAATAAGTCCCCCCAGTGCCCCACCAATACCAATCATGTTTATCATGTGCTCCAACAGAAATGAGCACTTGATGAACGACCAAAACAATGTAATCCTCATAAGGACCAATCCTCTACTACACTGTGGTCTTGGCATGCGTGGGATGGCATAACCTAAATGTATCGGTGAGCTCATGGAGGAGTTAGAGAAAGGGGTGATGAGGTACTTACCCCTTTCAGGTTGTTTTTACGTGGGTACTCAGTCACCCCCCCTGATCAGTCCTGGTTCATTTGGAGGGGCTGGAGGGGGGGGAAAGGAGACAGGAGAGAGGAGGACGTGTTGCCCCCTCACACCGTTTTCCCCCCTCACCATATGCACACACCAGCAACGTCGGACGGGAGCAGAACCGTTTAACCGCAAGAGACACAAAGGCTGGTTCTGTTGCTCTCTCGCCGTGTTGCAGGAGGCCCTCCTCAGACCCTGGCCAGGACTGGTTCCAGACGAGCCCTTCTAACTCTCGCTCCCATCTGTCTGCTTTTTTTTTTTCTATGGGCGGATGGGCAGACATACAGGAGGCACCTCAGGCTGGTCCTAAGGAGAGCTCGTTGGATTTAGAAACTGATGTTGCTGAGGGGGTGTGGGGAATCTTAGTTACCCAAGACGAAATGGGGAGGGGGAGGGCCTGATCCTTCTAAACCTAGCAAAGCCTCTTCCTAAATGTGACAGGGCGAGAGAAGGCTAGAAGCCCCTGTAGTGACACTGTGACAGCAGCACTGACTGCCAGTTACAGCCGCCATGTGCTGCCGAACCCTGAGAGAAGAGGGAAAAAGAACAAGGATACGGTCACAGGAAGTTGAAGGTACTTGACTTCTTCCCCCTTCTCACTTCCAGATTGAGCTAACACAGTGAAACTAGTCAATTACCTCTCTGTCAATAAAAATAAACATATTGTAAAAAAAAAAAAAAAAGAAATTACCTCTCTGTCTGTTTTAAAGATGGGAAAACAGATTTTGTTTTACACTCAACATAATGAAAGAAAAATGAGCATTTACTCCGTTTACACAAATTATTGTTCTACGTTAACAGCAATATTTAATATGAGTGATAATGAGTATGTATTAACACCATAGAAGGAGACATGAGGAGGGTTAGTGAAGGGGTACCTGTCCCCTACACACCCCTGCTTTCAGGCAGTGTGCCAAAGAGCCCCGGTCGAAGAACTTAACTACAGTAACAAGAAACAGACTGTAAAACCACAGGGGACCAGAAGACACCAGGACCTCAACTTGGATGTTAAGGTTTGCGAAATTGTCCAGAATCTATTTCTGGAGTCATGCTGTGGGGGTACAAAATGGTTGTTACATTTTCTTGTCAATCATTAAATAAACATGAAGATGCTTTTGATTGTTAAAATTGGACTTAATGGAATATAAATTAAAATGAAAAGCAATATTCTGTTTTTATTTGACCTGGAGAAGAAGAGGGTGATTTACTTGGTGGTGATTGGTCACCTGCCATATAAACCCCAGTGCTGATATGTTAGAGCCGAGTCGACCAATCAATGCAAGCTAAAGCCTCATCGACAGAGATACACTTGTGCTTTGGCCTCGGAGCTTTGCAGGATTAGATCATTCACAATGTCAAACATCATGGGATGGAACTCGACAGCGAAATACATGTACTTTGGATAGTGAGGTCAAATTCTTGGCTGGGCTGCACGATTCATGACAAAATCAGAATTAGGATTTTTCTCCCTATGAAATGAGATCACGTTTCTCTCACACGATACATTTTTTTTCAATAAAATCATTATTTGCCTTGCAGTATTGCGATGATGCCAAAGTTCTGCTTGCAAAAATATGAGTGTGGCATGTGCTCCTTTTTCAGTATACACTTCACGCTCGTCTTTCCTGTGCTGCTCTTTTCTTTAGCTTGAAAACTTGATATCATACACTCTTGGTCATGCAATGTACGAACAGGCTATACTAGTATGCTAATCTGTTTCTGCCTCCTTCGACATGTGGTAGATTACAATAGTAACGTGACAGCCACTGTCAATGAGGAACAGAGATGACAGATAAGACAACATGAATGGAGTTGTATGATGTTAATGTTAAATTAATTCGCTTGTTTAGCTTCACACTGTGTAAGTATGATTGACAGCTGTACCTGGGACTATTCATAAGCAAATAAATGAACACGCGCATGCAGTATGCCTTCAATGGAATCGTCGTTTAGAAAAAGGATCGCATAAACGATTGGTTGTGCAGCCTGGAAAGGATCCAAAGCGTAGCGGAAAATAACGAGTATTCGCTGCGTAGACCCTTGCACATTATAGCGGCAGATATGTTGGCATTGCACCAAAACACGCCACAGGATTATGCACAGGTATGTGATAGGGATACAAACTTTTGGGTACATTCAAAGCCTAAGGTGGGATTGTTTCTTGGGATGCTCAGGTGGCGCAGGGTTAAAGTACCTGCCCACCACTGCACTGCAGAGTCTAGAGAGGTTTGAATCCACTGCGGGGCATCCGGCTTCAGATCAGATCAGGTCAGAAATAACACATAAGGAATCGTAAGATGCGGCTAAATCCAGTATGTCAATCTTTTCTATGTCTTAATATGTAATCTCACCTCTACACATCATGAAAGTTCTATTGAGAATTTTCAATAGATTCATGGGATCATTTCATGGGCAGATGTTGGGAAATCTGTACATGTAATGGAGGCGTGCACAGGGTAGCAATTCTACTGAATTAATATGAAATGGGAAGCTGGTTAAGTATCTGTACATGTCATGAGGGAGTGCATCGCACATTCCTGCATTGTTGTAATTCAAATGAATGTCTGGAATGCCCATACTCTTTATTTATCATACTTTTGCAAATCCTAGTATAACAAGTGATCACAGTCGATACATGCAACAGAAATATTTGAAGAAACGGGAACAAATGTATATGGTTCACGGGAATTAAGATACAAGGTTGTTTGTCTTACACTGATTTCAGGTTTCTTTGTCTGTCTATGCAATACATATTGTAGTACAGTATGTGTGTGTGTGTGTGTGTGTGTGTGTGTGTGTGTGTGTGTGTGTGCGTGCGTGCGTGCGTGCGCGCGCGTGCGTGCGTGCGTGCGTGTGTGCGCGTGCGTGCGTGTTGTGTATGTGCGTGCATGCATTTTATGTGTTGATGTGACATACCCAGACCACGAGAGGCAACATCAGTGGCGATGAGTATGGGAGCTTTGCCACTCCGGAATTCTGTGGAATTAAACAGAACATTAGGAGTGCCACTAGAAAATAATTTCAACTAAAAGAGTACTTATGAGATAAGTGTAAAATATAAACAATTAATAGCTAAACTACAAGTCACATAATGCCAAAACGAAACAGTGACTTTTGGGACACGACAAGTACTACTACAGCAGGGGTCCTCAAATACAAATCTTGAAGGTCCACAAATATGTTTTTGAAACAGGTCCGGGTCCGGGGAAAAATAAATTATATATATATATATATATATATATATATATATATATATATATATATATATATATATATGCCCGTCTGGCAAGTACAGTTCATGTCCTACTTGCCCTCAGGTCATGGCCACTTGCCCTCATAAATTAATTAGGGATCCCTTTCATACATTATTTTACATTGGCTAATGTTTTTTTTTAGTAGTTTGTTGATGCAGTAATGGTCTTTTTCTGTTTCTTTTGTATTAAAAGGGTGTTAAGTCCTTAATTATGACTTCACTTTCATCTGGCCTGGGGACTCCTCCAAAATCATTTGGGGTCTTATTTGACCCACAAGTTGACTCACTTGACTAAAGAGTAACAACCCGTTGAAGGGAGAACAGAATGTAATAAATCAAGGTGGAGCAGAGATATTTATTTTACGAAAATGATTTGTTTGCGCCAGTATTTGTTTCTTTTAGCAAACTGGGATAATCTTCGAATGATTTATGCTTGTGTCGCAACGTGAATATCGATCCGAAAACGAGGTGTCGCGCGTCGGAGACGATGCGGAACGTGGCTCACTCCTATACCGAGTAATGCGTGTGGCTCGCAGTTGGCTTTGCTGCATGGCTCGCTGGCTGCAAATCCATGGAGAAAGAGAGGCAGCCATGGCTGTGGCACCTCGCGAAAACTCTCTGGAGAGAAGATTATAATCCTCATCCTGCAAACGTATTCACGTTGATGTTGTGCTTGTGCGCGAATGAAACCCACAACTAGTTTACAGTCTGCAGCTAATCGCTGCTGCTGCGTTCTCCCTGCCTCGAAAGCTTCCGCACTCCGCCGTCTGTGAAATGAACAGAGGCAGCGCGTCGTTGTCATAGAGATGACAACCCATAATAGTTTATGCCCCGGCATCAGCCAATCAGCGTGGCGTTCTCTCTCTCTCTCTCGCACACAGACTTCAGAGCGCATGCAATGAAGTGGAATACAATGAGAAGTGGAAACAAAACGGAGATTTTTTTTTTTCTTTTTTCTTTTTTATAATTCGTCCTGGGTCCGGTCGGCGGTGCCTCGCGGTCCGGACGTGGACCGCGGTCCGCCTATTGAGGACCCCTGTACTACAGTATGTCAGAGGTCTATAATGTTTATGCTCTTCAGTTGTTCCTGAGATATTAATTCTGACTGTGTTGACAGTAGACTGAGAAAAAGTGAAGGAAAAGGCACACAAAAACAACAATGCGGCAAACAAGGAAAATAATGTTAATGCAGTGAAACATTATTTGTATTTAACCATCAACTCTCACCTGTGAGTACCCAGTCTCTTTCTGGCTGGGTCTTGTCTCCGTGGATACACATGGCTGGCCATCTACAATACAAAACCATAGCAGAATTGGACATGGTGGTAAGGAGACACTGGCCTCTGTTACACATTTCAATATTTCCTTGACTTAAGTTTCACATTCATTTTACATTCTCATTTATTAGGGTTGTGTCTTTATATCTGGAGAATCTCTTCGTCTCTCACCCGTCTCGCCTCATCCTCCTGGTGAGCTCATCACAACGCTTCTTGGTTTCCACAAAGATGATGGTCTTATTCTCTTTCTCTGCCATGATCTCTTCCATCAACTGAAGAAGTCTTGATGTAAAGAGTGAGAAAAGAGATACGAGGAAAGATTGAAAGTATGAGCTGTCTGAGAATATAGGGTGCCGGTTTGACCTTCAGCTCAGGTGTCCCTGTGCAAGACTCATAGCCCCATATGGGAAGCTGGCTTCCCATAACCAGTCACACAACTGTTCATTGGTCAATAAATCAATAGAGACCAAATCAAATTACAATTTCAATGTTGATTCTGCTACAGGGGCCCTACAGCACATATAATCAGCTGCCATTGTATTTTTTCATCCATGCATTAACTCATATTACATTATTATTACACCTTATTTTAACTTGTTTTTATCATTACTCACCCTATACTTTTACATTACTAATATTACAGCACTACTCTCACTAAAACATCTGTAGAGTTTACACAGTTTAAGATTTTGCCTATCAATTGATGACACCTTGATGGACAATTTCTCTATTCACTATATATGTCTCCATTGAGGTCTTGAGTCTTTTTCACTATTCAGAATGCAAATTTTCCATAGACGGAGGTCTTTTTCAATCCTCTTTTCACTGGTAAGTGATCACAGCAGGACAATTTGGTGAGAGAAATGTGATGTTTTACGCTGCATTTGTGAATTTTCAGGGGTTAGCTTACATTTAGTGGGTCAAGAGTAGCCACAATCATTGTAGTTTTGTGTCCACAACTGTTCCAATTTGGGCATGCATTTTAGGTGGATTTTTTTCCCTGGACCCCCCTGGGGTTCAAGTGGTTTTTAACCCTAACAGCTCCCCCTGTGCAGCCATCTGAGCAGGTAACACATTAAAAGCAATTTCTCCCCCTCCCAGGAATTAGAAAATACTCCTTAGGTAGATACAGAGATAGAGTCACTGCGTATTATAGTAGTATAGTATTTTTCATCAAGCGACACATAACATAACATACAACATACAACAAAGTATGAATCAGAAATCATGAATCATGGCACTTCATCTTTAAGCTGTGTGTCATTATTAATGCTCCCTGCTGGCTTTCCTTACTTGTTGTCCTTTTCATTCTCCATACAGACATCAACTATCTGTAGAATGTTGTGGTTGGCGCTGAGCTCCAGGGCACCGATGTTGATCTGGACATATTCCCTCAGGAAGTCCTCGGCTAACTGGCGAACCTCCTTAGGCCAGGTGGCGCTCCACATTAGGGTCTGTCTGTCAGGCTGAGAGAAGAAGAGGAGAGAGAAAGACAGATGGAGCAGTTAGACCAAATGCAAAAAAGAATTACATTTTGAGCGTGCTTCAAATTCCGATTGGTTGTATAGTAAATTACAATAACTGCGTCAAGTGGGACACACCTTTCTCTCGTTTAACATGTTTTCCAGATGTGGTACAAAAACATTTACTTCTAAAAATACCTTTTTACTGTAACCTTCTGAAATTATGCTCATTATTTGAATATACAATACAACTGTGATCTCCCCCTAGTTCTTACCCTTATTTGGTCTAGTATCTTGCGAATCTGTGGCTCAAAGCCCATGTCCAGCATGCGATCGGCCTCATCCAGCACCAGATAGGTGCAGCGCCGCAGGTTGGTCTTTCCCGCCTCAAGAAAGTCAATGAGGCGGCCAGGAGTAGCAATCGCAATCTCAGTACCTGTTTGTATAGAAGAGGCCACTTTCAAAACAATAGCCTACAAACATTCTTATTATCAAGTAATACATACTGTCTGAGTTATTTACATTCTGTATGTTCAGAGTGGAAGATGTGGGACTTATAATAATGAAGCTGTATTGAAGTAAGTAGTCAACACCCATTTTTGGAATATTATAAGAAAAGTCTTCATTATCAAGGTATTTGATAAACACTGTCAACTTTATAGAACATTTGGCATTCCATATGCCCTGTCATCTTAAAGATCAGTTCAATCGTGCAAAGGGGCATAAATTATGCTTTACTCACCCCTTTCCAGGTCTCTAATCTGTGGCCCTTTTGGTGCTCCACCATAGATACAGGTACTCTTAATGCGGGAGGACTTCCCATATTCAAATGCCACCTGTTGTACCTGCTGAGCAAGCTCTCTGGTTGGGGCCAGGACCAGACACTACAGAGAAAAAGTATGGATGAACTTGATCAAAACGGGCATGATATGTGCCAAAGCCTCATGTGCTGCGGTATCTATTATATACTCACAATGGGCCCATCTCCCCTCTCTAGATAGGGCTGGTGATTGATGTGGACAATAGCAGGAAGCAGATACTGCACAGAGAAACAGGATTAAAATGCTAATTCACGAATGATCAAATATTTGAATGCTTAAAACATTATTTGAACCAATATGTATGCTGGAGAATGTTAATATAAAAGACAAAAAAACAAAATAAAGGTGTTAAAAAAAATGTGTACAGCCACACGCACACACACACATGCTACACATAAATTGTATATAACATCCTTACTGCCAAGGTCTTTCCAGAGCCTGTCTGAGCTATTCCCACCATATCTCTGCCACTTAGAGCCAAAGGGAATCCCTGAGCCTGAATGGCTGTCGGCTCCTTGAAGTTCTGACGCATCAGCGTATCCATCACATACTCTGTTAGAGACAGTAAGAAATGATGAGACTGTTAAAGAGATAAACATGGGTTTGCTTTGCACTAACCCCTTATTTATTTATTTACTTTAGTTTTGGTACTTTCAGCTAAACTGGACAACAGTGGTGAAATGAAATCCTCAAGAGTTACAACTCACGAGGAAAATTTGCTTGATGAAAACCAGTCACAGCCTTTGGGCAGCCGCTCTGTCCTCTGAGTGTGATCTCTTTCTTCCTGCGATACTCTTCCACGTCATACTGGAAACAGAATAGATCAAGGGAACACATATCATACATGCACTGAAATACTTTTTACTGCACAGTCCGTATATCCGGTTGCTAAATTATTGTATGTGTAATGTGTGTATACTCACCATTGCTGTTACATTATTTTACCTTTACTTTTTATTAAACCCAATGCTGCTTAAAGGTTTTACACATTTTTATTTTGTATTTAATATACCGCAAATAGCCATATTGTCTTGTTACACAGTTATTATTGTTATATTGTTAGCACGGTCTGTGAACCAAGAGAGATTACTTCTTGGAGTTTCAAAGGTTGTTTACACAACTGTGACGTGTGGAATACCTGACTCATGCGTTGGATTTCAGGGTGTTCATTATAGAAGTTCTTCTCAAATTTTGGCAGCTCGTCCATGTTCCACTTCTTCTTACGGAGGCGGTCCCCTGGATTCCCGAACTTCATGGGTGGGGGGCCACCCCGGCCACCACCACCACCACCACCACCAAAGGATCCAAACCTCGGCCTGATGAGGTCAGATATCAATGCATTTTTGGGGGTTAATATATAGGCATACTTAAAGTGAAAGTTTAAGTAATTGAATCTTGTCACAATTTCTCAGCTCTATTTGTATAGGCCAGTGGTTCTCAATCTCAACCAGCAGTCCGGGGACCACCAGTGGTCCTTGAGGGTGTTCCAGGTGGTCCCCAGCTAAATGATGGAGAGTTGTTAACCAAATGGACCCTTATAGATCTTTAACTCTTGAGAATGTAAAATGAAACCAAAGGGACCCTTTGGGGTCCTTGTTTCATTTTACACTCTCAATTGTTAAACATGAGTAGGCCTACATTACTTAATCTACACAATTATAGAATGTAAATGTGTTATTTTTGATTGACCTGTTATCAGTCCTATAATACAGCATGAAATTGTGGACAAAATCCTATCCAAGAGAACAAAATATTCCAAGTTTGGGGTCTGAGAGTCTAATCAGAGAGTCTAATCTAAATCTCATCAAATGGTGGTCCGTTGCTCAAATGCAGAATAAATAAAGGTCCTATAGGGTTGAAAACCACTGATAGGCCCATTGTCTGATCGCGCAGCTTGCACAGGCATGCATGGAAAAATCGTGCAAATGGTGTTCTTGTACACGACGCGTTGCATGCTCATTTGACATAATAACATTGTAATAGTCAGTAAGTAAACATTTTAAAGTAAATAAACGTGAACCGTTATCAACAATGCTTACCTATCCCGCCCACCCCCACGGTCCCTATCTCTGTCCCCATACGAGGAACTCCCTCTCATATTGGTGGTGAAAATAACGTAGATTCTTCCGAAATATTATTGCACAGTATCTGGAATGCAATGCAGTGAGGCAAAAACAAAAACAAAGAACCGCCCAAGAGTTGGCAAAAAGATCGTCAAGAAAAACGTCGCTTCTGGTCGTCGATAAAACTTCAGCCTGCGAGAGTGAAATGGTTTTGTTTATGCAAAGTGTTGTTCAGACTGACTGCGTCACGTCATCGACAACTGGAGGAGAGCAATGGTTCTCTGCGTTGTGTCAGCAATGCTCAGCATGGACGCTGGCGTAGCTTCCACTGGATACAACCACGTTACGCACGTTAAACAGCGCGCCGGGGGTTGGTGAATACCAGAGCCGTAGAATACGTGTGTGCGTGTGCAGGGCTGTCGCACCAAATTCTGGGCCCTGGGTACAAGGATTCACTGCGGGCCAGCCCACCCATGAATGTTTTTCATTTGATTGATTGATTGATTGAAGGCTTTATTAGAAGTTTGCATAGGAAAATGTACAGATTCATGACGGTACAGTTCACTGGTACAAGGTCTACTAAAAGGAGATCCATGAAAAGACTAAGCTTATTTCAACAGGAAACCATTAAAGTATCTCATATAACATTGAATGACAGACAAATAGAACACAGTACTATGCAGTAGATATGTAAAGAAAAAAAAGAAAACAGTAGGTCTATACAATCAGTAAGTACAGTATATACAACAAGGAAGGGGCAGGTAACAGTAAGTCTAAATAATCAGTATGTACAGTATATACAAGGAAGGGGCAGGGAGGGTAGGGTTGGGCTAGGTTTTTACCAGTTGTGAACGGCTGCTGCCTGTAAGTGGTTTTTTAGGGCAATTTTAAAGGATGCTAGTGATCCACACTCCTTTATGGCCTTCGGTAAGGCATTCCACATTTTTGTGGTGTAGCAGAAGAACGAGTTCGACCCTTTCTTTGAGTTGACTCTGGGTTGAACGTGATCTGTGGCACTGCCTCTGGTGTTGTAATTATGGACATCCTTAACGTTTTTAAAGTATTTTGACAGGTACTTGGGTATCATAGTGGTGTAGTGTATCTTGTACACCAGGCCCATTGCAAGTTGCTGTACTCTGTCATCTACTCTGAGCCACCCCACTCTTAACTGGTGAGTAGCGGTGAGGTGAGTCTGATTGGGAAGGTTAAGCAGGACCCTAATTAGTTTATTTTGGGCTGTTTGGAGTTTAGTTTTTAGGGCTTGTGGGGCGTCACGATACCATACGTGGACTCCATAGTCAAAGAGGGGCTGGATTATTGCACCAGCTATGGTCTTCAGTGTGTTGAAGTTGACCATTGGGGCGATCCTCTGTAGGAAACGAGTTCGTTGGTTGATTTTTTGTATTACTTTTGAAGTCATCTTTTCGCTGGAAAGATTAGCTTCAAGGATACATCCTAAGTAGGAGATTTCGTTTTTTCGTGTTATGACCTTGTCACCCACTTTGATTGTGAAGTTCTCTACCTTTTTGAGGTTATGATTTGATCCAAAGAGGATGGACTCGGTTTTGCCCAGGTGAATTGATAATTTGTTGTCGTTAAGCCATGTGCAGATCTTACTCAGTTCAGAGTTAAGTGTCTTTTCAACCTGCAAGTGGTCCTTGCCCGAGACTAGGAGAGCCGAGTCATCCGCGAACAGGAACAGGTTGCAGTCGCAAGCAGATGCCATGTCGTTCACGTATATTAGGAACAACAGAGGTCCCAGTATGCTACCTTGGGGAACTCCACAGCTTACTGGGAGGGGGGGGGACAGGGTACCGTTAATCTCCACCACCTGTTCCCTCCCCACCAGGTAAGATTGCATCCAGCTCACTGCTGCGCTGTCAAGACCGATGGCTTTTAGTTTCTCAATCAGAATAGCATGATCCACGGTGTCAAATGCCTTCTGGAGGTCCATCATGACCATGCCACTATACTTGCCCTGATCCGCTTCGCGTTTGATTTGGTCAGTCAAATAGAGAAGGCATGTGTCAGTGGAATGGGATTTTCTGAATCCAGATTGGAACTCGTAAATCAGATTATTCTCATCGAGATATCTTGCAATCTGTTCGTAGACTATTTTCTCCATGACTTTGGATATGGAGCTAAGAATGGAAACGGGGCGGTAGTTTCCAGGGTCTAGTTTGCTACCTTTTTTATGCAGGGGGGTTACTTTTGCTAGTTTGAAGTCCTGGGGGACATGACCCTGTTCGATGGAAAGGTTAATTAACTGGGAACGCATTATTACGCATTATTTTGTGCTTTAACTATCTTGAAAATGTGTGCAAGTCTTTGAATATTTCACTTCTAAGGTTTTTTTTGAAAAATGTGGTGTCAGTGGTGGTGCTCAAACTTTTTCATGTAACCCCCCCCTTCTTGAGGGGGGGGGGGTGTCATTAATTTGTGTCAGCAAAATTTGAGTTAAAAATGTTAAAAAATACATATATTCAAAGATTTG
>NC_137812.1:35100408-35120408 GCF_963921795.1 Nannobrachium achirus | reverse complement strand
AGAGCTGCTACCTTTAAACACATTTTAAATCTGAGGCTTTTTTGTGTTTTTATTATATTATGACTCTTGCTTTGGCAACGTAAACATATGTTTTCCCATGCCAATAAAGCTAATTTGATAATTGAATTGTAATTGAGTCCTAGCTGATAATGGTTTATATGTGCTACACTACCTTCTCTTATCTGTGTCATCAGATTCTGTTTCTGTCATGGGATCAGATGATGCCACAACGTGCCATTTAGTTCTGTTGCGACACACAGGTAAATAGTCCTGCATGTGCTTTGTTGTGTTTGTTTCTGCTCTAATTATGTAATGATAATAACTCAGTTTTATATTTGTGCATAAGTACACTAAAGACTAGTGATGCGCAGGTCAGCTTTTTTTCATAGCCCGCAGCGCCCACAGCCCGCACGGAACGTAACCCGCCCGCCCGCGCCACAGAACAATATACAAATCAACGAAGCCCCGCAACCTGCATTTAAAAAAAGATGGTATATCATCTCCACAATAGCTCATCTTTATATACGGCTCTTCCAAGTACCCAAAGTCGCTTTACAGAAAGGTCTACAGTAGCACAATATTGTCATAGGCTATATAAACAAACATAACTTGACCGACACAAAGTATTTATAAACAGACTTGTTTGGATGACAGAGACATTTAAGTAAAATCCTGATCAGCGACACGTTATGAATTGTTTGTGCATTCTCCTCTGCTGTATGGAAGCATAAACCTGACGTAATTCAAATGAAATGGCAAATGCGAAAATGAAATTGAAATAACAGAATTGCTTTTTAATTTTCAGGAAATGCACGCATTTTTGGAGACAAAAATGAATGTAAAATGCAATGGCGCTTACATTTTCCATGTACAGGTGCTCATTCTATGACTAAATTATAATTATAAATAAAAGATCATTTCAATTTTAATTTGAAAAGAATTACCGCTAATTTGTTGACAATATTAAAATGAAAATGCAATTTTGAAAATGAAAATGAAATAGAGAAATGCTTTTTAATCTTCAGACAATGAAAGCATTCTTTGAGACAAAAATGAATGTATAATGCAATAGCATTTCCATTTAATAAAAGGTCATTTGATTTAACATTTTCAATAAAGGCCACGCTAAATAATTGACAATATTAAAATGAAAAAGCTACTTTGAAAATGTAATTTAAATAAGGGTAATGCTTTTTATTTTTAAGCTAATAGATGCATCTTTTGAGACACAAATGAATGTATAATTCAATAGCATTTACATTTCATCTCCATGTGTGCTCATTCTATGTCAGATTGTAAAAGCAAATGCAAATCCCATTTGCGATTTCATTTTCCAATTGTAGCTGCTGAAAACATGACAGAATTCAAATGGTGCTTTGGCTAAAGTGATGGCGCAGGAAAGTGACGTCATAGGAGTAAACCTTCAACACAGTAGGTGGCAGACAGAGACAGTGTAAAAAAAAGAAAAGGTGGCAGACAGTGTACACACGTGCAGGACTGGCCGAGCTTCAGTCAAGCTCACAACGCTCCCCCCCCCCCACGACAACGATCGCCGCGACAACCCCCCCCACCCCCCCACGATCGCCGCGACATTCCCCCCCCCCCCCCCCCCCCCCCCCCCGCGACAGCCTACTCACATCTTGTACTCAAGTAAAAGTATCAATACTGCAATGTAGATGTACTCCGTTAAGTAAAAGTCTGGAATTAAATATGTACTTGAGTAAAAGTATGAAAGTATTTGATTATTTGGCATCAAAATGTACTTAAAGTAGCAAAAGTAAAAGTACAAAATGTTTGAAAATAGCCGATCTACAAGCTCACAACGCGTCGCGATGCGACGCGTTGAGAGCTTGTAGATCATAGAATAGGGCTAAAGTGCATTTATGTATGTTTTTATAATATAATGATGTATATCTGCAAAGTAACTAGTAACTATAGTTTTCAAATAAATGTAGTGGAGTAAAAGTACAATATTTGGAACCGAGATGAAGTGGAGTAGAAGTAAAAGTATTGAAAACTGGAAATACTCAAGTTAAGTACAAATACCTCAAAACTGTACTTAAGTACATGTACTTAGTTACTTTACACCACTGCTCTGCCAAGTTGATATTCCATAGTTGTTGAGCTGGGCAGGGATACATTAAATGAGGTGGAAAAATGTTTGATTCTTACTTGCAATGTATCAGATCAGATCCGTCTACTATGACCATTGGATCTCCACTGGGTGAGTGTCTGTCAGTGAGTGAGTGAGTGCAGTCGCCACCTACTGTACGGGTTGGGTATGTCAAGGTTATAAGCAGGCAGCGTTGAAGGATTACTCCTATGACGTCACTTTCCAAAGGACCATTTGAATTCTGTCAGGTTATGAGCGGCTACAATTTGAAAATGAAATAGCAATGTGGTTTGCGTTTGCTTTTACAATCTGTCATAGATTGAGCACACATGGAGATGAAATGTAAATGCTATTGAATTATACATTTGTTTGTGTCTCAAAAGATGCATCTATTAGCTTAAAAATAAAAAGCATTACCCTTATTTAAATTACATTTTCGAAATAGCCTTTTCATTTTAATATTGTCTATTATTTAGCGTGGCATTTTTTGAAAATGGTAAATCAAATGACCTTTTATATATACATTTAATTCTGTCATAGAATAAGCACAACTGTACATTAAATGGAAATGCTATTGCATTATACATTCATTTTTGTCTAAAAAAATGCTTTCATTGTCTGAAGATTAAAAAGCATTTCTGTATTTCATTTTCATTTTCAAAATTGCATTTTCATTTTAATATTGTCAACAAATTAGCTGTCATTTTTTTTAAATTAAAATTCAAATGATCTTTTATTTATAATTTTAATTTAGTCATAGAATGAGCACCTGTATATGGAAAATGTAAACACCATTGCATTTTACATTAATTTTTGTCTCCAAAAATGCGTCCATTTCCTGAAAATTAAAAAGCAATTATTTTATTTCAATTTCATTTTCGCATTTGCCATTTCATTTTAAATATGGCAGGTTTTTGCTTCCATACTGCTGTGCTCACGTTGTGTCTGATGGTGTCATCGAACGCAAATGTTGGCAAATGTCGTTCGCGGCCCCAACAGGAGCGGAATTGGGATTGTCCTCCTCGCACCAAGGAGCGCTCCAAGCCTCTCTGGCGCATTTTAAAACACACTCGCTCATGCTCGTATTCAAAACGTTGTATTCTTATTCTTATGGGCCTACTCTTATTTAGAATAAAAGGCAAATAAGAGCAGATGATTATTCTTATTTATTTTTTGCACATGAGAGTGGTGATAACCCGCCCGCCTGGCGCCTGCCAATTGAGTCTGAAACCTTGGGTGCCGCGGGCAACGGGTCGGCCCGCACATCACTACTAAAGACGTTTTACATAAAGAAAAGGAACTAACCAACTTTATTGAGAAATACCTTAACCTTTCAACAAAGTTCTAAGTGTACTATACTGTGTGTCCTGACCTGCTGTTGTTATTTTTCAGGGAGTGGAGCTGCTTGTCTTGCTCATTGTGATGGCTCCAGCACCTGGAGTGAAGTCCCACTTATCGTGAAAGCTGTCACATCCCTGAGTAGCCATACAAAGGAAGGCAGGTATGACACACACAAACATACACACACACTCTAAAAATTTGATTTTTACTTGCGTTGTGGCCAGGGTTTTTTTTGGCTGGATTATTCATGAAGCTTTCCCAGAAGAGAAAGATTGGCCGCTAGTTGTGCTGTTTTCCCCCCGTGAGGTACCAAAAAGATTTGTCCTCCACTGGACCCCATTCATTTTCCCCTTTGATCTTCTAACCTTAAACATCGTCATAAATACTTTATGGTTCCTGTCGCTAGTGGAAAACTGCCTTTCAATTACCATGATATGCGTTTTGTCCAAATATGGTCCCATTTATGTTAAAATTGATGATAAAGTTGCGGGGGGCGTGGACAACTAAACTGATACCAGCCGGCTGTGTTCTTCTTCGTGTGTTGTATTTCGGGAGGCTCCGACCACATTCTCCCATGTATCCCTGCGGTTGCACGTGACCGTTGGCAGCCAATAGCATTCCTTATGATTCCTGGGGTACCATTCAAACAATGATGGCGACTCCCATACAAGGGACAAAAAAGCGTCATTTTCGCCGCATAGAAACCAATGGCTTCGCACCGTCCATATGTTTTTTACAGTCTATGGTCCGTGACCCACAATTGGGTCCTGTTCGTTGGGAAACAGTGGCATACCACATCTAACTAGTTCCCAGGTCCAGGGATTGTTCGAGCCCCCCAAGGAGAAACAGGGTTGGGAATGACTGCTAGGCTCTCATAGTTTTGTAAACATAAACATTATTAAACATAATTATACTATTCACATATTTTCCATTTGCTTTACTTTTCAGACTTGAACTCCATCTTGTAGGAGGATTTAATGATGAGTCAAGGACATCTCATAAACTCAGCCTTAGCCTATTGGGTATGGTCTTTTTTGTAGCTTGTCTTTTTTATTACAATATACCACTCAAACCCTTGCATCCCTATTCTGAGCATATCATAATACAGTAGGTGAACGTTCTGCAAAACTAGGCTAACATTTGGCAAAAACAGCACATCTAAAAGCTCACAACGTGTTCAACATGACATTGTGAGCTTGCAGATGGGCTATTTTAGGCAATTGGTGTTGGGGGGCAAGTAGATAGCTGGGTGACCCCATCCAACGAAGTATATATAGGGTTGAAGTGGTCAAAGCAAATATTGGTTTTGTCATGTCATCATCATGTGCACCTTTTGATAACCATATCATGTTATGTTATGCCCTTCCATTTTGCAGCCGCATTTCAGAAACAGAAAGAGAATATTCACCTAGAAACATGCTGCATCACAGGTATGTAGGCATGGCTTAATTTAATTAATCTAATCTTTCTTAACACAGTGCATGTGTGAACAATATTCATCTCACCTAACCATTCTTCCATTCTATTGTAGAAATGAATGACTCTGTTGTAGATGGGAATCACAGACCTGTGATATATGGAATAGGTAAGAGATGAGCATTCTACACAGTCAGTCTACACAGGATGTCATGCTCACATTGGTAGTGAGCTGAGATATATTGGTGCTAACACTATGTTTGTGTGTCTGCACAGGTGTAAATGTTAAAACGGGGGAGGTATTCCCTGCCTCATTCAGTCATAAAGGTCCTGCAGAGAAGCTGCGTTCAGCACGGACCTTCACTGGAGGACAGGTAGCAATGCAATGCTACATCATGGTGTTTGTGCATTTCTGATGAGCCATATTGTTTTAGTGACCTGAAATGGGAAGAAAGTGTGCACCAGGGAGAATGGTCAACTGTGACACTAGAAAGTTATTATTAGCCCCGCTAGCAGCAGTGCTTGTTTGATCCAAAACATGTTACTAGAAAACAGATGGCGACCCCTACTGTTTTAGGTGCCCCCCATGGCCTTTCCTCTATTATTATAGTGCAACCCATAAGCCAAAATTCCCACTTGCACAAGTTAAAATCCATTGTAAAGATAGCCATGGAACCAATAGAGTGACCCTAACAGTAGAGGTAGCACCTTACTTTCACACACTTCACATGTTCTAAAAATGGAAACTGTTTTTTTTTTCTTTGCAGATGGCTGATATATATGACTCAAGTCATGGATATGTTAAAATTGGACCCTGCACATGGTCTCAAAATCTAGACATTGGCTTCTGGCTATCGCAAAGTGATGACGTAATTTTAAAGGTAAAGGCACTGAAGGAGATCTTTTATTGTCATAAAAGGTTTATTTTTGCTATGCCCCTAACTTAAGTGTTCGATTAAGTAAATATCTTGTTTAATTACCTTAGAATCAGAATCACTTTTATTGTCACATCATAGGTGTCAAACAGTGGGTGAAATGAATTTGTGTATTAAGCATTCCGCTGTCTCACTCTGCTTTTCTCTCCACCCAGTTCCTATCCACCTCTCCTATGGCAGAGCCGCCCCACTTTGTCCAGCACATCAAGTCTACCATTCAGTTCCTCTTAGAGCACCCAAGCGCTGACAGTCTGTTCCCTGGGGGCCAGCCCCAGCTGTACCACAGAACAGAACAGGGGGACTGGGAGAGGGTCCATCAGCCCTAGAGCCCCATACCCTCCCCCACTGCACCTTATAAAGCAACATGAATTAACCGCTTAAACCCTATATACTTAGTTACCTTGACTGGGGTCTATAATTGGTCTGCTCCTTTTCCCCTCTACGCCAAATCTGTTCACTGCATTGCATTGCAACGTGTTGCGAGCATGTAGATCAGCTGCTTTCGACAAATGCTTGTCCCAGAATAGGGACGATAAGGTTCATGTGGTTAACTGCTTTCAACCTGGAATCCCTATTTTGGACATGTCATTATAGATGAAGATTTGTGAAAAAATTAAAACATAGAATAGGTACTACTTATAAAGAGAATATATATAATTCCTGCGCGACACTGTCGTGCAAGTATAGAATAGGGCTTAAGTGGTTAATTGTCTCTTAATAGTGAGACACTGTGACCTCCTCCAGCCGATAGAGTTATAATAAGTTGCTCCAGCCCTTATGACAATTATGGCCATATACAGTTTTTTTTTTGTTCATTGTGGCTTAACATTGGGCAGTTTGACTATGCACTGATTAACAGGGAAGTATTCACTGTCTTAACTGGCTGGTCCCAGTACCGTGAATGAACCACAGCCGTCTCTTTGGTTGCAGTGCCTGGATTTTCACTTCTGTACGCCCTGTGTGCAACTTCTACCACATGCTGGATCACAAGGTAACAGGAAGAATTGGGCGCCTCCATCTAAAATTGGCTATTTTGTGCAAATGTTTTAAATTTAAATATTTTGAAAAGTATACATGATTATAACGGGATTTAACATTCGACAATTAAGGCCTTATATTTCTACAATTGCTACAAAATATCTAGTCATTTTGGTTTTAAACAAGAAGCTGAAAGGTACATTTAAGTCTGATAATGATGTACTGTGCATATTGACATCATGTATGTTTTTCATTACTTAAGACCCCTTTTCAAATATGTTAGTTTTTAACATTTTAGACAATTTTGTATTGAGGTCCCCACTCTTCCTTAGTGCCCACTCTTCTTGTATCCGATCATATTATAATAGCCATTGATTAGTCTTAAGCCCTTTGCACACAGGCGCGTTTAACCGCACGGATAAAACGGACAATATAATTTTTTGAAAAGAAAACAATGATTCTCTATGACCTCATGCACACCGGCTCCGAATTAGCCGTGCGACGAGTGGCTGCCGCCGTGCGTTTTTTTCTCGATCGAACCCAGTTCGATTCGTGCGTCTTGTCGCATGCGGTAAAAAACTCATCACTCCTTTTATGACTCCTTTTTGGATCCGCAGCGCCGATTCCGCACAGCCTTGCACACCAAATCCAATGCGTTTTATTCGTGCCGCAAACGAAAAAAACGCAACTGTCCTGTGTGCAAAGGGCTTTACAGTGGTTATCTGCCTTATATTGAATTGTTGTTAAATTTGACCTCCTTTGGAATATTTACAGTTAAAAGACATTTCATGTATTCTGAGACTGTCAGAATACATTTTGTGGACATCATACTCTGGGCAGGCAGGTTTGATCAGTATGACATAAGGGCAAAATATCAGTTTTAATTAAGTATTTTATCACATACCGTAAATACTGGTAAATTTAAATATACAGTATATTGCTAAAAGGCTACCCAGTATATAGTACTTGGAAGTCAGTCATCCATTATCAAAAAAATCAATCAACTTGTCATAACACAATTGTGCAATACAGGTAACAGGGAGGTGAAACTGTTGTTTATGCAGGCTTCCACGTTTGCAGCTCAGGGAGCAAGAAGAAAAAAAAAAGCATAAAAAAAACAGGATTAGCACAAAAGCCTAGCATGTTAAAATCAGTATCTTTTAATAAAAGAGGTCCTAAATACATGAAGTGCTATTCAGTATAGTGCATGTCAGTAACATGTTGCTTTAAAGTCATTAAGGTGCGTCAGTAAAGTCCAAATCAGTTAAGCACAGGCGACAGACTTTTTTGTTCATCAGGTTTTGCCTGATAGCTGCTAGATAAAAACTCTGCCACAGTCTGTTGTTATGGCTCATGATACTCCACTATCGCTTGCCGGGTCGGCGATGCAGAAGTGGGTCGAACAGGCTGTGGCTGGGTGATGTCTGTCCCTGGTGATACTGTCAGCCTTGTCTACGCATCGCCTGTCGTGTATTTCAGTATTATGACATCAGTCATCTCTATATTTGGGCATAGGTTCCTATTCCTATTAACAACACTATACGTTTAGGGCAATGGTGCTGACAGAGTATGCTGTTATTAGAATTGGTCTTGAGAGATAAACCTGACTCCAGTATAAAATTTAAGTTAAAAGAAAATGTTTATTTAAAAAATGATAAAACATTTGGCCTTTCCCATTACCTTCCCCGGGTCATAACATCAATGGTCATCAATATGTCCATACATGGAGAAATGTGTCCATGGGAAGAAGACCCAATCATTCTCCAGGTTTTATTCAGGATATGTATGACACTGATTTGAACACTATGGCACATTAGGAGTCTGAACTCCTTCCATTCCACTCTCAGAGTAAGACTTCAAGGAACCCTGAAGATCCCTTGACCTCTGTACTATACAGGGCTTGTTCTTTCTGGTAATATTGTCCGCTACTTTACTAAATTTGAATTTTGACAAAAATGTCCACCACAAGCCAGCATATGCATATATATCAATCGGTATGGAAAGTATCGGCATAATCCAACCTGAGATGTGGGTATGTATAAAAGACAAACATACAGGCAGGCAGCTTTCAACTTGTATTTACTGTATATATTGTGTTATGTATATACATATTACATGCTTCATGGGTGTGTAATGAATGCCTTTGTGTTTGGGTACATTTCTGATGATGCTGTTACACCTTTAAGTTGAGATACTGATGCATAATGTCTATAATATTGATATGGTTAAACTCTTAACCGTTGGAGCGTTAAAATTCTAAATTGAGCACATGTAAGACCGTGGAATGTACATACGAGACTGAATAAATGCAAATGTGGCCAAATCTAGTTTGAAATGTTTATATATTTTTTTGGTCATTCCCTTAATTTACACTTTACAGTATGTTCAGATGTGTAAAGTTTGAGTAGTTTTTCAGACACATTTACAGTTTATAAAGCCAGACCAAGAGGCAGCAACCAAAGCAGTCTATTTGTAGTTTTGTCGTTATGCTTCTATTTCATTCCCGTTTTTAGGTTGATTGTATACTTAGAAGTTCACTTAGGAAAAGCACAGGACAGTACAGTTCAGATAGGCCAACACAGTCTACCAATAGATTTTAACCCAAGAAAGCACAATGGCTTGTTTACATTGGGGGTCCACCACTGATGTGGGCCTACTCAATTCCTAGAGTGAATGTGATATATATAGGCCTACACAGTATATATATATATGTATATATATATATATATATATATATATATATATATATATATATATATATATATATATATATAAGTATATATATATATATATATATATATATATATATATATATATATATATATATATAATATATTTTTGTAGAAGGTAGGAAAAATGAATGAATGTTTTTTTTAGTGGCACCAGTAGGCTAAACCACGCCCGCCCACTGCTATGCAAATGAACCATTCTCTGCTTTTAGCTTGTCTATAATAAATTTCAATGGATCCCTATGGCTATGGTGGTGGTCTCTGTACTGCTACTGCTCCACCCACAACTCTTTCATATGCAACCGACGTCACGAGCCGAGTAGAAAGTGGTAGAAAGCCTGGTGACAGCAGCCTGCAGGTTACGAGCGGACTTAACGAAATACGAGCCGAGCGTCGTATCAATTTTACGCACAATACGCAGCGGCAGCACTGGACCATAGAATTCGCCCGGCGTCAGTAACCTAGAGTGGACACAGATTCTTTATGGTATACACGACATTATACATTCCGGATTCCATAATTATATTCCTAGTGTAGGCTGGCTATTCCATATTGAATGTTTTATCTCACGGAGACCATCTCACAGAGGACTATATTCTGAAGAGTGATTTTCCTTGCTTTCTGTTTCAAGTATTTCGAAATACGATCGTTTCGTATAAACATGAGAAATGCATTTGTAACGTTGAGACGCTACGTTAAACGACATCAGTGGGTTACCAACGTGACAATGTACGGGTGCCTGTACGCCAGCGGGGATGTCGTGTATCAGCTGGTTTCAAGGAGAGAGGAGATCAACTGGAGACACACGCGGAACGTGGCCGTTGTCGCCTTCAGTTTCCATGGCAACTTCAGCTTCTTTTGGATGCGATTTTTGGAGCGGAGGTTTCCCGGCACCTCTGCCGGGATGCTTCTGCGTAAACTGACCCTGGACCAGGGCTTCGCGGCGCCCTTAGCCGTCTCTGTATTCTACACGGGTATGTAGCCTACAGTTCAGTGAGTTCACTCACATCAGTGGTGGGAAAAGTACTCACATCTTTTACTTTAGTAAAAGTATTGATACTGCAATGTAGAAATACGCACAAGTCCGGAATTCAACATTTAACTGTGTAAAAGTACAAAAATATTGGTATCAAATTATATTTAAAGTACCAAAAGTAAAAGTAGGCTACAAAATGTTTGAAAATAGCAGATCTACAAGCTCTCAACAGTACTTGAGTAAATGTACTTAGTTACTTTGCATCACTGCTTTCTGGACAGTTAATTGTTAACAGAATATGAGTTATCTATCTGTCACCTTCAGAGTAGACTTTACTCCTAAAGACCACCATTTTCATTCATTACATAGCCTAGGTATAGAGGTCACATGAAAGGCAACAGAACATTATAGAGAAGTGTTTGATTTGTGAGATCCTGAAGACACATACCCTATACTTACGGCTGTGACATAATAAAATAAAAGAATAATGCATTTTGTTACGGCTGATATTAACCCCCAATAAGTTAACCAGCCGGCAGGCTAAGCCTGGGAGATAAAAACTGTAAAATCACTCACATGGAAACAATTGCTCATGAGTTTAAAAATGATTTACTTAATTTCAGTGACCAATTATTACAAAATACAATTTCCAATAAATTGATATGCAATAAATATGTCAATTAGTAAGTTTAACAGTGAGCAAATAATACAATGTGAAAGTGCTATAGTGCGATAATGCGGTCAACAAAATATGTCCCTCCCAGCTCACCCTGCCTTCCAAATGAACAAACAGCCATGGATGTGAGCAGGTGAGAGACATCAATTTATAGCCACTGGTGGCCACCCACAGCGACACACCCATAATGAGGTGCCAATGTGGTGCCTCCATCAATCACCATTAATCAACCCATTATCATCAGTGCAAATACAAAATAAACCCTGTTTGGCTCCTACACATTTAATGCATTTGTTTTGCTTTTGTCTCCCTTAGGTGTTAGTTACTTGGAGGGCAAAGACGACATTCTAGAAGACTGGAGGGAAAAATTCCTAAACACATACAAAGTGAGTTGGTGGAGGCAAAAAGGGGATGGTGACCAACACCCTTTTCAACAACCCTTTTCTTCACCCCATTTATATTTCTTCCCTATTCATTTTATTCCTTGGTTGAGATATTTGTCTCCTAACAATGTGTAATGCTCATTTCTAGTGTCTCTGAATACCCAAATTTTGTGGTGTTGTCATAAATCACTGAATGTTTATGATAATTATATTCTGTTTGTCTTCGTTCAGACAGGGCTGATGTTCTGGCCATTCATGCAGGTAAACAAAACTTCTAATTTCTCTTTAGTGACATTTATTTCAATGTCACTTCTAAGAAGATGACGTCAATGTCATCTCTTAGAAAGACTGATTGATTGATTGATTGATTAACAGATTGATTGAATGAATTATTGAGTGGGTCAATATTAAGTGATGATAGAATGCAGTCATTTGATTAGATCTCACAGTATTTGCAGAGAAATGTATTTCTGAAAATAACACCGCCTCAGCACAGTATCGTCTTCCATAAGTTTGGCTCTGTGAAAACGGGCGAGTGTTAATTTATCCATGAATAATCACATGGACCTGCAAAGGACAACTTTGTTTATTTACAACAAGTGTTCATATTTTAGATTGTCATTAGGGAAAAGAAAAGATAAGTGTTAAAATGTTTTCATTTACTGCGTTCTATAGTTTTTTGGAATTTGAACGATTTTTATTTCCGTGGGAGGGTCGTACAAGTGGCTAAATATGTATTTTTAGTAGTGTTACTGTAAATTACTATTTACAGTGAAACTACTAGCCCCCATAAGTCATATCTGCCCATGAAAGATTGCGGTGCATCTTGGGAATGGCCTTATTTTGTCTAGAAAGACATATTTAGCCACTTGTACGCATGCCCCCACCCAAATAAAAATCATTAAATTCACTAATTGATAGAAAGCATTAAATGAAAACATTTTAACACTCAACTTTTCTTTTCTCTAGTTACAATCTAAAATATGAACCCTTGTAAAAAAAAAAAAAAGCTCCAAGTTGTTACATTTCTACTCTCTCTGAGTTAAATTAACCCTGCTTCTTTGTCTGTCCATCAGTTATTGAACTTTGCCTTTGTGCCACTATACGTGCGGACCACCTTCACTGGATGCTGTGCCTTTGTATGGGCTACGTTCCTGTGCTTTTCACGTCAGAGTGGCGATGGAACCGTTGGTGCTGCGCTGGCTTGGATGCTTTCATCTAAAGGCCTCTCAACAGAGCTCAAGGATGAGAAGGAGGGGTCCAAAGGTGACCAGACAGTCTCCAAGGAGAATTCAGCTACATCAAAAGCTGTGAAGACAGAGACGTAAGTCGTGTATACTTTGTAGCACGACTGTGTCACTTGCTGAAAATAATTTATTTATGGATCATATTTTTGAGCGACTGACACTGCACAATTTATGCAAAGTATAAATCTGGCACAGGAATCCTGAAACCTGAACTACCGGTACTAAAGAGTGGCAAATGTAAAAAGAGGACAATTAGTGCAATATGGATTCAAGGAACAACAGGTTAAACTTGCAAACCCTGTGGCAAGCAACTTCAACTTGAAAGAGTGTATCCAGTTATAGTTTTACAAAGAGTTTATTTATAATATGTGAAGTTGTAGCTAACTTTGTTTCTTAATCTTTTATCACTACACAAATATGGCTAACATTGTAAATATTTAAATCTCAGCATATCGTCCCTCCTCTGAAAGGAGTACGTGATTGTTTTCCAATACTACAAAAGGTTGGCTTGCTGAAAATGGGGGCCAGTTCATCTCCAGCATATCAACATCAATGGGCAACGGAAGTGGCAATCTCTGATGTTTTAGGTACACCAAGGAGTTGTATGAGAAAGGTATAAACAAGGTGCAGTAGGTCCATTGTGGTGGACAACAAGTACCGATGATAGTGATATTGAATAACACACAAGAGGCAGTGCTGTTATAGGCGCTGCCGTATATCAGTACAGTTGTGATTCAGCTGTAGACAGAAGATACGGTTTACTGTAAACAATTTATAAGGTAAAGGGCGACAACAGTTCAAGTAAGCATATCATGGCCAAATCAAAGGCTTCTAAGGTTAGTTAACATTAGTGCAAAATGTGTGAAAGAATGCATAGATTGTGCATACATGAATACACAGCATGTAAAAATAAAACCACAACTGCAGGGAGATTGATAACATACACCCATCCAGCAGAGAACCCCAGACGTCCCTTTCTTACCTTCCCTTAATTTACCACATTATTAGCCAGCTCTGACTGGCGGATGCCAAGGCGTTTCCTGGTAGATACGACTTTTTATTCTCCTTTATTTAGTAGCAATGACGACTGTAACAAGATAAATAATTAAGAATAGCAAGAATATGTACATGAACCATAGCCCACTTTGAGGTGCTTGTGCATGGGTCCTACTTCTAAATAGTAAAAACGTGTGTGTGTGTGTGTGTGTGTGTGTGTGTGTGTGTGTGTGTGTGTGTGTGTGTGTGTGTGTGTGTGTGTGTGTGTGTGTGTGTGTGTGTGTGCGTGCGTGCGTGCGTGCGTGCGTGCGTACTGTATATATGCACTGTGTACTGTACATACAGATACATTTATGTGTGCATATGTTTATGTGCATCACATTTTTAGAGTAACATTTCATTTTGACCAATCTGTATGGTAGAATATGTTAATACAATAACTAACACATCTGTATGGTAGAATATGTTAATACAATAACACAATTGCGTGGTTGTATTTGGTCGTCCTGCTCTTCTGTTGAGACATTTAAACCCTGTAGGGTCTGTCCACTTAAAGTTGCTGCTTGAAGGTCAAAATTCTATTTCTCCCCTGAGTATGGAGGTGTGCTATTAGCCAAGTGCTAAAAGGTTCAGCAATTTAGCAGGGGACCTCGGTTCAAATCTTGGGTAGAATGTGAAAGTTGGAGTGCAGCTTATAGAGACTTTATGTGAATTCAGCGAAACCACCACCAGCAGCACAACCATTAATAAATGTCCTTATCTTACTTTTCATATATAGCAATCTTCTAATGGCGTGGTACTACTGAAAATGAATGTGTTATTGTATTTAATTGATAATGACTGACAAATCAAACATCCACTGGAACCTGACTCAGCAGTCTCTAAATGTTGTGGCATGTGGAATCTGTTTTCCTTTCTCACTCCTTTTCTTTTTCACTTTTACTGCTTTGTCAGTTTGCATGAAACTCTGTTCATATCAAAGCATATACCATTTGGTTTCATCCCTATTAGTGAACGTGTTTTTCTTGGATCTGTTTTCCAAGATCCACAACATGAAATCATGGACTAAACTGATTTATAACCTTGTCTACAATGATTCCATCGATTACTTTTCAAACCACCTCTCTCTCCCAAGTGATTCGCTGTTCACGGCATTTGAGGTTAGATATTCATTGATGTGATTACTGATTAGTTTAGTATTCTCCTTTAGTAAATTTGTATATGGGAACCTTCAAACTGGACCATACTGCTGTATCTCTGAGGCTATACTGCCATTGCCTGGAGTTGCCAGCCTCTATCACACACTTCTACCGCCAGGGTGTGTTGTTGTGTTCGGTCTGGTTTATTAACCAGGCAAATACTGCCATACTTCACTGAAAATACAAAGTCAAATTAATGAATGTTGCCTTTTTTCAGTGCATTGTAGGACACATGAGCTAAAAAGTTGATAATGTACAGTATGTATCTGCACATAATCCTTTTTTTAAAGGTTCTGTTCCGTTCAGGAGCACTTTATACTGTCATGACTGATTATGTTGATGGAATAAACTTTTATTGGTATATTTATGCACTGCATTGTTGCAAGTCTATCCCGAAGATTAGATAAATTATGTTTGAATAAAAACAAAAATCCCACTGATTGTGCCCATTGGCTATTTTCTCTATGGCTGTCTCCCATTGTCTTGTTTTAGAATTTCTCACATTGCTAAACCACACATGCTACAATACACAGCTCCAGTACATGTTTATTTCTCCCTAAAATGTGTCGAAACTGTAACGTAGCCTACTGTATGCACAGTACATTCCAGTATTTCCAGTATAGGGGAATTTAGGTGTGGTACCACCACTGCGATCGCACCACCTCTAGGGGAGATAGTATAGGCATAATATGTGCTTCGTGCAAGATCTTGGTAGAACATGACAGTTAGCATCCCCCTGGTGCTGAAGTCACGTTTTGAAGGGTAAAACCCTGCTAAAAGCCCATAGAGTTAACACAGAAATCGCAAATTTAATGCAATTTCCGAATAGTAAAGTATAAAATACGGCTAGAATGATCAAGAACACAAGATAGTAAAAGGCACAAAGCATTATAATTTACTTTACCGTTTCGAAATAATGATTTGTTGGCTTTAAGTCCAGCGATTTCTGTGTTATTTTACCCTTCTAAACTGACGTCAGCAGACACGGCACCAGGAAGTTGCTGAGAAATTTGCTGAGTGGGCGGGCCGTGAATAGGGCTAATTATATTACAGAAGAAAATGATGTTCTGACATCAGACACCTCATCCCACTCAGCAGAAGGATAGGCCTATAGCAACGGGATATAGCATCATATCATTGTGATGTCAGAACAGGTCAAACATCTATGATGTCAGACGTCAGTCATCTCCATATTTGGGAAAATATGGCCACATTTTGGTCACATTTTGTCCAACTTAAACAATCAACCAGGTCTGTGCATTTTTTTGGTCAAAGTTGATCACATGTTATTATCTATCTATCTATAAATGCGAGAAGTCTCTGCGTGCGTGTGTGTTTGTAATCCGCGTATCTCGAGAACCGTTCGTCCCACCGGCTTCAGATTCGGCACGCGCGCTCCCCACCGCGGCACGGAGTGCAGTGCCGGGCCTCGACCCGACCCGACGCGCGGTTTTCCCTAACCGGCGCGAAACGTTCGGAATCTCCTTATGCGGGGCTGATTGTTGACATCAGGCTGTTCCGGAGGAAATCGGCGCAAAATCGGTCATTGTGACATCACTGCAGTGCCGGGTGCAAGCGCTGACTCATTGTGACATCACTGCAGTGCCGGGCCTTGCCTCGAACCGAAAGATATCTCCGTATATGGGCATAAGACTGAGAACTCCATATATGGGCATATGGGCAGATACAGAGATCTCCATACAGTATATGGGCATATATAGACAGATATCTCTGTATATAGGCATAAAAGGGACACAGACCCTAGACCCGACAGATATCTCCGTATACTGAGAACTCCATATATGGGCATCTTGCCTCGACCCGACAGATATCTCCGTATATGGGCATAAGACTGAGAACTGAAATCGGTGCAAGCGCTGACTCATTGTGAGATTTGTGACATAGACAGATATCTCTGTATATAGGCATAAAAGGGACACAGACCCTAGACCCGACAGATATCTCCGTATACTGAGAACTCCATATATGGGCATCTTGCCTCGACCCGACAGATATCTCCGTATATGGGCATAAGACTGAGAACTGAAATCGGTGCAAGCGCTGACTCATTGTGAGATTTGTGACATCACCTCATAAAAGGCTCTGACATCACGTACGACACATGAGTCAACAAAAAATCTCTGTGAGTGTATGTATGTATGTAATCCGCGTATCTCGAGAACCGTTCGTCCCACCGGCACGCGCGTTCTGAATCTCCTTATGTGGGGCTGATTGTTGACATCAGGCTGTTCCGGAGGAAATCGGCGCAATCGCTGACTCATTGTGACATCACATCTGAGATCACGTACGCCACATGAGTCAACAAAAAATGCCATGGTTACGTATTCTGATGTTCCTATATGGGCATAAAAGGACACAGGCAAACATATGGTCAAAACGGCTCTTATGACAACAGGTATAATGGGGTTTGCATTAAAGGGTGGGGCATTCATTCCCTATTTCAAATTCGGCACGCGCGTTCCCCGCCGCAGCAGGTAGTGCAGTGCTTGGCCTCGATCCGATACGATACGCGATTTTCTGGAACCAGCACGAAAGGTTCGGATTCTGATGTCTGACATCAGGGTTTTCCGGAACCGGCACTGTGTCTGCATAGATCTCCATTTATGGGCATAAAATGGATGCAGACAGACAGATACGGATATCTCCATATATGAGCATAAATGGACACAGGCAAGCAGATGGTCAAAGATCTCCATATATGGGCATAAAATGGACGCAAAAAGACAGATACAGATATCTCCATATATGGGCATAAATGGACACAGGCAAACAGATGGTCAAAACGGGTCCTATGACAACAGGTATAATGGGGTTTGCATTAAAGGGGGAACCAGCACTGTGTCTGCAACACAGTCGGAGGCACAGACAGATACAGAGATCTCCATAATGGGCATAAAGGGACACAGACAAACAGATACAGAGATCTCCATATATGGGCATGAAATGGATGCAGACAGACAGATACAGATATCTCCATATATGAGCATAAATGGACACAGGCAAACAGATGGTCAATACAGGTCCTACAGAGATCTCCATATATGGGCATAAAATGGACGCAGACAGACAGATAACTCCATATATGGGCATAAATGGACACAGGCAAACAGATGGTCAAAACGGGTCCTACAGAGATCTCCATATATGGACATAAAATGGACGTAGACAGACAGATATCCCCATAATGGGCATAAATGGACACACACAAACAGATGGTCAAAACAGATCCTATGACAACAGGTATAATGGGGTTTGCATTAAAGGGCGGGGCATTCATCCCCTATTTACATTGTTCCCGAGTTGGCCAGGGCGCCGACTAGACGCTCGGCGAACTCCATATATGGGCATCTTGCCTCGACCCGACAGATATCTCCGTATATGGGCATAAGACTGAGAACTGAAATCGGTGCAAGCGCTGACTCATTGTGAGATTTGTGACATAGACAGATATCTCTGTATATAGGCATAAAAGGGACACAGACCCTAGACCCGACAGATATCTCCGTATACTGAGAACTCCATATATGGGCATCTTGCCTCGACCCGACAGATATCTCCGTATATGGGCATAAGACTGAGAACTGAAATCGGTGCAAGCGCTGACTCATTGTGAGATTTGTGACATCACCTCATAAAAGGCTCTGACATCACGTACGACACATGAGTCAACAAAAAATCTCTGTGAGTGTATGTATGTATGTAATCCGCGTATCTCGAGAACCGTTCGTCCCACCGGCACGCGCGTTCTGAATCTCCTTATGTGGGGCTGATTGTTGACATCAGGCTGTTCCGGAGGAAATCGGCGCAATCGCTGACTCATTGTGACATCACATCTGAGATCACGTACGCCACATGAGTCAACAAAAAATGCCATGGTTACGTATTCTGATGTTCCTATATGGGCATAAAAGGACACAGGCAAACATATGGTCAAAACGGCTCTTATGACAACAGGTATAATGGGGTTTGCATTAAAGGGTGGGGCATTCATTCCCTATTTCAAATTCGGCACGCGCGTTCCCCGCCGCAGCAGGTAGTGCAATGCTTGGCCTCGATCCGATACGATACGCGATTTTCTGGAACCAGCACGAAAGGTTCGGATTCTGATGTCTGACATCAGGGTTTTCCGGAACCGGCACTGTGTCTGCATAGATCTCCATTTATGGGCATAAAATGGATGCAGACAGACAGATACGGATATCTCCATATATGAGCATAAATGGACACAGGCAAGCAGATGGTCAAAGATCTCCATATATGGGCATAAAATGGACGCAAAAAGACAGATACAGATATCTCCATATATGGGCATAAATGGACACAGGCAAACAGATGGTCAAAACGGGTCCTATGACAACAGGTATAATGGGGTTTGCATTAAAGGGGGAACCAGCACTGTGTCTGCAACACAGTCGGAGGCACAGACAGATACAGAGATCTCCATAATGGGCATAAAGGGACACAGACAAACAGATACAGAGATCTCCATATATGGGCATGAAATGGATGCAGACAGACAGATACAGATATCTCCATATATGAGCATAAATGGACACAGGCAAACAGATGGTCAAAACAGATCCTATGACAACAGGTATAATGGGGTTTGCATTAAAGGGCGGGGCATTCATCCCCTATTTACATTGTTCCCGAGTTGGCCAGGGCGCCGACTAGACGCTCGGCCGCCCGAAGGGCGGCCGAGCTTCTAGTGTGAATAATGACAGATTATTCAAAAACATTCATTAGAGCCATGTGGAACAGCAACAGGATATAAAGGGTAAAACTGGTCGATATATAGGCTAATTAGGCCTACGCTTAATTGGCAGTATAGGCTATTTTTCAGCCATGCTTAGGAGCTTACTGCACAATACAGTAGACCAGGGGTCTTCAACGTTTTCAGGCCAAGGACCCCTTAGTTGAGAGAGAGACGAAGCAGGGACCCCCACAACCTTGTCATATTCCATATAGTTTCATTGTTTGACAGCACCAT
>NC_137812.1:34933382-35100208 GCF_963921795.1 Nannobrachium achirus | reverse complement strand
TTCCCATTGTAATATTGAACAGAACTAATATGGTGTTTTTTCAGTTAAAGCTCAAAGACATTTCTACAGTAAAATCTTACCAAAATGTTATCAGGGTTACAGTAAGATATTCTTAAGGGATTCCCATTGTAATATTGAACAGAACTATTGTGGTGTTTTTTCAGTTAAAGCTCAAAGTCCAGAAATTTTCTCAAAAAGTAATGTTTTTGTAGTGACTTTAAAGCTATATTACTCCACATTTCTACAGTAAAATCTTACCAAAATGTTATCAGAGGTACAGTAAGATATTCTTAAGGGATTCCCATTGTAATATTGAACAGAACTATTGTGGTGTTTTTTCAGTTAAAGCTCAAAGTCCAGAGATTTTCTCAAAAAGTATTTTTTTTTGTAGTGACTTTAAAGCTATATTACTCCACATTTCTACAGTAAAATCTTACCAAAATGTTATCAGAGATACAATATAATGTTGTTAAGTGATTCCCATTGTAATATTGAACAGAACTATTGTGGTGTTTTTTCAGTTAAAGCTCAAAGTCCAGAGATTTTCTCAAAAAGTAATGTTTTTGTAGTGACTTTAAAGCTATATTACTCCACATTTCTACAGTAAAATCTTACCAAAATGTTATCAGAGATACAATATAATGTTGTTAAGTGATTCCCATTGTAATATTGAACAGAACTATTGTGGTGTTTTTTCAGTTAAAGCTCAAAGTCCAGAGATTTTCTCAAAAAGTAATTTTTTTGTAGTGACTTTAAAGCTATATTACTCCACATTTCTACAGTAAAATCTTACCAAAATGTTATCAGAGATACAATATAATGTTAAGTGATTCCCATTGTAATATTGAACAGAACTAATATGGTGTTTTTTCAGTTAAAGCTCAAAGACATTTCTACAGTAAAATCTTACCAAAATGTTATCAGGGTTACAGTAAGATATTCTTAAGGGATTCCCATTGTAATATTGAACAGAACTATTGTGGTGTTTTTTCAGTTAAAGCTCAAAGTCCAGAAATTTTCTCAAAAAGTAATGTTTTTGTAGTGACTTTAAAGCTATATTACTCCACATTTCTACAGTAAAATCTTACCAAAATGTTATCAGAGGTACAGTAAGATATTCTTAAGGGATTCCCATTGTAATATTGAACAGAACTATTGTGGTGTTTTTTCAGTTAAAGCTCAAAGTCCAGAGATTTTCTCAAAAAGTATTTTTTTTTGTAGTGACTTTAAAGCTATATTACTCCACATTTCTACAGTAAAATCTTACCAAAATGTTATCAGAGATACAATATAATGTTGTTAAGTGATTCCCATTGTAATATTGAACAGAACTATTGTGGTGTTTTTTCAGTTAAAGCTCAAAGTCCAGAGATTTTCTCAAAAAGTAATTTCTTTGTAGTGACTTTAAAGCTATATTACTCCACATTTCTACAGTAAAATCTTACCAAAATGTTATCAGAGATACAATATAATGTTGTTAAGTGATTCCCATTGTAATATTGAACAGAACTAATATGGTGTTTTTTCAGTTAAAGCTCAAAGACATTTCTACAGTAAAATCTTACCAAAATGTTATCAGGGTTACAGTAAGATATTCTTAAGGGATTCCCATTGTAATATTGAACAGAACTATTGTGGTGTTTTTTCAGTTAAAGCTCAAAGTCCAGAGATTTTCTCAAAAAGTAATGTTTTTGTAGTGACTTTAAAGCTATATTACTCCACATTTCTACAGTAAAATCTTACCAAAATGTTATCAGAGGTACAGTAAGATATTCTTAAGGGATTCCCATTGTAATATTGAACAGAACTATTGTGGTGTTTTTTCAGTTAAAGCTCAAAGTCCAGAGATTTTCTCAAAAAGTATTTTTTTTTGTAGTGACTTTAAAGCTATATTACTCCACATTTCTACAGTAAAATCTTACCAAAATGTTATCAGAGATACAATATAATGTTGTTAAGTGATTCCCATTGTAATATTGAACAGAACTATTGTGGTGTTTTTTCAGTTAAAGCTCAAAGTCCAGAGATTTTCTCAAAAAATAATGTTTTTGTAGTGACTTTAAAGCTATATTACTCCACATTTCTACAGTAAAATCTTACCAAAATGTTATCAGAGATACAATATAATGTTGTTAAGTGATTCCCATTGTAATATTGAACAGAACTATTATGGTGTTTTTTCAGTTAAAGCTCAAAGACCAGAGATTTTCTCAAAAATTAATGTTTTTGTAGTGACTTTAAAGCTATATTACTCCACATTTCTACAGTAAAATCTTACCAAAATGTTATCAGAGATACAATATAATGTTGTTAAGTGATTCCCATTGTAATATTGAACAGAACTATTATGGTGTTTTTTCAGTTAAAGCTCAAAGACCAGAGATTTTCTCAAAAATTAATGTTTTTGTAGTGATTTTAAAGCTATATTACTCCACATTTCTACAGTAAAATCTTACCAAAATGTTATCAGGGTTACAGTAAGATATTCTTAAGGGATTCCCATTGTAATATTGAACAGAACTATTGTGGTGTTTTTTCAGTTAAAGCTCAAAGTCCAGAGATTTTCTCAAAAAGTAATGTTTTTGTAGTGACTTTAAAGCTATATTACTCCACATTTCTACAGTAAAATCTTACCAAAATGTTATCAGAGATACAATATAATGTTGTTAAGTGATTCCCATTGTAATATTGAACAGAACTATTGTGGTGTTTTTTCAGTTAAAGCTCAAAGTCCAGAGATTTTCTCAAAAAATAATGTTTTTGTAGTGACTTTAAAGCTATATTACTCCACATTTCTACAGTAAAATCTTACCAAAATGTTATCAGAGATACAATATAATGTTGTTAAGTGATTCCCATTGTAATATTGAACAGAACTATTATGGTGTTTTTTCAGTTAAAGCTCAAAGACCAGAGATTTTCTCAAAAATTAATGTTTTTGTAGTGACTTTAAAGCTATATTACTCCACATTTCTACAGTAAAATCTTACCAAAATGTTATCAGAGATACAATATAATGTTGTTAAGTGATTCCCATTGTAATATTGAACAGAACTATTATGGTGTTTTTTCAGTTAAAGCTCAAAGACCAGAGATTTTCTCAAAAATTAATGTTTTTGTAGTGATTTTAAAGCTATATTACTCCACATTTCTACAGTAAAATCTTACCAAAATGTTATCAGGGTTACAGTAAGATATTCTTAAGGGATTCCCATTGTAATATTGAACAGAACTATTGTGGTGTTTTTTCAGTTAAAGCTCAAAGTCCAGAGATTTTCTCAAAAAGTAATGTTTTTGTAGTGACTTTAAAGCTATATTACTCCACATTTCTACAGTAAAATCTTACCAAAATGTTATCAGAGATACAATATAATGTTGTTAAGTGATTCCCATTGTAATATTGAACAGAACTATTGTGGTGTTTTTTCAGTTAAAGCTCAAAGTCCAGAGATTTTCTCAAAAAGTAATGTTTTTGTAGTGACTTTAAAGCTATATTACTCCACATTTCTACAGTAAAATCTTACCAAAATGTTATCAGAGATACAATATAATGTTAAGTGATTCCCATTGTAATATTGAACAGAACTAATATGGTGTTTTTTCAGTTAAAGCTCAAAGACATTTCTACAGTAAAATCTTACCAAAATGTTATCAGGGTTACAGTAAAATATTCTTAAGGGATTCCCATTGTAATATTGAACAGAACTATTGTGGTGTTTTTTCAGTTAAAGCTCAAAGTCCAGAGATTTTCTCAAAAAGTAATGTTTTTGTAGTGACTTTAAAGCTATATTACTCCACATTTCTACAGTAAAATCTTACCAAAATGTTATCAGAGGTACAGTAAGATATTCTTAAGGGATTCCCATTGTAATATTGAACAGAACTATTGTGGTGTTTTTTCAGTTAAAGCTCAAAGTCCAGAGATTTTCTCAAAAAGTATTTTTTTTTGTAGTGACTTTAAAGCTATATTACTCCACATTTCTACAGTAAAATCTTACCAAAATGTTATCAGAGATACAATATAATGTTGTTAAGTGATTCCCATTGTAATATTGAACAGAACTATTGTGGTGTTTTTTCAGTTAAAGCTCAAAGTCCAGAGATTTTCTCAAAAAATAATGTTTTTGTAGTGACTTTAAAGCTATATTACTCCACATTTCTACAGTAAAATCTTACCAAAATGTTATCAGAGATACAATATAATGTTGTTAAGTGATTCCCATTGTAATATTGAACAGAACTATTATGGTGTTTTTTCAGTTAAAGCTCAAAGACCAGAGATTTTCTCAAAAATTAATGTTTTTGTAGTGACTTTAAAGCTATATTACTCCACATTTCTACAGTAAAATCTTACCAAAATGTTATCAGGGTTACAGTAAGATATTCTTAAGGGATTCCCATTGTAATATTGAACAGAACTATTGTGGTGTTTTTTCAGTTAAAGCTCAAAGTCCAGAGATTTTCTCAAAAAGTAATGTTTTTGTAGTGACTTTAAAGCTATATTACTCCACATTTCTAAAGTAAAATCTTACCAAAATGTTATCAGAGATACAATATAATGTTGTTAAGTGATTCCCATTGTAATATTGAACAGAACTAATATGGTGTTTTTTCAGTTAAAGCTCAAAGACCAGAGATTTTCTCAAAAAATAATGTTTTTGTAGTGACTTTAAAGCTATATTACTCCACATTTCTACAGTAAAATCTTACCAAAATGTTATCAGGGTTACAGTAAGATATTCTTAAGGGATTCCCATTGTAATATTGAACAGAACTATTATGGTGTTTTGTCAGTTAAAGCTCAAAGTCCAGAGTTCTTGTCTAAGTAATATGTCTTTGTAGCGACTTTAAAGCTATATTACTCCACTTGTGTACAGTAAAATCTTACCAAAATGTTATCAGGGTTACAGTAAGATATTCTTAACTCATTGACTGCCAAGGCACGAGTTTCACGAGTTATTACAGTACTCCCAGGCTGCCACAGCCCGAGTTTCCCGAGTTGGAAGCCATTTTGAAAAAAAAAAAAAAAAAAAAAAAAAAATTTATAAAATTTTTTCAAAAAATGCCTCAAATGTATTAGGCATGATCGCAATTGCGAAATTGCATGTTTAGCCCCATAACAAACACATCTTTCAAAATGTCAAAAATGGCTGTTTTGTCTGACTTTGAAGGCTTGTATCTCATGAATGCCTGAACGGATTTCCAAGCGGATTTTTTTGTTTGAAAGCTGTTAAAAAGTACTACACATATGGTGCATGATCTAGGCATGGGCGTGCACGATCCGTGCACTAAAATTGATCCGTGCACTAGAAATTTAGGAAGGTGGCAGTGTTTGTTTTGTCTGACTTTGAAGGCTTCTATCTCATGAATGCCTGAACGGATTTCCAAGCGGATTTTTTTGTTTGAAAGCTGTTAAAAAGTACTACACATATGGTGCATATATGGTGCATGGGCGCGCACGATCCGTGCACTAAAAATTGATCCATGCACTAGAAATTTAGGAACGTGGCATCCTGGTACTTGGCGGCCATCTTGAAAAGGGCATTCAATGAGTTAAGGGATTCCCATTGTAATATTGAACAGAACTATTATGGTGTTTTGTCAGTTAAAGCTCAAAGTCCAGAGTTCTTGTCTAAGTAATATGTCTTTGTAGCGACTTTAAAGCTATATTACTCCACTTGTGTACAGTAAAATCTTACCAAACTTTTATCAGAGTTACAATATAATGCTGTTAAGTGATTCCCATTGTAATATTGAACAGAACTATTGTGGTGTTTTTTCAGTTAAAGCTCAAAGTCCAGAGATTTTCTCAAAAATTAATGTTTTTGTAGTGACTTTATATTACTCCACTTGTGTACAGTACAATCTTACCAAAATGTTATCAGGGTTACAGTAAGATATTCTTAAGGGATTCCCATTGTAATATTGAACAGAACTATTATGGTGTTTTTTCAGTTAAAGCTCAAAGTCCAGAGATTGTTGTCGTAATATGTTTTTGTAGTGACTTTAAAGCAAACATCTTACCAAAATGTTATCAGAGGTACAGTAGGACATTGTTGACAAACAGAACTATTTAGGAAGTGTTTTCGTTAAAGCTAAATCCCAGAGATTTTCACTAAGTAATGTGTATTTTTTGTTCTCCAAGTGTCCACATGTCCCTAGTGCCCAAATGGTTTTGGTGGCCAGTTGACCATGTGCCCACTTCTACAAGTGCCTACATGTCTATAGTGCCCAGTTCTCCAGGTGCCCAGTTCTCCACGTGCCCATGTCCTTAGTGGCCAGATGGTTTTGGTAGCCATTTGTCTAGGTGCCCATTCTCCATGCCCCTAATGCCCACATCTACCTATAGTGCCAAGTATATATATAGTTCTAGTGTCCCTATACCCAATTATCTGTCCATCCAACCATCTATAAATCCATCCTTATCTCTCTGTGTGTGTGTGTGTGTGTGTGTGTGTGTGTGTGTGTGTGTGTGTGTGTGTGTGTGTGTGTGTGTGTGCGTGCGTGCGTGCGTGCGTGCGTGCGTGCGTGCGTGCGTGCGTGCGAAGATAGGTACAGTAGAAGACAGACAGACAGACAGGCAGACAGGCAGGCAGGCAGGCAGGCAGGCAGGCAGGCAGGCAGGCAGGCAGGCAGACAGACAGACAGACAGACAGACAGACAGACAGACAGACAGACAGACAGACAGACAGATAGATAGATAGATAGATAGATAGATATACAGTAGATAGATAGATAGATAGATAGATAGATAGATAGATAGATAGATAGATAGATAGGCCTAGATAGATAGAGATAGATAGATAGATAGATAGATAGATAGATGTCAAATATCATGATTATTCAAATATCATGACTATTCAATCAAAATGAGGTCACTGATTTTTTTTTAAGTTGCTGTCAATGATTAGCCAATTAATTATTATTATTATTATTATTATTATTATTATTAGGCCTACTGTTATTGTTGGATTATAGTATGAGGTAAAACCATTGGTACTCACATTCATTACTTGAGTAAAAGTATAAATACTGCAATATAGAAATACTCTGTTACAAGTAAAAATCAAAATGTACTTGAGTAAAAGTACAAAAGTATTGGAATAAAAGTAAAAGTAGAAAAAGTAAAAATAGGCCTACTAATGTTTGAAAATAGCAGATCTACAAGCTGAGAAAAAAAATACTCTGGTAAATTAAAAGTACTTGAGTAAATAATTAGTTACTTTCCTCTGGGTAAACCCATAGAGTTATAGGGTAAACCGTAGAGCTGCTTTGTGTTGATAAAAGTAAAACACTCAAAAGATACGTTATGTATCTTTCAGGACCATTGCCTGCTTTCGTCACAGCCCCAGCGAGCTCCTACGGTAATTACACTACATGATGCGCAGCGAACTTTGATCGTCGGCTCACTTCACCTCCCGTTTTGCAAAGTCGGATGGCTTCACTCCAGTCCCTCCTCCTTTGTCTGTCTCCCTACCTCCCTTCCTTTTCTCTTCGCCTGTCATGTTCTTTTCCCCCTCCTTGTCCCTATTTCTCTTGCAACCTCTGTTTTGCTCACTCACTTCCTTTCTAGTCCTCGTGTCTTCCAGTGCTTCGCCATCCCACCACCCACGCCTCCTTGATGATGACCAGAACGAGAGCCCATTAGTTCCTCTATGTTGGTGCTGAGTTTGTCATTGGGTTTCACATACCGTTGGAGCACAGTGCGTCTCTGGCGCAGAACAGACCCAGGCCATCAAACAGCGGCTTGATTTATTGGACCAAATAGAACACTGTCCTTATATAGGAAGTTCCATTGGTAAGAAGTTGTAGTGGGAGGTGGGGATAGCAGGGTTGAATATAGTGGAATGCAACGTGCAGCGATCGAAGACACTTGCGTTAGATGTGCACCTCACTTTCACAGATCCTCATGCACACACACTTGGGTATGCACACGCGCACGCACGCACGCACGCACGCACGCACGCACACACACACACACACACACACACACACACACACACACACACACACACACACACACACACACACACACACTCACACACACACACACACATTCCAGCTGGGTGTATCGGGAATCTCTCCAAATCAAGATGCTTCGGGGATCCCTCTGCAGAGGACAGCTCATTTTCCTTATGAGGACTGTCCATAATCCTTGAGTGGCAGTAGAGGATTGTAAAAACCTCCAGAAGTTATACTATGTGGGACTGGCTTACATAATCTCCTAAATGTTTAAGTGCAGATCACATAAGGGATTTGATCGCCAAAAGCCCAAAACGACTCAAACGTCTCAAAATTCACTGAAATATGTGTGCCATCAAATTTGTTTGGGTAATCTACGCTCCATTTGTTTGAAATGTGAAATTAAATAATAATGAACTTGATAAAACAAACTTTAATACACAAATACACATAAACATTCAGTCACTATACATGCACATTTGTTCAGAAATACACTTGATTGATTGGTTGACTGACTGTTTGATAGTTGACATTTTATTGAAAGAAATAATAATGAGATGTACATAGCCTTCATCTAGGTCTAACAAGCATTACATGCTATCGTGTACAATATTTGTCAAAGGGATATAATAAAGCATTGGTTCCTAATGGAAATGGAACCAAATGTAGGCTACCCGTTCCATTTGTACACTCTCAAGAGTTAAATTAACATTGATTTTAATTTGGGGTATCAGAGATAGAAACAGTGCATGCATATAAAAATGGTTTGGAATCACAGCTATATAGAGCCATAAAAAAATCTTCTCGTATGGGGTTCTCTGGCATATCTTTCCAAATGGGGGGTCTGCAGGCTAATAAGTGTCAACTTGGGGGTCCTTGACTTGACACAAAAAAAGTTTGAGGACCACTGTAATAAAGGACATAATAAAGTCCTAAAAATCTTATTCCATTGTGGTCCTGTGTGTGTGTGTGTGTGTGTGTGTGTGTGTGTGTGTGTGTGTGTGTGTGTGTGCACACACACGTGCGCGCGTGTGTGTGTGTGTGTGTGTGTGCGTGTGTGTGTGTGTGTGTGTGTGTGTGTGTGTGTGTGTGTGTGTGTTGCGTTTGTAAGCACACACAGTAGGCTAAGAATAATCTCTATAAGTGCACGTCCTAAATCTGTCCGCACGTTGTCATGAAAAACGTGTCTATATGACTTTTCTCATGCAGCAAGATGTGAGTAGCCTTCCTACTACGTCTATGTGTGCGCATGGTGGATGCTGCTGATGATGGACGGCTCTTGGATGAGAGAGGAGGAGGATCTAGCCATGCTGCTCCACGCCCTCCCTCCCCTTGCGCACGCCGGCGCCGTTTAAATGCTAAGACTCCGTATTTGATCAGGGTCATTTGGTCTGTGCGTTTGTGGAGTACCTGCTGCTGTCCAAGCCCACTGACCAGAGCAACATCTAATATGTAAGTATTCACACTTTACTACGTTCGCTTCGTGCATGCCTATTGTTGGAATGTAGGTAGACGGCTAGACTAGACGCGCACAGAGCGCATATCGCGTTTTGTTTCTCTATTACTCACATGGTGGTAGTGCAACTCATAACATTTCTGCTATATAATTAGCCTAACGGTAAAATGATTTTTCTTAAACACATTTCGTGTTTTGTAACCATTAGCAACTCAGATCTGCAACAATGAAGCAATCTACACTCCACACGACTCCACATTCACATTGCAACTTTTTGTATTTTATCAGTGTAAATACAGTATGTAAGTGAATGTTTGACAATATCATCTCAAGTTTCCCTGGCTCTGGTAACTGTTGCATGTTTGATCAGAGAAAGTCTGGTTCTCTGCTGTAGTCTAGATATATTCTCCCATGTCATCACAGAGGGAAGTTGGTTAATTATCTGAGAAAGAACATGACAACTCAACCATGAAGTTTCCTGTTCTCCAAATATGGACGTGTTGCTGAACATTGTGTGTGTGTGTGTGTGTGTGTGTGTGTGTGTGTGTGTGTGTGTGTGTGTGTGGGTGGGTTTAAACTGATGACAGAAATGACTGAGTAGACTATTGAATCCTTTTAGTTTGCACTTTGCAGTGAAATACCATTAGACTATCAGAAACTCTTAAGTTATAATAGGCATCACCCTTATTGTAGAAGACAACAGAGAGCTTGTTGGATAAACTGATCATTTGTTTGGCTGGTGTTTGTTTCCACTATATTTCTTATGCATTTAAAAACAGTTCAGTAGCACAGAAAGGAATTGTAGTTTCCAGAGCTCATCACATTTCAGGTCGACTGAAAGGATTGATATCACCTGATTTTGTTAGTCTATGATGGGATCTCTTAGAGCAAGGTTCTTCAACAGGGGGTCCGGGGCCCCTAGGGGGTCCTGAGAGTTACTACAGGGGATCCTCCAAATCTTTGTGTGATAGAAAGAAACAAAGAAAATCTCCTTTTTAGCCAGATTCTGAGAACTTTAGACAAAAATAGCCGATCTACAAGCTTGTAGATCGGCTATTTTCGGCAAAGAGGTTTGGTGTAGAGGGGAGAAGTATTGACGGTTCAAGTGGTTAAATATCTGAACCCAAAATACCCTAATGATTGTGCTGGCAAACAATGAAACGATATGGAATCTTTGACGAGGTTGTGGGGGTCCCTGCTTCATCTCTCTCTCAGCTAACGGGTCCTTGGCCTGAAAACGTCTTAGAGGTCAGTTCAGCATTGAATTTCTCAAAAGCTTATTGACTCCTCTCCCACTTTATGAATTATTTTCTTTTGCTGCTCATACCTAGACAGTAGAACACTACAAGCACACTCACATGAATAAAGACAGACACGTATATAACACAGATTAAGTCAAAATATAAATTCTAATGATTATTCACCAGAAAAGATTGGTTCTTCTGAGTTTAGTGTCCCCAAATGTCACAAATGACCAAGTATAAATCAGTCATTAGAAGGACTAACCCAGAGACACCAGAGCACACAGATCTTCTTTTATATATTGAATCTGCAAACACAAGTAACATCTTGATGCAACTGTGTCTGTTTTGACTCTGATGAAGACACAGCAGCGTCAAAACATGGTTGTTTGCTGATAAATAGGATTTAAGAGAGGTGAAATTACCCAGAGTGTCCCTATGTGTACTGACTTAGGATTAGCTACCAGCTAGGCCTTGCTTTTAATAAATAAGTTAAGAATATTAGGATTAAAGTATCAAGGAATCCATCAGTATTATGTCTTATGCCTGGCATGCCTCTGTAGGAGGTGAGCTGTCTAGAAGAGGGTCTGTTTGTCTAGATCGGGGTTAATCTTGCAGACCGCTGGACCAATCAGTGCCTAATTTCTTGTTGTTTTGCATGCTGCCAATATACCATGGAAGTACCTCCATGCCTTTTCACATGTTATGTTTTAGATTTCTTTGAAACATTCAAATAATTTCCATTCATTTGACCATCTTCTCACTGCAACAGTACTCATCCTGTGAAAAAGGGCACTTTCGTTGCCCCATAATGTATCATCCTCCTCTCTCTGCCAATCGTATGGCTACAGTATATACGCAACATGTCAAGTTTTCCAGTTGAAGATGTGTTACTTAACTTACTTTTGGTAGGTAGGTTATTCTAAACCTTTGGAGAAAAACACTGAGTCTGAAAACGCTCAAGTAACCATGAAGCGAAGCCAAAATAGGAGAGAGAACACAGAGTAACAACACCTGGTTTATTCGAGAATTCTCCAGAATACAGCGAAGACACCGTTTATTGGAATTAAGTCACTCCTCTTCAAGACACACCTCCAAGGTTCAAGGTACAAGCAGGACGTTACTCAACAAACAGTCATGAGATAATCAAAAGTTGATGCTTTTGATTGGATTAATCAGTTCACATCCTTTGACAACAGTTAAATGAAACAACAAGTCAATGTAGCAGGCAGGCACTGGGTGATGAGACAGTTGAAAGCTGATAGTTGTTGATTGGATTAATCAGTTTACATTCTTTGACCACAGTAAAATGAGACAGCAAGTCATTGTATGTTTGAGTTCATCACAGGCTTAGCCTCCTTTCCCACTGTGAAGTCCTGAGATCCTCATCAGCACAGCAGGTTGTGTCAAATAGATGCAGAGACAGCAGGGGAGTGGTGGTCAAAGTCTGACATCTTATATTCCAATATTTCCTTTTAGTGGTTTCTTCTTTCCAACATACGAATCATCAATTTTATACATACAAATGGTTAAAATAGAAAACATGTTATACATTTCCCTTTAACAGTTATTGCCACAATCATATGACAAAGTAGTTGTGTTGACAAACATATTTTTTTGTGAGCGATCTGTTGTTCACCATCCTTTAGTTTAAAGTCTGATGTAATCAAATTGTATCAAACTATGACCCCATCAAAGCCCTAGCTCATACATTACATTACACTACATTGAATAAATACCCTTTGTTTAGTCAGTCAATCAAAACATCATGATTCACGAGGATCCTGGATGGCTTGATTCTATGCAAACAGAATTTTAATTTCTGTTCATATGTTCCAATGTTCACCACAATTATGTGTACTGTATGACAATTTATTGTGACGTAAAGTTTCATGATCAGGGCAGCCCTATATCTGTGATACTGTGGGCATAAGGAAGGCTATGGCATGAGAAGGAGGATCCTGAGCTGACAGTGGCCCATGCTTTTACATGGGGGTGTGTCACTCTGGAAAGGTCCACTTACTTTTCACAGGAAATACAGTAGTTGATCATCAAAGGATCAGCTGGCCCTTTCCACTTGGTTAACTTGTGAAGAAAAAAGAAGAAAAACTAAATCTGCATTGTTATTATATACAATAAACAGAAATGAGGGGCATTATCTCCAGTGTGCAAACTGAACTTTTATCTTATATTCATCTTAATTTGTCCTGCACCTGGGCAGTTTAAGTGGATGTGCTGCCTGCCATTCTGGCACTGATTGTGGTTTTCAGTTTTTTTCCTGTTTTCCTGTTTGAGAAGTGACTCTATTACGTTATTATTCATGCATTCCTGGTGGAGTCTAGGGGCATTTAGCTTGGTTGGTCCCAGAGGGCACATGTACAATCTTTCCCAGGAGGACCAGTGGCTTTTTTGCATAGTTCCCACTCATACAAATGGTGTGCCAGTCTCACTGTGACAGACTTACAGTAGATGGAGGGAAGGATGGAGTAACAGATCATAATCTAGAGTCTTCAAGCAAAAATGTCCACTATTATGACCATGTATAATTTATCCCTCTGGCTTTAGTGAGCAACACAGGTGCGGATTAAGATACACGGAGGGCCAATTATCTTTTATGGACCCCCACACAGTCGGGTGGGCATGCAAATACACCATGTGAATTCTAAGGCATGTGTGGGTCAAGAAAACAACAGACATTTAATTATACAGGATTTACAGTACAGTCTATAACTTACAGTATTTACATGTTATGTACCAGTAGGACTCCCTAATCGTCCGTATACCGTAGGAGTGGCCTTGCTGAGGGGCCCAGATATTTTATAAATGTTATCCATCTATACATTTGTGTAAATTGTCTCTCAGCCTATGGCCCACAGCCCCATTTAGTCAAGGGCCCCTGGGCATTAGCCCCATTGGCCCGGTCTAAAATCCTTCCATGTTTAGCAAACCATTTCCAACAGCACAAAATTCAAAGTTTATTCTAAGCTTTGAAAAACACTAGAATGATTAATTGGATTTTCTGGCTGTTTTAGTAGCAATGTTATTGGTGGCTGATTCAGTCATATACTGTATCATACTGTATGCACTTGTACTATTTCGGACATTGGCTTATGTCATCTTCCCATGCCCTTATTGAACGTAGTTGTGCATAAAGGATGACGAGCAGCAGTGCCCAGAATAGCTGCACCTGTTACTATTCTGGTTTAATAGAACCTCCCTCTACAGTACCACTCCCCTTCCTGGCATGTCCCAGGTACTGCACTATAAAACAGTCAGTGGGAGTCGATGGCAGCTAGGGCCTCCATGATGCATGAACATTAAAGCCCCTCCACACACACACACACACACACACACACACACACACACACACACACACACACACACACACACACACACACACACACACACACACACACACACACACACACACACACACACACACACCCAACAACCCCCCCTCAGACACTCTGCCTCCCTGTTATCATTTTGGAATAAAACGGCCAGGCCAGTGAGAGACATACTATTCCCTATATGGCCTTTGTTTGGAAGTTCACTTGCCTTGCTGTTTAGGTCCGCAGAAAAGAGTCCTGCTCCAGAGAAGCAGCCCATATATGGTCATCAGCACACGGGACTGAAATGAAGCCTCAAAGGCTAAGGGAGAGAGAGAGAGAGGGGGGAGAGAGGGAGAGAGAGATGAAGGGTGAGAGAATGAAAATGGATGGATGTTAGTTGAGCAGTAAGTACAGTAAAAGTAGTCATGAAAAGTGAGTTTCAGTCCTATTTAAATTGGCTTTTGAATCATCATAGTTGTCTTTAGGCTACCAGTGAGTAAATTAAAAAATGTTTTCCCAGCCTGGATCTAAATTAGGAAATGGTTTACTTAAAATGGTTTGTGTGTTTCCCCAGTGTCTCCCATGTGGCATGTGTGAAAGTGTACAGCTGAGAGGGGGAGGGAGGGGGGGGGTGGGCTGAAACTCCCTGATGGATGAAACAATATTAACTCCTTCAGTAACCACTGCTGTCAGGAGACTACTTTACTGGGCTAGACTTGAAGATTCATCAGTGTTTGGTTAACCCTGCGTGCGATGTTGCAATTGTCCACCCACCATTCTTTCTGCCTGAAACGTATTTCACAAGAACTTTTAGTACCCTATCTGATCCGTCCCAATGATCTCTTCCGTGTATTGCTATGCAATGTATGGGCCTACGGCCTATTTATAGTAGAACACAAATATTAAGCCTACAGTATTACGGTATCATTGTTTCTGCCACTTCAACTGTCAATTCACTTATTTCCCTTGTACTCTTTTTGTCCTTCTCTCATTCCCCCGTCCATTCTGTCATCCCATGTCCCTCCTTCATCCACCCATCCATCTCTCTCTTACCATTTATCCTTTAATTTATTCACTATTTACTGACTTTCCATTTTTTTCTATTGCTCCTGTAAACAGTTGGCCCAGTTAACCCAAGATGGCGAACAAGGAAAAAAGTGAAGATGAGAAGTTCCTCTTTGTTGACAAGGACTTCATCAACAGCCCTATGGCGCAAGCCGACTGGTCGGCCAAGAAGCTGGTATGGATCCCCTCGGAGAAACATGGCTTCGAGGCTGCGAGCGTCAAGGAAGAGCATGGCGACGAGGTGCTGGTGGAGTTGGCTGACAATGCCAAGAAGGTGACTGTCAACAAAGATGACATCCAGAAGATGAATCCACCCAAATTCAGCAAGGTGGAGGACATGGCTGAGCTGACCTGCCTGAATGAGGCCTCTGTGCTGCACAACATCCGCGAGAGATACTTCTCTGGGCTCATCTATGTGAGTGTTAAAACACACTGACAATATGCATATCGTCGTTGTCGGGTGGAAACCTTGTATGTCCAAAACCGTTCGTTTTGCATTTATCATTTAAAAAAAGAACTAAACTAGTGAAAACAGCCGATCTACAAGCACACAACGCCTCGCAGCGCGAGGCGTTGTGTGCTTGTAGATCTGCTGTTTTCACTACTTTTGTGCGACGGCCTTGTATGATGAAGCAGGGCTTTACTTTGCGAAAGAACGTACACATTTGAAACTTGGAGATACGAGGTTTCCAGCCGACAACGACGATATGCAAGCACAAAAAGAAAAACGCACAACCACTGAGAATTATTTGGAAATAAATGCTAAAAGGTATATAAGCACATGTATGGACATTAAATTAGAAACTGTTACACCGATTTACACTTAAATCACTTAAACAATATATAATGTGGGAACGATCGATTATGTTATTTTTATCAATGTATAATCTCTGCACTAAATCTCTCAGCCGATCAAAAAGCATACAATGCGTTGTGAGCTTGTTAATGGGCTATTTTCAGTGAATGTTCCCCCCATAATAGGTACTCAATTGATAAAACAGGGGTCTTCAACAGGGGGTCCAGGACCCCTAGGGGGTCCTCCTAGAGTTACTACAGGGGGTCCTCCAAATCTTTCAGTGATATATATATTTTTTTATATTAACCACTTGAGCCTTAGCGTCCATATTCTGAGAACTTTAGACAAAAATAGCAGATCTACAAGCTCACAACGCCTTGCATCGCTTGTAGATCGGCTATTTTCGGCAAAGAGGTTTGGTGTAAAGGAGAAAAAGAGCAGACTAAGTACAGAGTGAAAGGTCAACTTTATTATAAGTAGTATAAGTAAGTAATGACGGTTCAAGTGGTTAAATATCTGAAAACACAAGTTGACATGAATCCAAAATACAGATGATTGTGCCGTCAAACAATGAAACTATGGTATCTATGGGTTGTGGGGGTCCCTGGCTCATCTCTCTCTCGACTAAGGGATCCTTGGCCTGAAAATGTTGAAGAACCCTGGGTTAAAATGTTCTGCACTCCTGTTCTGCTTCTCCTGGTGGTCTTACCTTACAGACGTACTCTGGCCTGTTCTGCGTGGTGGTGAACCCCTACAAAATGCTGCCCATCTACTCAGAGAAGATCATTGATATGTACAAAGGAAAGAAACGCCACGAAGTGCCGCCTCACATCTACTCTATCACTGACAACGCCTACAGGAACATGATGCAAGGTAGGAGTCCTACTGTGTAACCTTTTCAATTAAACAAAACTTATTTGAATCTTTCACTGTATATTTTTCCCACAATAACCATTCCAAATCTCTAAACACTGCCTAGTCTGCAGTCTGCACTCGTGCCAAAATGATGTAAGCACTAGATATGAGCTGGAAATATGCGTCAGTGCTAGGACCCAGAGCCATGCAGTATTATGTGAAGCCCTTTTGCGAAGACAGCTTTTCAATTCCACCGGGTGCACAGCAACAAACTCAGATATGTCTTTGTAATCCAATTGAGATACAACGTCACTTTCCATTGAGAGGAAGTAGTAAATAAATAAATAGCTTTAACCTTGCTCACCAGACGCAACTAGGGATGGCCAATAAAATTTGATGAGCAACTTCAAAGTATGGGAATGTTCCATCTATTCTTTTAATCTTTTTTTTGTATTTTTTTATATTTTTATTTCCTCCATTTGTTAAAACTTTTCTGACCTTTTAGAGTTAATGATGGGTGCAGTAGAGCAGTAAACCTTTGCTTACAGTAAATGTCTGAGGAAGACTGTAGACGTCAGAGTGGTTTGTCTCCCTTACAGATGAATTGTTTCCAGGGTCATGCCCACTTGATATGAGACGCAGTGCATGCATACTGTAGTATCCAGGTGCAGGACGAACATAAAGTTCAGCCACACACTCCCACATATTTTGCAAGTTCAGTGTGTTTTGATCACGTGTGGATGGTCATCAGGAATAATGCCCTCTTGATCCCACGTTAACCTGAGGTGTTTTGATTTGGCTTTAAAGATGCACGAAGGACAAGAAAACATATGTTACTATTTTAGCTCCCCATCTCTCTATATCTTTAAACTTTAGAAATGTTAGCCCTTGCTCTGTGTAAATGCAGCAGTTTCAAGAATTAAGACCACAGTATTTGAGTAATATACTGTAGTGGGTGTATATCCTACCCTCATACATTATTTTCTGTTGCAGAGTTGTGCGATTTAGATGTCACATTCAGTGTTAGTCTTTTGCACTTTTAGGGTGGTTAGTTCTTGGTTATCATGTATTGTACTGGAGGCTTATCAGAAGAATTTAGATCGAACTCTGCCCAGAAAATCATTTACCAGACAAGCAGAAGTATGCTGTTTCCATTTGCCAATGTGCTGACACTGTCCTGTGACACTGTGACATTTTGTGAATATCCGCGTTGAAGTAGCCTACTGTGACTCTATCTGTCAAACCACAAATGATTAGTTACATTGATAAAGTATCTGTATATCTTGTACTTAGACTGCCTCTAAACCATTCCTCTCTGGTCAGTGGGTCCCTGCAACAACATGACCTTGACTGTGCACTGAGAGTGATGTAATGTTTCACTTCTCTCCATTGTCCAAAGTGATGTGAGGACCTGATTTAGACTCTTTACTTTTGACAAACACCATTATGTCATCCTTGCTGAGCTGATCTATGACGTAGTCTAGCTCTATTTCCAGTAGCCTTGGACAGTGGGACACAGTTATTCAATTGTAAGTGATAGTGCAGTGGTTTTATTATTATACACTCTGTCATTCGGTCGCCACTCGCCATTATGGCGTTTTACATGTATTATACACTCGGCCATTGGAATTTATTTTTGAGGCTAATTAATGTATCATGTTCGTCTAGGGCCAGTCTAATATTTATAAATACTGCTTGTAAGATTCTACTGTAGGGAAGGATATAGTGTGGATATTTGTTTGGATATTTTGTCTGCACTCTTTCTCAGCTATTCATTGCCTTTTTTTAAGCAACAGAAGTTACGCAAATCGATTTGGCCACATCCCTTTACGAAATAAACCTAAAAGATTTACAGATAACCATGAGAGGTGTACAATATGTTATGAAAGGCTTTTACACTGCTCAATTTTATTAATTATTACTCACATCGTGATAACATTAAAGAAGATTTCACTCCTTAAATCGGACCAAATGTTTCTCTAAAGCACTATTATTAGCGAGTATTTAGACTGTCAGATTGTCCATGTGAACAGGAAACAGAGCAGCTTACACTAAGTAATCATAAGAATGCCAAGCAAGTATCATTGTAAGACAGGTTAATATGTAGTACTGTTATGGGCAGTTCTTGGGAATGTCTTTCACTGCAGGCCATTTCATGTCATATTCCTGTTTGGTTGTCTGATAATGTGATTTTTCAAGTTTTGATGAACTCATGCAGTAATTTAAGCTAGCAGGCCGTAGTGTATTGCACACTGTAGTAAATTCAATTGTGTACATGCAGGACTATTTTAGACCCCATCGTCTTTGAACTCTGCAAATTGTTGTCTTTAGATAAAGAGTTGTGTATAAATGCAGTAAGCAAGAGGGGACAAGATTGGGGCATACATGGTAGGGGTTTGTTATTGTTAATGCATCAGTAGGAATTCCCACGATGTGACAACTGATGGTGCACACTAAAAGCCGCCTTTCCATAGCAGCTTTTAGCCCGACACTACATGACACGGCACGACACCGCACCGCACCACATTTTCATATCAGCTTGTCCATTACAGTACAGTATCCCCTCCCACTACCCTCCTTCCCTCCGCTCCCAAAAGAAAATCCACACCCCTTTCTTCAACATAAGGATCTTTCTCTGTAAACACAACAGAGACGCTAACTAACGCTAATTATTTTTAGAATGTGATGGACAATGTTTTAGATGCCACACTCACACAGATCTTCATTGAGTCTTTACAACTATATCGACAACTAACGTCGGGGTGAACATGGTCAAATAATAACTTTATTGGCCAAACTACACAAAGAAGCGAGCTAGAATGTAGAGGCTAGCTGAGCTAGCATTTACAGCTAGCTGTCCTGTTCTGAGCAAAAACGCAATAAAGACATTAAACCTGATTCCACAAACTAGACAAAAATAATCGCTGAAAACTTGCCCCCTACAGCACTCTGCTATTATTATTTATGTATGTGTTTAAGGAACGACTGGATTTATTGGGTTCTGTAGCACTGGGTCCATTTGGTTACTGTATATCAGTAGACTGCCAGAACAAACACAAACTAACGCGACAGATTCTTTCCCCCATTCAACACAAGCAGTTACAAATACAAACAGGAGACATCTCACTGAGAAGATCCATATAAAGATCTATATAAAATAACGGATGGCCGTTGTTTATTGCGACTCGCGACGATATGTCCGCTGTTTGTGTTGGTTATATGTTCTTGGTACTTCGTGGAATCTCAACTGCCTAATCGACCTCTTTATAAACAGATATATAAAACAAACATATATATATATATATATATATATATATATATATATATATATATATATTATTTTTTTTTTTTTTGATTTGCAGCCGTGACTTGCAAACTAAAATCTGTCTTAAGTTGTTGTGTTGAAAGACACAGCTCAGCCGTGAGCCAGATTCTCTGACCAATCAGTATCAGCAGCATGTATACACGTCACTGCTTTGGCCCCGCTTAGCCCAGCTTGGACCCACTCAATAGTGGATACTTTTTAGTACCCCGTTTTGTACCACTTTCACACCACTCTACCCAGTTCCTTGTAGTGGAAAAACTGGGAAGAATACCTATGGAAAAGCGGCTTTAAATGCTACAGTTGAATATTCACATCACTACAGTGAAAGTGGTACATACCTACTGTACATAACTGCATAACAAACATCTGAATGCTTGTTATTATAGTATCTGCAATTATCTGTCATCACAGTAAGCTTATCATTGCATCGAGTAATCCCAGCAGGTTCAGAAGTCATTCTTCAGAATTAGCTTTGGTCTTTGACTTTGATGCCGTGGAGATAATAAACATAAGAAGTGTCCACCAGGCGTACCGTTGTTCCCAAAAATGTTTAGTTAAAGCAGTTTTGTTTCCTCCTCCCAACATCAGAGATCTTCACTTGACATACAGGTCATGGGCCTTAGTTTAGTTTTATTTGTTTAGTAATATAAGATGTTCTGCTTTACTTCAGTGGATGAGGGCTTAACTGAGTTTTACTAAAGAGAGTGAAGAACAGAATGAGCTCTGGACGGAAGGCTATCTGAGAATCTCATTTTCTGCCTCTAATGTCCTTGTCCTTGGGTTTCAACTGTAATTGTAAGTTTCGAGTGTAAGAGGTTCTGTTATTGTTGAATTTTGACCTGTTTTTAACATCCTCTCAGTGCTGAATATCTCACTTTCTCCCTCCCGTCTTTCACCTAGCCACTACCCCCCCCCCTTTTTTTTCTCACTCTCCCTCTCTCTCTCTTCATCTGCCTTAATTAGGAAGTGAATACAGAGAACAGACAGCATTCTGTATGTGTTTGCGTACGTCGTGCGTGCATGTGTGTGTGCGAGCGCGTGTGTAAAAGGAATGGAACCATTGGAACCAATGGTTCTGCAGAGACTCTGGCCAACTCCTGTCCAAAATAAGAAATTGTTTATACTGTAGTTCAGGGAAGGCCATAGTAGACTGTAGTTGTACTGCACAACCTGATGGCCAATGTCTAGGACGTCAGAGCACAGCTCTGCACATGGAATGTGTCTTCTCCTCCATGTGTTAGTAACATAACATATTTCACCCTATTTCTCTTTCTCTCACACACACACTAACACACACGCACGCACACATGTACAGTACAACATATGTACGTATGTACACACACACACACACACACGCACGCACGCACGCACGCACGCACGCATGCACGCACGCATGCACGCTCCTTTTCCAACTACAGTCTCACCTCTTTCATTGTTCACCTCCACCATGTGACCCCCCTACCTTGTTCCTAAATTATAGCTCTCTAAAGGGTCATGTTTAGACTAAGCCAATCTCAAGAATCCGTGATAATTGATCTAATAATGCTAAAGTGTTCTCTCCTTCAACAGTGCAGCGAGTACACCCTCACACTCACCCTGCCCTGGGTGTCTTGTATGAACAGATACTGTTACAAAGTAGCCATACATGGACACAGAATATTCTCTAAGTAGCATAAACTTCTATTTCAGGGAGCCGTGTTATGACTCAGTGCTTAGCATCTTGAGAGCTTCATTTCATAGGTATTGTCAAGGTGGTCCTTAATTCGATATGCCTTTCGCATGCCTTTACAATAGTGCAGAATGATGTACATGTAGAGATTAATCCTCAGACACATGTCCCATTATGTACAGTATAATACAGACCAACATGTTTAATGCAGCCTCAGTATTTTGCTTAACCAGTAAAATGTTGTGTTTTTCATATGAAATGGCAGTAGCAGTATCGCTCTACAGAACTGTTTGATGTTTGATGCTCACATATTTTAGGAGTTTCACTAACATTATAAACCTTTTATTTTGTTTCTACAGACCGTGAGGACCAGTCCATCCTCTGCACGTAAGTGAAAATCTCTGTTTCTCTCGAATGCACCTTTGTTGATGTATCCCCATGTTTTTTCCTAAACATCACATTTCCCAGTGTTTTTCCTAAACATCACATCACTGAAAGCAAGAGGGAGAAGAACTGTTACATAACAAGGCTTATGTAAACAGAGTGAAAAGCAAATGAGACATCTCTCTAATCTAACATCAACTGGTCTCCACCAGCTAACCTGCGTGGTACATTAATGAGGAACCTTTTGGCCTTGTTTTGTCACTGTTATTTCAGCTGCGTCCTTTACTACGCTTTATGATATTTTAATACGTCAGCAGGAAGTTTTGCTGTATTTAGTTGAAGCCTTAGTGGCCATGTGTTCATCCACAAGAGGGAACGGTCCCAGTGGACCGTGGGTTTAGTCTTGGTCTCCTCGCAGACCCAAGGGCAGGAAGTGTACCCTGTGTCCTGATGATACAAGCAGATTAGCTTCCCAAATGTTTGGGCTCCTTTTGTTTGTTTACTTCTTTGGAAGTTATTATTGAGAGTTTCAACTTGGGGATAGGAGTTCCAGTGAAAAATGCCCTTTCTTTATCTAGCATTAATAGCCCGAAGACTTGCCTGAGACAGACATGTAATTTAAAGAATCGCACCAGTGCAAAGTGAGCGGTGCAAACACGACACTCACGCCTTGTATGGGCTGTTCTGTTTGTGACTTCAGTTACTTTATGCGTATGAGCATGAATCTCCATACATGGAGATGAGAGTAATTGTATGAGGCTGAGAGTAAATACGTTATGCTCCATCACCCAGTGTAAGTCACTGGGATTGTGTTGTGTATGCATACACAGATTGTAACACATTTAAATATATAACTTCTATTATAGCATGTGATAGTTTACTGTTCATGTACCGTAACTGCATAGGTGCATTACTCATAGTTAACCATACAGTCAATGACAGCTGGCCTGTTGTTAACACAAACTATAGAGGACACCGCTATTCAAATAAATAAAATAACTGGAGGGATAAGAATACTGTAAGTCCAATTGTAATGCATTCAACTTGATGTATGTCCTGTCTGTGTTCCCACTGTTAACCAGATTAACCCTGATATCCCTATTTTGGGCATACAATTAGGCCTATTACAGGCAAAACCTTTTAAAATGTTTCACAAAACGTTGAAAACGTTAACATTTTCAGTTGTTGTTCTACAAGCTCACAATCTGTCACATTGCACTGCGTTGTAAGCTTGTACACCGGCTATCTTTGAAATGGAGCCATTAAACTTGGTGGCTGGGAAACAGTAGCACTATTTCTGTGAATGAAGCATCCAATGGTCCAAGTAAGGAAATGAGAGGAAATGCTCCTCCTTGCAATCTGCTTGAGGCTCAGTCTATTCTAAAACCATTAGTGCCTGCCAGGATGGAGCACATTCTCTGATCGCATCAGACCATTTCCTCAACTAACCAAGGAATTATTTTATCAAAGAGAAAGTTGGACATGTTATTTTGTCCTGTCCTTTATGTTTACTGGTACTTCACTGTGTTAGTGATGATGTGACTGTTGTGACTCTAACTACAGTAACATAAATAGTATATTACTTAACCACTTACAGTACAACCTATATAGGCTATTTAGTTGACTGGGGTCTCCCAGAGGCTCTATACTGGGACCACTCATCCCCCCCCCCCCCCCCCCTCAACACCAAATCTCCAAGCTCAGGATGTTTCAGGGGCATTAGGGTGGTAAAAAACACATACTGTACAGTGTATTTATTTTTTACTAAATGAGGCCCTGTTGAACCAGAGTAGAAGCTGTCTGTCTCTCTGGTCCATCATGCAGATCTGAGGATAACTGTTGTAAGCATGCCTTTGGAGCCATATATGGGAGAAGTTATTCTCCCATGTACATGTACTGGAATGTCATGTATGGCATTATCGTGTGTGTGTATGTGTGTATGTGTGTGTGTGTGTGTGTGTGTGTGTGTGTGTGTGTGTGTGTGTGTGTGTGTGTGTGTGTGTGTGTGTGTGTGTGTGTGTGTGTGTGTGTGTGTGTGTGTTGTTATGCTGGTATAGCAAAAATGACCAGCAGGATAATTTGTTACGTCCGTGTAGGGAAGAGATCTAGGGAAGATAACATTTGCTCCGCAAACATACCATAACATTCACTCAGTAGTTGTTGACCATTCACAGTAACAAACAGACCCAGTGTTGTGAATGCATGTGTATACAGTATACAGTGACCTTCTGGAGTCTCAGCTGAATATGGTAAGGGGTGGACCAATGGATTAGGGATCAATAAAGTTTTTCATGTATCCATGCCAGTCCACCTTCACAGCTTTTCACTGAGAATGCACCATGGAAAATAGCTGCTGAGCCAGCTACATCTATTCTCAATATTGTGACATTTCATTTTGACAGGGTCACCCGTTTCCTTCCCAGATTTTCCTACTTTATACGGAGAATGTAGGGAGACAGGAAAGATAGGGCAGAGAGAGAGAGATCGGCAGAGACGTGCTGCGAGACATGACAGGAATAAGAAATTGGTTTCAAACTCTGATCCTCGCGACTCACAAGGAGCACGTGATCAATGTACAACTGGCTAAGCCAGCAGTCAACCCCTACTTTACTTTATTAATATTTGTATATTCAACAGCAAAACTTATACTACCATAACGAATCAGGATGTTGTTGAAAAGTGTGGATCCGTAGTCTACCCTCAGTACCCTGAGCTTGGTTAAAGCTTAGTGTATTTACAGGAGGAATCCCCTTGAAGTTGCTGTCCATCTTGGGATTTGTGAATTCTGTGGGAGATCAGTGGGTGTGTAGTCTAGACCTACTGTGTTTACAGAGATTTGCTGAGGTCAGAATTGCTCTACTGTAGTCTAAATTGCAGTTTATGCCCTATAGGGGGAGCTCTATAGTATTGTCTTTGAGTTTGTATATTAAACACTAAAAGTGAATACTAATCTCTTCTTTGTCTATGTCTGCATGTATATAGACAAGTTAGATAACCGTTATACAGTATTGTTAGTCAAAATTGCTGCTGAAATTCGGATGCCAGGTACTCTTGGGTTTAATTGGATACTGGTGTTCCATATGGGTAATTCTCTTATCATAATGATGTTGCTTTGGAGTAATGGGTTGAAGACCATATACAGTATGGGAGGAGCCTCTTTAAATCAGAATTTACTATCTGCTATGGCTTGTGGCATGCAAGCGAGTTATAATATGTCCTTACCAGGTCTGAAATACAGGACAGTTGATTCCTCTGTAAGCTGCCAAACCGAGCCCTAAGACAGCGCTATGGTGGATCTTGCATGCATGTTGCCTTTTATGGGCCTGTGTGTGTGTGTGTGTGTGTGTGTGTGAGCGCGTGTGTGTGCGTGTGTGTGCGTGCGTGCGTGTGTGTGCGTGTGTGGGTGCATGTGTGTGTGTGTGTGTGTGTGTGTGTGTGTGTGTGTGTGTGTGTGTGTGTGCGCGCACGTGTGTGTGTGTGAGTGAGTGAGTGTTTAAGTGCATGCAAGAACGTGTTGTTTGTGTCTGCTGAACTAACGGCAGATGGGTCTGGGATTGTTCAACATTGCGTCTGTCTCAGAGACGAAAGAGGGAGAAAAAGTAAAGGTGTGCTTGCCTCTGTTGAAACATTAACAAAAAGAAAATGTGTATCAATTAGAATTTATTTCAATATCCAATAATATTCAAAGTGAAAGTTACTTAAAAACATACATTCCTATAGATATATAGATATATATATATATATTATATACAGTAAGTGAACAAAAGTACATTGCATAAATTGTAAAATATATGGTACAAAATAAATAGTTCATGTTGTTATGATATGCACTTGAGGGAACCATTTGCTGCATGTCAGTTCCCATCGCTCTCTCTCCATCAGAATCTTCTTGTTTCCTTTCTCTCTCCACTATACTACATATATCTATATATATACTGTATATACAGTAAGTATACTATACCAGACCAGACCCCGATGTGCAAAAGTGCTAGATTATTTTTGTGTGTGTTTTTTGTACTTGTAAAGTTAGTGTGATGTGTTGTTATGGGGCCCAGAAGTCTAATCAGCTTCGTGGATCTGTGGTCTGTCTGAGTATACAGAGCCTGAGTGTTCATTTATGGGTCCATGTTTAACTTAAAGCAGAGGATGTTACTGTGCAGAGATCTGAATGAAACTGGACTATAACATTGTGGTATGTGTCAGGCGATGCTGTGTGTGTGTGTGTGTGTGTGTGTGTGTGTGTGTGTGTGTGTGTGTGTGTGTGTGTGTGTGTGTATCCACATGATTTCAACGCAATTATACTGAGTTACTGAACTGTGACTGAACAGTGAACTTGTGTGTGTTGTTCATCTTCTTGCTCAGTCTCTCTCCCATTCCTGTTTTTACCCAATAGTTTAATCCCCCCTCTCCTCTTTCTCTCTCAGTGGAGAGTCTGGCGCAGGAAAGACAGAGAACACCAAGAAAGTAATCCAGTATCTGGCTGTTGTGGCTTCCTCCCACAAAGGCAAGAAGGACACCAGTGCTGTAAGTATCAAGTGCAGGTGCTGCACTGTGAGGCAGCCATTGTGTCAAAAGTTGTGATCTCCTGTGCAGTTTCTTCACTTTTCTTTGAACACTTAAGCCTATTATACTTTATCGTATGACAACGTCGCAGACCAAAAGTAGCAGATCTATGAGCTCACAACGATGCGGCGTGAGCTCCTAGATCTGCTGTTTTAGTTCCACGCTGTCGTATAACAAAGCATAAATTAAGCATTATGCAGTAGGCTTATGTGGGAAACTGCTCTGTTTAATCTTGTATCGCCATTTCCTCCAAATAGCAACAAGGACAGCAGTTGGCCTACGTGAGTAAAGGGGAATGCCTGGAGTGCTTTTATTTTGCGTGTGGTGTTGGTGTGTAATCCTTCCTTAGGTTCAAAACTGCATGCAAGATAGTACTCCCACTTTTTTGGTTTATAACCAATGGTTCTTCTCCGGTCAAGACCCCAAACAACAACATGCAGGTTTTGACCACAACATCACTGATTTCAGTTGAAGCATCTTTTTTTGTTGCAAAAAACAAGAGCACAAGAGTGCCCTCTGACTGCATAATATAAACATGTATTACCTAATCGCAGTCAATCTTCCGAATCCAAATGTCTCATTACGATGGCCCCTGGCCTGTACTGATGGAGCTGATGTTGTTATTTGCTTCACCATTCTTCCACGATCACCCTTTCACTGCCACTGGAAGGACATTGGAACCCCCGGCCCACCGCTGACAGTGAAAGGGTCCATCACAGATCAACTACTGTAGCACCGTGTGAGCATGCCCATCTCCTCTTCTTCCTGTCTATATTAAACAAACAACATTGTATCCTATACGACTGGTTCAGTGGTTCTCAACGTCCGGTCAAGGGACCACCAGCGGGTCCAATCAACACTGAAACATCTACAGTGTTAATTTAACTCTCACAGTGTACAAATTAAACCAAATGCACCTTGTTCCATTTGTACACTCTCAGAGTTAATACAGACCTTGTGACGGTCCATTTGGACCCCTGGTGGGTCCCGGGCCTGGCGTGGAGAACCAGCTGCACTAGCTGTCGTGTGCTACCATAGCGGGTGTCGTGGCCATTTTGCTCGGTGGATTACTAGTGGAGCACCTTGTGGTTTGCACAGTGTGGACTTTCTCAAACATTTTGTGTAATTGTGACCTTCCCTGCTGTAAAACAAAACAGCATGCATGACTAGCATATTGCATGCTGGGTAATACCAGTAAGACCAGCACATGTCGTGTTTTGGTGCTAGTATGCTGGTGGTGACCAGCATGGGATGCTGGTGATTGGATGCTGGTGATGGGATGGTGGTGGTGATTGGATGCTGGTGATGGGATGCTTGGTAAACTGTGATATTACTCTGGCCAACAGTGATAGATTCTGAGAATGTTAGCCTGTTCACCAGGGTGGGATACTGGTGTGCTGGACAGACCATATCAAGTGTTGGTATCATTCTTAAGAAGCCAGAGCACATGGAAATATTGCAGCGCGTCAAGTACGCTAGAAATGACCACAATAGATAATTCATAAAATGACCTGGATAGATGAAGAAATGAACTTCAGCAGGTTGTTTTTCCCACTTGTATCCCTGGTCAAAAAATAATAATTGTGGATTTCAGGATCAACATGAAAGCGGCGTCAGTCATTTGTGACATCATTGTCTATGACTTGTCTATACTGTAACTATGACCATGACATATGGGTCCAAATTTGGATAAGGTTTCATCTCCAATCAACTTCATTATAAAACTAGTATAAAACACATTTGTGGGGTACTTTCCTCTACTGACAGCTTGCATGAGAAATATGGTGCTGATCGCTCCTGCAGTTTGTGATATTAGCTCCAGACACACACACACACACACACACACACACACACACACACACACACACACACACACACACACACACACACACACACACACACACACACACACACACACAGGCTCGACTCTTGCAGAGCGAGAACTATTTTGGACCACACTTCAGAAGAGTCCTGAATTTGATTCCCTGGCTGTGGCTGATATATATGTTATGTGTTGGTTTGGAGGTTAAGGATTAAATTCTAAGTCATGTCAAAGTTTGTCTTTGTCAGTGACCTGCTAACCCTCAATCGGATTTCCTGAGAGAGACAGTGCTACCGTACAGAGAACATGCTACCCAGGCTCTCACAGAAATTGACCAAACGAGAACAACATTAGAACTTTCTTCCTGGATTGTTCCCTCCTCTCCAGTCTCCAATGTCTCTGCTCTCTTTCTCTTCCTTCATTCTTCTCTATTCATTCTCTACTCACCTGGAGTGATCTTATCTCTACATCTGCTAAAGTAGTAAACAGTGTTAGTGTAAGTAATCTGTCCTGTCACCTTTACTATATCTCTTCCTTTCTATTTCTCTGCTATTTCCATTTCCATTCCTGTCTTTCCCTCAGTGACTGAAGCCAACAGGACCCTCTGCTTTCCTTTGCCATCTCTGACCTGTATCTGGTGTTCTGGTCTGTATCTAAACTCTTTTTTCTTAACTATTGAATATAGAGCTGAGACACTTTTTAAATTCAATCTAATTGTACTCTGATTAACTTTACCTTTGTGACACCATTATTCCCATTGTCCTCATTTCACTTCTACCAAAGTAGCAATTGAACGCTTCTTCTCCGCTGCATTTAAGCAGTTCATAGGGTAGCTGAAGGTCTCCTTTTAAGAGAGCATGTTAGCGTTAAGTTAGCGGCTTGGTGTCACTGATGATGCTGGTAGGCTGATGTGGGCCCCTTTGATCAGGTGGATTAGCGCAACACTGAGCGAAAGGGTAATCAGCCATCGCCATGCTCCTCTTATGCTCTCGCAGCTTTCATACTGGACTGCAGCTGAAAGAAACACATCCACAATGTGTGAGATTATTGAACTTTTCTCCTTCCCTTCTTAAGTCAGCTGGAATTTGTATACCTTTTAGAACTATACATTTCTACTGCTGAAAACATCCACCAAGAGCTGGTTAGGTATTTAATCAACATATTGATTCAAATCAATCAATCATTTAATTTTACCATAGAATCTCAATGGAGATCAGGTGATTCAAATGACAGCATATTCTTTTTCTTTAATTCATTTGCCTTTGAAATGTATTTTTCCACTTTTCACTCTTACAGTCATTCTCCAACTCACCCCACCACAACCCTTATAGTTCAGCACCTCCCCATCCCACCCTACCCTACCTGTGTATATCACCAGTTATTGTTTAATGACATATTTCTGTTTACCTATGTCCAAACCAGGGCGAGCTGGAGAAGCAGCTCTTGCAGGCCAACCCCATTCTGGAGGCCTTCGGAAATGCCAAGACCATCAAAAATGACAACTCTTCTCGATTCGTGAGTTTACCCACACACAAGAATTCACATAGATGTTGAGAGTGTCTATTAAAAAGGTATCATTGACATCATCAACTGCTGTGTTTTTTCTACAGGGTAAATTCATCCGTATCAACTTTGATGTAAATGGGTGGATCGTTGGAGCCAACATTGAAACTTGTATCCTCACATCATGTAACAGTCAGTGACAGTCAGTGACAGTCAGTGACAGTGTGTGTGTGTGTGTGTGTGTGTGTGTGTGTGTGTGTGTGTGTGTGTGTGTGTGTGTGTGTGTGTGTGTGTGTGTTGCGTGCGTGCGCGCGCGCGCGCACACATATGCACAAATTTGCGTGTGCATGTGTGTCCGTCAGATTAGAGATTTAGCTTAACATTCCTTTGGAATCATCTTTAATTGGATACCAAGTCGGTGAGCTTGCACGTCAAATTAACAAAACATCTCACTAGAAACATATCCTGACACTGGTTATTTCTAGTATTAGAATACTATTATTAGAATGCCTCATCTACAGTAGACCATGTGAGATCAAGTGATGAGAATCTCTAAAGTTTGGTATTTCACTTTCCTCCTGTACGTTGAATTTTTTTCCATTGCAAAGGGGTTGTTGGTCTCTGCTGTGTTTTGAACCACGGTTCTCCAGTGGTATGGATAGAGGACCCTCCATCCTCCTGTATTGTCCTTTACAGCTGTTTGCTCTCAGACCTGCTGGAGAAGTCTCGCTGTATCAGGCAGGCCAAGACAGAAAGAGCCTTCCACATCTTCTATTACATGATTTCTGGGACCAAGGGCAAGCTCCGTGGTAAGCTGCACTGCAGTTGCATCTACATTGTTCTTTTAGTAACTTAAGCCCTATATGTTGGTACAACAAATAGTAAAAATAGTGACAAGTTGTAAGGTTGTACACACACACACACACACACACACACACACACACACACACACACACACACACACACACACACACACACACACACACACACACACTCAGTGTGATCTCTCGAAATCTCTGACTATTCCTCCCTTCTGTCTTATATTTCAGAGGAGCTGCTACTTGAGGACTTCAAGAACTACCGTTTCCTGAGTGCTGGTAACGTTCAGATCCAAGGCCAACAAGATGACGAGATGTATGAGGAAACCATGGAGGCCATGAACATCATGGGCCTCAGCGAAGATGAGAGAGTTGGTACGAGCCATAGCTCTGATTTGATTTGGGCTTTGCAACAATGGGATAGCATATCGTTGTTGTCGGGTGAAAACCTTGTATGTCCAAAACCGTTTGTTTTGTATTATTTATAATTTTTTAAAATGATTTAAACTAGTGAAAACAGCCGATCTGCAAGCACACAACGCCTCGCGGTGCGAGGCGTTGTATGCTTGTAGATCTGCTGTTTTCTCAACTTTTGTGCGACGGCCTTGTCTGATGAAGCAGGGCTTTACTTCACAGAAAAACATACACATTTGAAACTTGGAGATACAAGGTTTTGGCCCGACAGTGACGATATGATACGATAGAATATGATAGTATAAGATGGATAGAATTGCATAGGTTAGAATGGAATGGGTTGAAATGATGGGATGGTGTGTAGATGGATGGGGTGCATGAGAGTCTATTCTTATGCAGCCATATTTGATGTTGAGTATTTGTCAAATCATGTGTTGCCAATGACGACAGTTCTCTGTTATTCCTATCATGCCCTATGTCTTTTCTCTCTATTCCAGGCATCCTGAAGGTGTGTTCCTCAGTAATGCAGCTGGGAAACATTGAATTCAAGAAAGAGAGGAACCAGGAACAGGCCACCATGCCAGATAACACCGGTTAGATACTCTAGTGTCTTAAATGTTGTAAAGGCTTTCAGGAAGAAACCAAAAATACACAGGGAAGACATATTTGCATATTATAAACACACCCGGGTGTCTATTAGAGTAATGTTAGCTCCACAGACACATACAAAACAGAAAAAACACGAAACTATGGCACCCCCATCTTTAATCTTTTTGTATATTGACTATACGTTTCTCTCTTCAGCGGCCCAGAAGGTGTGCCATCTTCAGGGCATAAACGTGACAGACTTTACCCGTGCCATCCTGACGCCACGCATCAAAGTTGGCAGAGAGGTTGTGCAGAAGGCTCAAACCAAAGAGCAGGTACCCGGGTCACTGTGCTGTGCATGCTGGGAAATCTTCCAGACACACTGAAAACATTATGTTCTGTATTCTCGACAGTTAGCTATATAAACAGTTAGTTTATATTTGTCTATTGGGTTTTCACTGAAGTACATCAATCTAGATATTTACCAAATTGAAATGGGTACAGTAATTCTGTAGCCCCTTTATCTTTTGCTGTTCCCAGGTTTATTTCCCCCACCAATGGCATCAAGAGCTGTGTTAATGTATTAATTAAATGCCAACCACAGGTCTAAAATCAAACAAATTATCAATGCTCTTACAGTAGATAACGTGTGTGTGTACTGTCTGTCAGGCTGACTTTGCTATTGAGGCCCTGGCAAAGGCCATGTTTGAGCGTCTGTTCCGCTGGCTCCTGGGTCGGGTCAACAAGGCCCTGGACAAGACCAAACGCCAGGGAGCCTCGTTCCTGGGGATTTTGGACATCGCCGGCTTTGAGATCTTTGAGGTAATGAGATGGTGATGATCACATGTGAATCACAAATCACTAAGCTCTCATCTGTTTATGTGTCTAGTGTTAGTTCAGATACGGCTTGTAACTCCTTTCACAGTCAAGCACACATTTTGTCGCGAGCCACATTTGATGGCTGTTTTCTTTAAAGTAGCCTCACTGTTCCTTATGTTGCATGTCATATTAAGAATGTTTTCACCTCCCCTCTTCCACCTCCCTGTTGCAGGACAACTCATTTGAGCAGCTGTGCATCAACTACACCAATGAGAGGCTGCAGCAGCTCTTCAACCACACCATGTTCATCCTGGAACAGGAGGAATATTCCAGAGAAGGCATTGAGTGGAATTTCATCGACTTTGGCCTCGACCTGCAGCCGTGCATTGAACTCATTGAGAGGCCGGTGAGTGGGAAGCCACAAAGATGTATTTTTTCAAAAGTATTCAGGTTAAAATACTGATCATCCACAGCATGAACATTAATCTGCAGTGTGCAGCAGGCACGTGCACACATAGACAGCAAAGGGGGCTTGAGCCCCTGCCCTTTTACTCGTCTGTAAGAAGTGCCCTCTCCAGACCATGAGTGGAGTTTCCACTATGGTGAAAGAAATGCAAATGCCCTCTTTCCATGCCATACCTGAAGGCAGCATTCAAGGGAATTGCTGTGTCCAAACTCTCCTGAACATGAATGCAGCATCTTATGTTGAAAATATTGCCCTCTCTGTGTTGAAATCCATGTTGTATGCCACATCTCCAGTATTGACTTGATTATGATTAGTTTAGTGTGGTAACAAGTACTGAAAATAGCCGGCCTCCAAGCGGTGTGACGCGTTGTGAGCTTGGAGGTCTGCTATTTTCAATATTTTCACCAAAAGGCACTTTTAGAAATCTCAGCCCCTGCCTCTCTAACATTCTCTGCACATCCCTGGTGTGCAGCATTAGATCTCATGATGTCAACACTTAAACATCAGCTACATTTAGTCAAGTCTACTTACCTTTCTACAGAACAACCCTCCAGGCATCCTTGCTCTGCTGGATGAGGAGTGCTGGTTCCCCAAAGCGACGGACATCTCCTTTGTTGAGAAACTCATGAACACACAGGCCAACCACGTGAAGTTTGCCAAGCCCAAGCAGCTCAAAAGCAAGACTGTGTTCTCTGTGCTTCACTATGCAGGGAAGGTGAGTAATGAGTATGATGGGTTACCCTTTTGGCCAAGAGGTTTCTCAAACTCTCATAAAGTTTGATAAAAACCTATGGGGAAGGTGGGTAAAATTAGAATGGAATGGATCATCTTCTCTAGGAACTCCAAATATCTATTTCCAGAAGATAATGGAATACATAGTAGGGATGGGACAATATGAACATTTCATGTCACGATTATTGTGACCAAAGTTGCGATTTACGATATTATCGCCATAATCAAAATATCCCCAACATCCATTATCCTGGGGCAGAACATTTACCAGAGAGGTAGAGAGTGAAAAAAGACTGTATCAAATATGTATATTATCAGTACGTTTTACCAATAGAGGGTTTAAATGCTACTGGATATGCAGCCCGGCAAATAAAAGGTGAATTGATCCCAGTGCATGACAGAGGACGAAAAATGTAATCTCCACGATACGATTACCGCGAGTGTTTTTTTATCATGATAAACTATAATATCGCTTATCGTCCCATCCCTAAAGGCCCATTCCCACTGGGGCAGATAACAGATAAAACTAGAAGCAGTGCTCTTCCGAGCACAGGTCTCCACCAGGCCACACAAATCAGCCTGTTATAGCGCCACCATGAGGCTGATTTAAAAAATGTGGGGCAGAGGTTCTGAATTAGCATCCAGGGAGTGTGTGTGCTCAGTTTGGCAGCGATCGGGCCAACGGCGCCGGAGATTAGCTGGTAACAACCAGGCCACACAAATCGGCCTGTTATAGCGCCACCATGAGGCTGATTTGAAAAATGTGGGGCAGAGGTTAGATCCAGGGATCCAGGGAGTGTGTGTGCTCAGTTTGGCAGCGATCGGGCCAACGGTGACTGAGATTAGCTGCTCACAAACTGCGAGGACGCACGCACGCACGGACGGACGGACGCACGGACGGACTGACGCACGGACGGACGGACGGACGGACGGACGGACGGAGGGGAAAACATACTCTCCCTCAGCCTTCGGCTGGTGGAGACAAAAATCTCTTTCTCCAGATATTTTTCCATTCAAAGTGGGTGGTAGATACTATCTACCACCCACTTTGAATGGAAAAATATCTGGAGAAAGAGATTTTTTTATCTGTTATCTGGCCCAGTGGGAATGGGCCTTAACACATAGTGTTTTGTTGTGTTTGGTTGCAGGTGGATTACAACGCAGATCACTGGCTGACTAAGAACATGGACCCTCTGAATGACAATGTGACTGCTCTGCTCAACGCATCCTCAAGCCCCTTTGTGCAAGACCTCTGGAAAGATGGTGAGAAACCAAGGCTCCGCTGCCTCTGTGTGCATTGTGCAAGGAAGTCAACTGTCAGTGAGAATTAACAGTTTTTAATAGATTTCTGGCAAATAATTAATCGCTGAATGTTCACTTTCTTTTGTTACCTATTATGATGTGACCAGAATCAGGACGCTAGAGTTCACGTGGCTATGTAAACAAAAGCACAAACAAATGCAAGTTAATTTACATTATTGGTAGTCTCGCGTGGCCAGACTGTTGACTCCGTCTCCGCGATTTGGAAATGCTCCCGTCATACAGTCTGGTGCATCGAAAGAAGAACGATGAGTACCGGTTAAAGCGGAAGTGAAGCCTCCTCGTCACTTCCGTTTCCGTCTCACATCGCATTATATAAATAAAAATCATATAAGCATGTTTAGCTTGCTGCTTAGCAGAAATGACATTTTAAAATATATTTTCTTGAACGGTAATGCTCGTTTCCATTACTCGCCGTTCGGGAGCTGCTGTTCCAGACTCTATATAGCATTCAGAGATTGTGGAATAGTTGTCTGGCTACACGAGACTACATTATTGGTGGATATCTGACTTTGAAAAAAACACATCTTCTCTTCAACCTACTGTACCACCACCATTGATTTAACACATACATGCTGAACAATACATTGTACTGTGACAGCGGACAGAGTGGTGGGACTGGATACCATAGCGAAGATGTCCGATAGCTCCATGCCTAGCGCTGGCTCAAAGACCAAGAAGGGAATGTTCCGGACCGTAGGCCAGCTCTACAAGGAGTCTCTGACTAAGCTCATGACCACTCTGCACAACACCCAGCCAAACTTTGTCCGATGCATCATCCCCAACCACGAGAAGAGGGTAAAGAAAATGCTTTCTTTCTGTCCACATAGACGTAAATAAATATTTAAACGTATAAATACTAATCCCTGCTGATCTCAGGCAGGGAAGCTAGACGCCAACCTGGTCCTGGAGCAGCTGAGGTGTAACGGTGTGTTGGAAGGGATCCGTATCTGCCGACAAGGCTTCCCCAACAGAATCCTCTTCCAGGAGTACCGTCAGCGGTGAGTGGGATCGCTGATTGGGTTGCACTCTTGTCAAATCAAAGGCAGCTGGATGCACAGCGTGTAATAGAAACTTCCAAGTAGAGCCCTGCACAGGATTGTTTTCTAAATCAGTGGTTCTCAACCTGTGGGTCGGGACCCCCGGGGGCGTCACCACATTATTTTGAGGGGTCCCCAGATGATTAACTTAATGTGCAACATTGTTTTCTCACACAACAGTAAACAAACCAACATAAAGTTTATGTGTATAGAGGGTGTCTGCACATTTCTAAAGTGACAATTTAACCCAATTAAACATTGGCCAAATGCTATTTTCACAATAGAACCGTGTTATACAAAATGTAATGGCTAAACTCTTAGTGCTCGTCAGGGTGGGGGGTCCCCAGTTAAAATATCATTATTTTGAGGGTCGCGGCCTGAAAAGGTTGAGAACCACTGTTCTAAATTACGCCCCATCCACTCCCGCTGGGGTTCTGACCATTACCACATGTTCCCTGCAATATTGTTTCAACCTGTCCCACCCGTAGATTATTTCTTACCTCCCGGCTCCCGCTCACAGCCGCGGCAAAGTTCAAGCTCCTGCAATATTTGCATTGGAACAAAAACCAATGAGAGGGCAGGATTTGACATTTTCAGCACCAAGGACAGAGACATTCGGTACCCCAGTTGGCTGGGCTACTTAGCAGGCTATTACTGTAGGTTTGGCTTGTGTGCTTATGATGATGTAACAAGTCAAACCTAGTTTTTCATAGCCAAAATCGTAAGCTTTTTTAATTCAAAACATCACAATTGTTAGGCTGCAGCAGAGCCTACAAAAACATGTTCAAAAGTATGCGCAATTATTCACAGTAACTGACAAGCAATAACTTGGAAGTGCTGTTATAGCCTAATGAGGCACATAATTTATATGAATGACTTTTGAGTTCAATAATATGTTTTAGTTTTTGTCACATTTCAGACAATAATTTGATTACAATAAATGTACCCCCTTTGATTTTGGATGGGGATCCAAATGCATTCGGGAACTATAATACTTTTTTTGTCTTAGGAATGTGACAAATACAAAAAAAATATTATTGAACTCAAGTCTCCATGCTGTGAGTAATCAAAAGAAAAAAAGTCATTTTGGGGGTGAACTACTCCTTTAACATAAACCAACAGCAGCCAAGATGGTGCTTCAGGAACAGCTATTCCAAAGCTTGTTTTTTAAGATAGATAGAGATTGCGTAAGAATAAAGGATCAGATTATCGTCGGCATACATGTTGTATTTGAGTTGACTGCAGGCGAGAAGAGCCAGGATGAGGTGAAGGAGGATGATATGTTGGCATTCATATCTGGCTTTGCAGGTTGCTTATTAAGTAATATTTTGGTTACGTAAGGCCCAGCACCACTCATGTAATGAGTGTATATAATATACAACAGGCCAATGTGAACATTTTGGGGCATAGATTCTGCCCTGGCCTCCAGGGAGTTTGCGTGCACAGTTTCTCGCCAAACGGTCCAATGGTGCCGGAAAACACGCACACAAGGACACACGGTCGGACGGACAGGGGCTAAAAAATAGTCTCTGGCAAAGCGATAACAATGGAAACTAAACAGAATGAATGTGATAAAATAGTTCAGATAATGGTATAACAACATGATGATACAGGATACATCTGGGTTATTCCAGGACCTGCAGCTACTTTTTTACTATTTTACTACAAAGTACATACCGGTACATTCTTTTGCCTTTATTTGATAGGTACAGTGGAGCTCTACCTTCATAGTATTATTAAGACATCCAAAACACCTTTTTTGTTTTACCATGCCTGTCTTTCTTTCTTTCTACCCACTTCACAGCTATGAGATCCTGGCTTCGGGTGCTATTCCCAAAGGTTTCATGGATGGCAAACAAGCCTGCTGCCTTCTGGTAAATGGATTCTGCAAATCCCAGCATAATGGAGCTTGGCATTTTGTGTTACGTGGTGCCGATCACAGTGTAGGCACTAATATTCCAAAGGAACACATACCAAAATGACAATTACTTTCTGTTTGTAGATCAAGCATCTGGATCTGGACCCCAACCTATACAGGATTGGCCAGAGCAAGATCTTCTTCCGTACAGGAGTGCTGGCTCAGCTGGAGGAGGAGAGAGATCTGAAGATCACTGTGGTCATCATTGCCTTCCAGTCCCAGGCCAGAGGCTTCCTGGCCAGAAAGTGAATATATATACAAACATATATATACATTTATATAATTTCTGTTTTGTTTTAGTGTAATGTATGTATGAGAAACGTTTACTTATACTGTGGTATCTTTTAAAGGGCATTTGCTAAGAGGCAAGCGCAGCTGACAGCCATGAAAGTCATCCAGAGGAACTGTGCAGCCTACCTCAAACTCAGAAACTGGCAGTGGTGGAGACTCTTCACAAAGGTAAAGATCCTAGACATTGATATTTATACGGATACATTTCATATTTTAAGATTTTTTATTAATATTGTAACAATAATAACATACCATGATACAAATTCAAAATTGCTTTAATCCATTTTGAAAAATGAATGTCGTCCATTCTACGTGACTACAGGTCAAGCCTCTTCTGCAAGTCACACGCCAGGAAGAGGAAATGAGTGTTAAAGAGGAAGAACTGAAGACGGCCAAAGAAGTTGCTATAAAGTACGAATCTGAGCTGAAGGAGATCACCTTGAAACACACAGCGGTAATTCTTCTAAATGATATAACATTTGAGGCCATTTTAGTAGCCATTTTGTGCCCTTTGTTTTGAATTCACTTGAGAATATTGGTATGAGTAAGAGCAACCCATTGATCAATCTCATTGTATGTGAGGCCCAAGTAGAACTCTACTACTAAAATGGTAGTGATGCACGGCGCTCCAAAGGTTCCTTGGTTGAAGACACATCTTATATTCTTTGTCTCCGCCAGGTTCTGGAGGAGAGGATTGCGCTGCAGGAGCAGCTGCAGGCTGAGACGGAGCTGTACGCTGAGGCCGAGGAGATGAGGGTTCGCCTCTCATCAAAGAAGCAGGAGCTGGAGGAGATCCTCCATGAGATGGAAGCCAGGCTGGAGGAAGAGGAAGACCGTGCTCAGGCCCTGCTGGTGGACAAGAAGAAGATGCAACAGCAGATGCAGGTTCGGGCTGTATTGATGGTGTGAAGGTTTTAGTTTGGGTTTGGTGAACTGTGGACCACGATGTTCTGCGCTCCCGGGTTAAAACAAAGGAGCCATGTGGTTGTGTAAGCCCTCCTCAGGATAATATGGGGTTGGTAGTGAAGCATTATGCATGGGGAATCCATAAGGACTAAATTGACACTGCTTTTTCAAAATGGCCCCAGAGTTCCTCACTGCCACGTTCCTCACTGCACGGATCAATTTTTAGTGCACGGATCGTGCACACCCATGCCTAGATCATGCACCATATGTGTTGTACTTTTTCACAGCTTTCAAATCCGTTCAGGCATTCATGAGATAGAAGCCTTCAAAGTCAAACAAAACAAACAAACATGGCTGCCATTTTGAAAGATGTGTTTGTTATGGGGCTAAACATGCAATTTCGCGATTGCGATCATGCCTAAGACAAAACAAATAATTGGGTCTGGTCTTCTACTTAGGATTTGGAGGAACACTTGGAGGAGGAGGAGGACGCTCGTCAGAAGCTGCAGCTGGAGAAGGTCACCTGTGAGGGCAAGATCAAGAAGCTGGAGGATGACGTTCTAGTGATGGAGGACCAGAACAACAAGCTGCAGAAGGTCAGTGATTAGATCATACGTAACATCATCCTCACTGCCCGATTACCTTCATAGGAGAAGGTGCCCTTTTTATGTCTACATAATTTCTCTCTTTTATATTTCTCTTGCCGAACCACAGTTGCTCTCAGTCAGTACAAAGGCTAGGTAGTTTTGTTTCCCCTCCCTATAATTCTGAATTTAGCGAGAATCAAAGGCGATCGATGGGGGCTAATTAATACGCTAAATCTGTTTTATTCTGTATGTTTGGGTGGATAGGTAGAATTGGTATATTGGGGCACCTGCCCTTAATGTCTGCAGGCCCTGCAGAGGCACACTTGGTATCCTCACAAGTGAAGAACCTGGAGTCTTTTCTTTTTGTTTTCTATCTGCAGGAGAGAAAACTGATGGAAGAGAGGATTGCAGACTTCAGCTCAAATCTGGCCGAGGAAGAGGAGAAATCCAAGAACCTAACAAAGCTGAAGAATAAACACGAGTCCATGATCTCTGAACTGGAGGGTAACTGCCTTTCATTCCTCCACAATGTGCCAAATGAGCTCAGAAATCTCCTGACAGTATCAACGCCCTTGGTCCAGAAATATTCCCCAAATATTCCTCATTAAGTAGTTTTAAGTTTAGCTTTGTTTGTCCTGATATATGTCTGACTGCATGCCGTACCTTACAGTCCGCCTGAAGAAGGAGGAGAAGGGTCGGCAGGAATTGGACAAGGCTAAGCGCAAGTTGGAGGCGGAGTCTAATGACCTCCAGGAGCAGATCGCTGACCTGCTGGCTCAGATCGCTGAACTCAAAGCACAGCTTGCCAAGAAGGAAGAGGAGCTACAGAATGCTCTGGCCAGGTGAGCCACGTAACAATGTTAACATTGTTTGGTTTTATCTGAAGGACAACCCCTCCTATACACCATCGCACAAATAAGCAACTCATCAGCATCCATCCGCTCTTCTCCTCTCAAGGCTAGAGGACGAGATGGCTCAGAAGAACAATGCCCTGAAGAAGATCAGGGAGCTGGAGGGACACATCTCAGACCTGCAGGAAGACCTGGAGTCTGAGCGGGTGGCCAGGAACAAAGCAGAGAAGACCAAGAGGGACCTGGGAGAGGAGTTGGAGGCCCTCAAGTCTGAGCTGGAAGACACCCTGGACAGCACTGCCACCCAGCAGGAGCTGAGGTTTGTTGAGAAAGACTGAAGACATATTTCTCATTCAAAAACCTTTTATATCTGTGTTGATGATTATATGTTAGCACGCATATTCATTTAGATCAATCATTGTGATCTCATTGAGATCAGATCACAATGATTGCACTCTCCATAACAAACAAGAATGCAAGGGTCAATGCTACAGCTTCCAAGTGTTCTCCTGAATGTTTGTGCATGATTTAGAAGGTGTGAAGAAAAATACATAAAAGATCTCTTTGTTTTTACCTGATTCAACAACAACGACAACCCATCTACCCTTTCCTCCCTGAATTCAGAGCCAAGCGAGAGCAGGAAGTGACCATTTTGAAGCGAGCCATGGACGAGGAGAACCGGACCCATGAGGCCCAGGTCCAGGAGATGAGACAGAAACACACCCAGGCTGTAGAGGAGCTCACAGACCAGCTGGAGCAGTCCAAACGAGTAGGTTTCCCACCGTTCCACATCACTATCACAGGATCTCACTGAGATCCACAGATATAAAGAGCTAGATGCCTCGTTCGCCTCTGCAGTTAATTGGAGCGATGTGCAAAAGTTCTTGTCCGGACTTCCTGGAAAAACTAAGGGAAAGCTGTCAGTCAAAGTGACTACTGGCCAATCACAGCGTGTCTTTTCCGGGACTTATCCAAGGACCACAATTCAATTCAACAGAGCCAGTTCCGTTGCGCTGTTCTTACAGGCTGCATACGTAAAGACCAGCCCCCACCTGCCTCTGATTGGCTTACCGACTTCCCTATGTGTGACGCACGCGGAAGCAATGAACACGGAAGCGATGAAGATTCCCTTAGTTGCTCAATGCATACGCCCTCTAGCCAAAGATGTCTACCTTGTCTATGCTGAGATCTCTCCCCGGATCAGGGAGATGGGATGGGAATCGCCTAAGGCAGTGGTTCTCAAACTATGGATTGCGAGCCAAAGTGGGGTCGCGGGAAGGTGTTGTTGTGGTCGCATGCACATTGACAACCTAATTTATTTAATTGATAATACGCACACAAATAACTGCTCTGATTTCATTTTCTAATAGATAATAATATTCAATACCAACATTGTATGCTTTTACTTTAAGATATTCTTTATTTTCACTTCGAAATTGACATGACATAAGAGCCCTTTTGAATATTCTTTACAACTTGCCAAGTGTCATCTCAGTCTGTAGTTTTCAATCATTAAAAACAAAACAAACAATATATGGCCTTGATGTCACTTTCTTAACCCTAACCTCCTCAGGTGAAGACGAACCTGGAGAAGGCCAAACAAGCACTGGAGAAGGAGACATCGGAGCTCACAATAGAGGTGCGCTCGTTGAATCAGTCGAAGCAAGACGTGGAGAACAAGCGGAAGAAGGTGGAAGGTCAGCTGAACGACTTGACGGCACGCTTCACTGACAGCGAGAAGCAAAAGGCAGAGCTGGGAGAGCGCTGCTCAAAGATCACTGTGAGTATCAGTCAGTCGTCATATCGTCACTGTCGAGTTGAAACCTTTTATGTCCAAAAATCATTGCTTTTCAGGAAATGGAAAAAAGAACCTGTGTTCCAATTAATCCAATGTAGTTATCATTAGTAACAAACACTTCTTTTTTCATTGTTTAAATATTTAGAAAACCCAAGACGCACTTAACCACTTTCACAAACAAAAATAGCAGATCTACAAGCTCAGAAGAACAATAATCTTCATGTTTACCTCCATGCAGATTGAACTGGAGAGCGTCACAAACCTTCTGAACGAAGCAGAGGTTAAGAACGTTAAATTCAGCAAGGACCTGGCCTGCCTGACCTCCCAAGTGCAAGACGGACAGGTAATGGAAGCAAATTGGTGGTGGACGACTGGACGCGGACATCTGATTCGCTACGCTTACTAGGACTTGCTGCGTGACAGTGTGTTATAGCAGTGGTTCTCAACCTGTGGGTTGGGACCCCCAGAGGGGTCCCCAAATTATTTTGGGGGGTCCCCAGATGATTGGCTTAATGTGAAACATTGTTTTCTCTCTCAATAGTAAACAAACCAACATAAGGTTTAAGTGTATAGAGGGTATCTACACATTTCTAAAGTGACACTTTAAGGACTTTTTAATACCTCTAAAATGTCAAAATAAACATTGGACAAATTGTCAAATACTATTTTGGGGGTCACAGCTTGAAAAGGTTGAGAACCACTGTGTTAAAGTACTGATTGATCCGTGACTTTGTGCTCTGCAATAGGAGCTGCTGGCTGAGGAGACACGTCAGAAGCTGCAGTTGTCCACCAAACTGCGTCAAGCAGAGGATGACAAGAACAGCCTGCAGGAGCAGCTGGATGAGGAGACAGAGGCCAAGAGGAATGTGGAGAGACACGTATCCACCCTCACCATCCAGGTCAGGGCTGAATGGATCATCCACATGTTAATGACCTTTCACAACAACAACAAACTAGAAAGTTGCAATTGGAAATTGCAAGTGTGGTTGCCTTGAGGCGAGTCACACTCTGTATCTGTCAGTCCTTGTTCCTATTTGAATGGTGCTAACCATTCCGTCCCTTTCATGCCCATATATGGAGATCCATGATGTCATGGGCTTAATATTGATTAAGCCCATATCTTGGAATGCCCATGTATGGACATACTGTATCAGTCTCATGTGGTCTATGATGTCAGACATCTATGGTGTCAGTCATCTCCATAGGCCTATTTGGGAAAGGTTTAATTTGTTATCAAAGTTAATGGAGAAAATGTATTAACAAATACAATGATATAGTGTATCTCTTAGGAAAATGCAAGGAAACGACTCCCGATGAAGCCGGTCGATTTGAGATATGGCGCAATATGCGTGCCACCAAAACTGGGAGGAGTAGCGTGGCAAAATAAAGTTTATCTAGGAGGGGATGGAAGATGGATGGAATAAAGTCGATCAAGTACTATAGTCTGGTTGACCTGCAGGGGCAACCACACTAATATGTCTCAGAATTACTTTCAGTTTAGCTAAGGACAAGTGTCACTTGCCTTTGTGCCTTGTGTATTGAATCCATGTTCTGTGCACAGCTGTCAGATCATAAGAAGAAGATGGAGGAACTATCAGGTAATGTTGAGCTACTGGAAGAGAACAAGAAGCGCCTGCAGAGGGATTTGGAGGCAGCCAACACTCAATTCGAGGAGAAGGCCTCCGCCTACGACAAGCTGGAGAAGACAAAGAACCGGCTGCAGCAGGAGCTAGAGGACATCTTGATGGACCTGGACAACCAGAGGCAGAATGTGTCCAACCTAGAGAAGAAGCAGAAGAAGTTTGACCAGGTAGATTATGTCTGTCCCAAAATGGTTTACACCAGTGTGTTTCTCAAAGTGGATTCCAAGGACTCCGTGGGTTCCTTTATGGGAGTCTAAATTGACCCATACAAGTCTGTAACTCTGACAGTGTACAAATGGAACCAAATGAACCCTTACGGGTCCATTTGGTTCCATTTGTACCCTGTCAGAGTTAAGGGAAGACCTTGAAATTTGAAAGTTTGAGAAACACTGGTTTACTCTAACCATAACAACACATCATTCATGCATGACTCCCTGTTCCCCGTCTCCTCCAGATGCTGGCTGAAGAGAAGAGTATTTCCAGTAAATATGCAGATGAGAGAGACCGTGCCGAGGCCGAGGCCAGAGAGAAGGAGACCAAGGCCCTTTCCCTGGCTAGGGCTCTAGAGGAGGCCCAAGACGCTAGAGAGGAGCTGGAGAGAGCCAACAAGGCCCTGAGGACTGAGATGGAGGACCTGGTCAGCTCTAAGGATGACGTGGGCAAGAGTGTGAGTTTGAACTCCTCTCTTTTCTTTATTTTGTGTATTTTTATATTGTATGAAACGTTGCTTGAATTATAATTTATTTTCAGTATTTGCAAGCTCTAAGTCTTGTGCTGAAGGGAGGCCATCGTTAATTAAAGCCTCTATTCCAGCAACGTTAACCCCTTCATCCCGGTTCATTCCATTCCAGGTCCATGAGCTGGAGAAGTCCAAGCGAAGCCTGGAGGCCCAGGTTGATGAGATGAAGACCCAGCTGGAGGAGCTAGAGGATGAGCTCCAGGCAGCCGAGGACGGCAAGCTACGTCTGGAGGTCAACATGCAAGCCCTCAAGGCCCAGTTTGAGAGAGACCTACAGGGTCGAGACGAGATGGGAGAGGAGAAGAAGAGGCAACTTGTCAAGCAGGTAGAGAATGAATGGTAGCTTATTATTACCTCGGGTGCAAGTTGCAACACAACTGTTGCTATCATCTCGCCTCTCTGCCCTTTATTGCTTTTTCTAAATACAGCAAAAACTATCAAATCATCTCTATTCCCTGAAATGTGGATCATCTGATCTGTCCATTACTGGACATAAAGACTAGGGATGGGTATCGTCTGCGATACTTTTAATGGTATCGATTGCATGACGTCGATACTATCGGGTATCGGTTCATGTAAAAACGAACGATACCTCGTTTCGATACTCTGGAACACACCCCTGGCCGGTCGCATCTGTAACAGTTGGGCTACTGAGAGTTTAATGACTGCTTTAGTAGGCTACACTCGTTAGTGTGGAAAATAGCCGACAATAGCCTATAATGTTTATTATTATGATGATTATCCAACGTCTATACTCTCCGCTCCGCCACACTGTGTGATCATCATCATCACCTCTGCGGTAGAGCAGTTAAACTTAAAGGAGCTATAGTCAACTTTTTCTTGAAAAACGGATGCTAAAATAAAAATAATGTTTCGAAAATATTTTATAAAAAAATAAGCTTCATATATGTGTTTCAATTAAAAAATGACCACAAAAAGCGTAAAATAATGATAAAATAATCATTTTGGCCCTTTGTTTACATTTACAGGGCCCGTACTTTGTTTACATCCTAGTCTGTAGACTAGGATGTACACCTACAATGAAAAAGTTGACTATAGCTCCTTTAAATAAAAAGTATCGAAAATGGTATCGTATCGATTCCCAGGTATCGAAAAAGGTATCATATCGATTCAAAGGTGAACGATACCCATCCCTAATAAAGACTATTGATTGTATTGTATGTTGTTGTGCATGTTAACGCCAGGTGCGCGAGTTGGAGACAGAGCTGGAGGATGAGCGTAAGCAGAGAGCCAGTGCAGCAGCAGCCAAGAAGAAGCTAGAGGGTGACATGAAGGACCTGGAGGGACAGATTGAGACAGCCAATAAGGGACGAGAGGAGGCCATCAAGCAGCTCCGCAAGCTCCAGGTAACAAGGACTGACCGTCATTGGTAGAACAGCTATCAGCTGGCAAGTAAACATTTAAATACGAATGAATACATAATGCTTTTATGAATTATTTTACGTTCTGTTTGCTTCACTTTGCTTCCTTGTTGCTTTCTCAAGTTTAGTTTTGATTCGTTTTTCAAATTCATTTTTATTTTTGTAAAGGCTTGGTTTTAGTTTTTATTAGGTTTAGTGTTCATTTAGTTTTTTAATGGTTGTATGGATTAGTCATGGGCAAGATTGAACATTACATTTGCCAAAATTGCAGATCTACAAGTGAGCTTCGTTTTGTAATCACAGTACAGTTTCAGTTTCTTCTCATCGGTTAGTTGTCTGTTTTTTTTCTTTTGATTTCAGTTAACTAAAATATTATATTCAATTCTGCTTTTCGTTATTTTGTTACTTTTGGATCAGCTATAATAACCCTGCACTCCCTCTGTGTCATCAGGCCCAGATGAAGGACTACCAGAGAGATCTGGATGATTCCCATGCTGCCAGGGAGGAGGTGCTGGCTACGGCCAAGGAGAGCGAGAGGAAGGCCAAGAGCCTGGAGGCTGAACTGATGCAGCTGCAGGAGGTAACACGGCGGCATATTGAGAATAAACACATTACGTGCTAGGGCATTCACCAAATATTCGAATATTCGAATATCAAAGTCACTATTCGACGTTGTTCACCATAGTTGAATATTCACTTATTTTCTTTTTTTCTTTTTTTTTCTTTAGAAAATATATAGTTTATAAAGCTTGGCTAGATAGGAAATCATAAGAATGAGTTGTCAATGCCCCAGGGCTTCTCAAACCTTTTTAGGCCGTGACCCCCAAAATAAACATATTTGAACTGGGGACCCCCACCCTGACAAGCACTTGGAATTGTAGGTATTACAATTAATGTGACTCTGTTCCGCAGATAAATATTGTGAAAATTGCGAGGCGTTGTGAGCATATAGATCGCCTCTTGCTCACTTAATATTTGACAGTTAGGCTAGTCCTGTCGAATATACAACTATTCGAATACTTTGAGGTTGAATAATTCAAATACTAAAAATCACTATTCGTGAATGCCCTATTATGTGCATCACAAAATGGGAGTTGATCGACATATGTTTAATCTGTAGGACATGGCTGCAGCTGAGAGGGCACGCAAGCAGGCCGAGGCAGAGAGAGATGAGCTGGCTGATGAATTAGCAAGCAATGCATCTGGAAAGTGAGTAGGAATCTCGTGCTGCTGGTGGTGGCGGCTGTGAATTTACCATGTTCTAGGTATTTTGTAAATATTTCATAATTTGGCTAATGAAGTTGAACTGTTTTACTGCTAATACTGCTTCAGCTTGCTTGTATGTATTATTGTTGTTATGGCTGCACACAGTGTAAAGGTAGGCACACACAACAAGCTAACGCCAGGACGTCGATTAGCGCCTGTGGCCAAACATTGGTTGTAGAATGTATGGTGTGTACACCGCTGTCACCTGTAAGTGGTGGTGAGGTTGGTCAATCCAATTCAAATGTTGAATCGGTGTCCATATGACAGGATGGAGATGCATTTGCTCATGTTTAAATATATATATTAAGGCTGCTTTCCTGGGATGCAGGTCCGCCTTGGCAGATGAGAAGCGTCGTCTGGAGGCTAAGATCTCTCAGCTGGAGGAGGAGCTGGAGGAGGAACAGAGTAACACGGAGATCATAAACGACAGGCTGAGGAAGAGCTCACAGCAGGTAGCAAGCTCACTGACTCATACGTGCCTTCAGAGCCTAAATCATCTGTTAGGGCTGTCCCGATATGACATTTTACATGACCATTAATTGTCACTCAAGTAATTGCGATTAACGATTTAATTGTGTTTTTGTTGATAATTACATTTCTGTTTGTTTTTTAGGCTTTGAAGATGCACATGTCAGATATGACACATAACCTAAATACACAAATAGATTACTGACATATTTGACAACTTACTACTTAAAAAATAACATTGATAGTGGAAATAGCCGATCTACAAGCTCACAACGTGTCGCGATGCGACGCGTTGTGAGCTTGTAGATCTGCTATTTCCACTATTTCTGAAAATGTATGAACATTTTTCAACATTCACGATTATGACAAAATAACTGCGATTATGTCAAATAACTGCGATTATGTCAAATAATTGCGATTAGACGATTATGTAATAATTTTGACAGCCCTATCATCTGTCCTTCAAATCTCTCACCGTGGCGGTGTTCTCTATTAAAGGACAACTTTGTTTTTTTACAACAAGGGTTCATATTTTAGATTGTAATTAGAGAAAAGAAAAAGTGAGTGTTAAAATGTTTTCATTTGCTTCGTTCTATTGTTTTATCGCGTTTACCGTGCTAAAATTTGGGGCATGCGTACGCATGGGGGCATGCGTACAAGTGGCTAAATATGTATTTTTATACACAATAAGCCAGCAGTTTCTTTATTGCTATTTACAGTAACACTTCTAGCCCCCATAAGTCACATCCAACCATGAAAGGTTGCGTTGTATCTTGGGAATGGGCTTATTCTGTGTAAAATGGCATATTTAGCCACTTGTACGCATGCCCCCAGCCACTGAAATAAGAATCTCTAAAACAATAGAAAGAAGTAAATGAAATCATTTTAACACTCATCTTTTATATTCTTTAATTACAATCTAAAATATGAACCCTGGTTGTAAAAAACTAAAGTTGTCCTTTAAGACAATTTCTCATCTCCTGTGTGTTCTCCTGTTTTCTTTCACGTGGTGTACGTGTTCCTCAGGTGGACCAGCTGAACGCTGAGCTGCAGACAGAGCGCAGCACATCCCAGAAGAATGACAGTGCCCGGCAGCAGATGGAGCGGCAGAACAAGGAGCTGAAGGCCAAACTCCAAGAGATGGAGAACCAAGTCAAGTCCAAGTTCAAGTCTTCCATCTCTGCACTGGAGGCCAAGGTGGCTCAGCTCGAGGAACAGCTCGAACAGGAGAACAGGTTGATGATTCTAATACAAAAGGATGTTTAGGAGGCAGCGCTTCTAACAGTAGAAATGTCAATGTCCATCCCTGTTTTGGGCAAGGTGAAAGTGTGAAAAACGAAATGTCATAATTTTCTAAAATAGTGAAAATAACAGATCAATAATCTGTGTTGTGAGCTTGTAGACACAGAAAAACTGTATTTAGGACTTAAGTGGTTCATTTGTAAATCCATAGTCAAGATAATATGTTTAAAGTTTATGTCATCAAATAGAACACAAGTCTCTTTAAATCATGGAAATACGTGAATATTCATTATATTATCTCCTGACTCGACTTCCTTACTATGCTCACCTACAAATGCACAAATAATAATAAAGTCACTATCTTTCATCATTTCCCTATCTCTTTTGAAACAGGGAGAAGCAACAAGCTGCCAAGGGTATTCGTCAGAAGGACAAGAAGCTGAAGGACTTGATCATCCAAGTGGAAGATGAGCGGAAACAATCTGAACAGTACAAGGATCAGGTAGGAGTTAACCTTGTTCCCAGGCTATTCTCACCAGGACAAAGTCCTGGTTAAAAAAAGCTATGGCAGAAAGTGTCCATAGGACAGGACTTGTCGTTCTCTGCTGTCGGACTGAAACCAAAATGTTCATTTTCAGCAAAATGAGCTCAAGTGGAGTTAAGAGGTTTTGACCGAAGGGCTTTTTACTACTTTTCATTGGTTCAATATTATTTTAACCAACACAGTGAACACACAGACGTAAAGGGTGTTCAATAGCCCTGATTTATGCGGAAAAAAACCTAAACAATTGAGTTAAGAGGTTTTGGCCAGACAGTGACAATATACTAATATATATATACCGGTATATGTATATTATACATAACTTCTTCTGCAGTGTTCTATTTGCTGGGACGGATGGGGAATCCATTGAATGTCTATGCTGTTCTGTTTTATCCCTGCTTCTGGTCTGGCATGAAATGTAGACTGTCTGATGTGTTTGACATTCATGTTTAATAATATCACAATTCAGCAATTTAATTAGAAATGTTTTCCTTTTACCAATTGAACCCTGTTCCTATGTATTGCAAGGGTATTCAACAGGGGGTCATCTAAATCTTTGTGTGATAGAAACTTTATTTCTCCTTTTATATATGAACCACTTGAACCCTAGTTTCCATATTCAAAGAACTTTAGCCAAAAATAGCCGGTCTACAAGCTCACAATGCCTCGCACTGCGAGGCGTTGTGAGCTTGTAGATCGTAGATTGTTGAAACTATATGGAATCTACGAAAAGTTTGTGGGGGGCCCTGCTTCATCTCTCTCTCAACTAAGGGGTCCTTGGCCTGAAAACGTTGAAGACCAATGATGTATTGTCATCATTCTCACGTCATAACGTCCATCCTTCCCCAGGCGGACAAGGCCAATGTTCGCATGAAACAGTTGAAGCGTCAGCTGGAGGAGTCGGAGGAGGAGTCCCAGAGAGCCACCGCCGCCCGCAGGAAGCTGCAGCGTGAACTGGATGAGGCCACGGAGGCCAGCGATGCCATGAGCCGCGAGGTCAACACTCTCAAGAGCAAACTCAGGTAACTCATAGCCTCGCGTAGCCAGGCTTACTCATCTGCGAAGAGAAAAGCCCGGTGACAATATCAGGCAGAGACTGTTCAACTTCCGCCGTGAGAATTTCAACGGAGGACTACAGCGCATGACGTAACTTCCGTTAAACACAGCACTTCCGTCAATTCCGCTAGAACCAACCTGAAGTCCTATTGTGGCCAGGGTGGGTAACTCACAGGGACAAAGGATGACGTTTCTCTGTGTGATTCTGTTCGGATTCACAGCATTCATCATGGTGTATTGGGCAGAGACGCTGTCTAATGCACAAACAAATCTCTGTCAAAGGCAACAGACATAACGGTATACAAATTACAATATGCTAAAAGTTTGGGCCGCTACTCAGCCCTCACTTGTCTAAAAACATATATGATGAATCATGTTTTGTCTTCAGGCAGAATCATGTTGCAACACCCACTGGTCAAAATATGGGGCAATAGTAAAAATAAGAATACAAAAAGTTAAATTATACATTGTGTTCATTCAAGGTGGGGAAAGAAGCCTATTCTAGGGCCACACCATTGAGGGATATTTGGGGTTAAATATTGTGGCATTTTATAGGATAGAATAATAGTATGATTGATTATTAAAGGAGTTCCCTGTAAACAATGTTGTCAGTTGTTCCATTATCATTACCTACAAGCGCTGGCTTTCTTTCCTCTTGATAAGGCAGACCTTTATTGATGGTAACTGAGTAACGCTAACCTGACAGGCAACTGGCGTCTGCAAAGGGTGAAGGGAAGCGCTTTACTTAGTATAGTATAGTATAGTATGTCATGGTGGGTTAGGAAGATTGTTTTCACCCTTGTTTGTCCCTACAGCGATCTCACAGTCAATGACTTTGGTCATCATCTGCACCACCATCATTCTGGTGCTGTTCTTGAGAGTGCGGTTGGGATCTGTTTGCAGGTTTCTAAGCAGCATGACTGGGGTTCCTACTTTCAGTTTCAGGTTCTGGTCAGGGATTCCAGAGGGTGTCAGTGAATTCAGGAATTCTTGTGGCTGTGATCCTTAATTGAGTCAGCTGAAAAGTACACTCTTTCTTCTCCAGGGAACTCAGTATGAGCATATTGGTTGGATTGGCGGTTCTACTGAAAGAGTTTTGATACGACTGTACATCACAAATACAGTAACGACAGTAGCTAAGAACATAGGCAAAAATCTGAGCTATCCGTGTGCGAAAGTTGGACCAACCTTGTGCTGTGAGACCTAAGACATGCTGACTCGGGACCCCATGGGTCTCAGCGTCAATTAGTAGTAGGGATAAGATATAAGATGATTAAATGAGTAAATAATTACTTTATTTCACAAATAATCAGCAGTTGTAGAGTGTTATTTGTTTTTCATATTTATAAAGAAAAGGCTTGTTTAATGTGTAACACAAACTATTAGAAACGTGTGCAGGTATTGTAATTAGCATGTGATGTTAAGAAAGAAAATGTATATTTGTTATATTTTATTCATTTCAATTAGAAGTGCAAAAGTACTCACAGTACTCATTTTTAAAGCAAACAAAAGTAGCAGGATTGTTGTCTTGTAGGGTAGTTAAATTAGAGTGACCAACCTTTCTGAGCACTAGCACAATCATGTTCATCTCTATTACAGAGGCAACCCTGAACCCAAGGAGTGACGCAGTAGGTACACTCTGAGCCTCAAAGTTACTCCCATATAGTCTCATGTAGAGATCTCCACCTACTTATACGTCTGGGGAAATCTAAATTCAATATATGAACGGCTGCTAATGAACCTACGCCTAATTCTTTGAAAATAAATCATATCACCATCTCAGTAATAAGTCATTGCATTCCCAAATTGTTACCAGTTTTAGCCTATACATTGAATTTAGATGTCACCAGACATATCAGCAGCAGAGATCTCTGATCGTCTGGCTATGTGAGACTACCCCACCATCACCATATAGCTTCAACTTTCCCTAATCTTGATTCCCCCCCATTGCACTTTCTTGACTGTCATTTCTTGAGCAAAATAGAGGGAAATATTGGTCATCAGCTACTAGTGAATTCCTTTGAAAAATATTGTCTTGGGTAACATGGGAATAAAATGGACACAAAGGTTGTACCCCCCTTCCTAGCTCAATGTCACCATACCGCATAAAAAACGCCCAAAGGTTGATGCCCAGAAACGTCCCAGAACTACGTAAAATAAGAAAACTACTGGCAGAAGGAAGTGTCTCCGGAGACACAGACACCGTACCATATTCTTGAGGTTCATAAGTGATGACGGTTATGGTTACGAAGGTTATGAGACAAATATTTTTTTTTGTTTTTGGGAAATTCTACTTGCACTATATTTTCAACACTTAATATTTAAGTAATTCCTTACTGATGACCATATTTTTCCTCAGTGCTTGGTTTAATTGCCATAAACCAGACTCATTTGTCTTGGCCAGGAGTCAAATGAGTTAAAAAAAATAACGGCGTGCTTCATCTGTAACAATAGCACAACCTGTGAATAGATTCTCCTTGTGGTGTGAATCACCCGAGTGGCTTTCCAAGCAAAATCTAACCACATTGAACGCTATAACACAAATACTCAATCATTTCTCATTTGGAGATTTTTCATTTCTGCTTCTTTACGCCTCTGTGTAATTATAGGCGTGGAAATGAGCCCTCCTTCAGCAGCACAACTCGGCGTACGGGAGGAGGCTCGGCCAGAAGAGCGGTGCATGATGATGATGAGGAGGATGGGGACTCCCAAGGTGACTTCAATGGAACCAAGTCCGTGGAGTAGAGCAGGGAAACAAATTAGCCGTCAAAATTAATGACATTTCAGTATTACCTACCAGGGCACACCCACCGCTTAAGCAAAGAATCACTTCAAAACCTCATGAACTTCCATATCACTTCAATTTATTTTTTACCCCAATTTCAGCAGTGACTGATCTGTCTTCTGTGTCAAAGAGCACCTTTTTCTTGATCTGAAAATATTACTAACTTCATATTATCAAGGGGTTTGTATTGGTGCTGTTTTCTTTGGAGACGTGTGATTTGCTATTTTTTTTCTACAGTTTTGTACTACACTGAATGAATGTATTTCTTTATGTAACATTTTGTACCCACTAATAGGTACGTCTAATTATAATGCCTTCCTCCACTCTTACCTGTGATTTGAACCAGGTATGCCTATAAGTCATTTTGGAATTTAAAACAGAGCCATGCTGTAAAGATAGACGTATTTCTATGTTATTGACTGGTCCTGTAGCCTGTGACTGCTGTGAGCTTTTTAGAACAGCATTGTGTTCAGATTGGATTTCTAGAATTATATTTCTATGGCCAAACTGGCTCCAATCAATGCTGATTTTTATAGTAATCTCAATAGTATTACCAGCTATAACGGTTTATGTAATCCAATTGTATGGCTTACAGAATATGAATAACCATGAATGACTATGAGTTGAACTGTAGCAACTGCTATGTTTTGTCCAGTGTTTGGACGGCAAACCAACATACATGCTTATAATTAAATATTTATAAACCTGTCGAATAAAGACAGTAATAAGAAATAAGCATCCAGTTAGCTATTCAATTTGTTTTCCAATTCACAAATTTATATATTTTTGCACCTTTCCTATGTCAATCAAAATTACCTGCCAAGTACTCTAATCCAGATGACAGAAATGTTTAAAAAACAAACCACCGTTGATTGGTGCACTACCTAAATGTCAGTATCGGGTACTGCATCATCTTCAATTCCTATCCTTGTTAAGATGTCTTTTAATCACCTGGTCACAATACTGTAATAATGTAATCTGATCTCCCATTCTCTACTCTTGTTTGTAATCAGTTGATGTTTACATGACACCATTTATATTAATTGTGGAACCACCTGCACAAGAAATAAAGACAGAAAAAAAAAAACTACATTTTGCTTTTTAATGTTTGTCTTGGTCAATGACTTCCATGAGAACATTGCATAAACAGAACATAGTTTTTTATCTATTCATTTCAGTACAAAAACTGCAAACCAACAGGATAAAAGAGGTACTATACCTCAGGCACATACAGTTTCACTTCAAAGCAGTGGAAGACATGTTTAATAGATACCACACCCTATCAACAGTGACCATTGGCTACAGGTACAGTAGATCATGAGTATCTGCACAAGAAAGAGAGTACCTAGATCGAATGTCTAAAACCCACAACATAATTCCTATACAGGATTCTATGCAATGACCACTTTCAGGTAATGTGATACTAATAAGCTTTGTTGGGGCACCTCTGAAGCTGGGAGGTTAAGCAGAAACTGCCCGTTTAGCTCAGTTGGTAGAACACGCCTGTGAATTGCATTGGTTCTGGGCTCGATACTGGACGCCGCCAACTCGGCATATTATGAGTAACACGGAATGGGTAGTCTCACATAGCTATTCCACAATCTCTGAATGCTATATAGAGTCTGGGACTACACCTCCTGAAGGCTGAGAAAGGAAGCCGTAATCTGTTCATCATTTCCGTTCACAAAAATATATTTTATAATATCTTTAAAATATATTTCACATACATCCACTGTACTCCCAGATCGTTTTCAGCACTTCCGTTGCACAGACTTTGACGGAAGTATTTGAACATATTGTGAGTCAATAGTCTAGCTCAAGAGACTGCGGCTTGGGTAACTTATGTACTGGGAGCAGAAGGTAATAGGTGTGGCGCTCCTCTTCAGGAATCTCTGCGGTCTAGTGCCTAGGGATAAGACATCCTCATTGCTCAGCTGATAATGACAATAAGCCACTTCCACCTACTTAAGGAGAAGCAGAAATGTAGTGCTCAAGTTTACTGTATGAATCATTCTAAGAGAGATTTCGCATATTGGACATCTCATATTCAAAGGCCCAATTAAGAAATATACTATAAACTGTGCTTTTCTTTGTTTAAACCCATTATTGCTATGAGTTCATAATCTTCAATATATCCCTGATATACTAAATCCTTGGTAGTGATCTAGAGGAAAGATGGTCCAATCCAAGACTCATACCTCTCACATTACTATACATTCAGTGGTGCAGATGCTGCAACCTACCTTCCTAAGCTAAACAGTCGTCATATAACAGTAACTAAATCACAGTAAATTTAGGGGCATGCCAGCAGGACACCAGACAGTGCATCAACCACAATGCTCGTGGGTTGATTCTGGCTGGAGAGCATGTCCCCACACTTTCCTGTCTCCCTATCCTACATAAAAAGAAAAGAAAACTGCCAAAATAACACATACATATACATTATGTATATATAAAAAGAAAATCTTAACAGATCTGCAGCATGAACAGAGCCATAGTTTGGCAAATCTGCAATTCCCACTTTCTTACTGATTTCTAACTAAAATCACCAAATGGTTCAGGTTGTGCAATAACATAGAAGATATTACAGACAGGACCTTGGTCAAATAGAATTTGAATCTGTCTGGCAGTAAAAACAAAATCAACACATGGGTAGAGGCTAGCCTGGCAGAAACAAACTACTGAATTAAATGTTGAAGCTACGAGAATGAGGTAACACTGAAAAAGGCAGCAACGGCTAAAATCTAGCATAAACTATAAGCCAGTTTTCCTCTAGGACTTTCTAGCAGTAAGGTTGGAGGAATTTGAGTCTGTAGTCCAGCAGTCTCATTTAAAAATAAATTCTTTGATTTTAATCATGTGGTAGACCACTTAGACTAGAGGAACTTTAATCTATAATTTAACGCAAATATATGAAAGCCCTCCAAGTGGACATGTACATTATTTGAGTGGCTTGTCAAATGCAATATTGTTTTTGCCTTCTATGCCATTATACGTCTTAAAATATTTTCTGTGCATTACTAAATTATGTCCCATGCTTTGTATAATTACATTATGTGTCAGCACACACTAGCTGTAGAAAGCTGGAATTCACTGCATGCAGGAGCTCATCTGGAGCCCATTTGGTCTGTTTTTCCAGGAGGATTGTTTCGAAGTTACTTATTTGTATATTTAGCAGTTCACTATAACAAAGTATTTGATAGAAATGTTATTTTTTCCTTAATTGCCAATTATCTGACCCAATTTCTCTGTGTGTGATTTGGATAATTTCCATTACTAGTAACTTCAAGATTCCATTTAGAGATTTTTTGTTTTTGGTATTATGGTGTCACTGTCAACTTATAAGTTGATATGCCAATGAGGACTCTGCCTATCAGAGAACAGCCGGTTTACATGCAATTTGGTTCAGCCAATCATAGTATGCTGCCGTCTACAGACCATCTTGATTGCAACTCTTATTTCTCATTTTATGCTATACATAAATTATGTGTACCTATTCATCATCCTAGTTCCTCTTTATGATATTGTATGTTTATTTTTAAACAGAACCATTGCAGCACTGTGACAGATACAAAAATGCATTAATAAGGGTTATATATTGGTATGGTAATGGTTATAAGACTGCATGTCAGAATCAAATATTAATATTTTCATTTATTTAGTGAAAATATTAATGTGGTAATATCCTTTTTTTCCATTCCTGTCTGACTTTCTTTACATTGACCTAAAAATAAAGCATAAAAAGGAAAAAAAGAAAAAAAAAGAAAAAAAAAAAAGAAAAAGAACATGGCAAATGGGCATCCTTTAATTCAAACAAAATGGTTCCCTACTTCCAATTCATGGTCCTGTATGCATTTCCATTTCCAGAATACAAACACTTATGGATTACACTCAAGTGGTGTGTGTGTGTGTCCATCTCGAGGTATTACAGAATGAGTACAAGTTACAGCCAGGTAAACATTTCTGGAATGCTACTCCGCTCAGGGTTAGGAGTAATACATGGAATGCTACTCAGCTGGGTTAGAATCAAAGCAGCACGGAAGTAAAGTGTCTGATGCCACGTTTACACGGTAACGATCCAAACAGAAAACGACAAAGTGCCGGCTAGCTGGCGGTGAGACGTGATAGACCAGTCACGCATGCTTAGAAAGAACAACTTCCGTTCTACTTCCCATCACGGCTGTTTGTTTACACCGATGTAATGGCGCACGCGGCGTGAGCCATGACCTCACATGTTTTGCCGTTGCCCCTGTATAGCGTTTTCAAAAATTTCCACTAGGGAAGGGGGTTTCACTTTGTTGTGCTTTTAACCCCCAAAAACACTGTTGTCGTCTAAACAGAAGGCACGTCTGATATGTTATTTTGCCGTTTTCTCTAGAGACCGTTGTTGTCTAAACAGGGCCCAAATCTCTTCCATTACAGTGAGAAAGCTGTAAAATAGCATCACGATATGGTATAAAGCTAACCAGAAGCAACACAGGTTTGAGAATTTCTCATTGACATAGTTCATCAGGGTACTGTAAGAAAGGCAGAGACAGTTCACTTCCAAGTCCCAGTGCTGTATTCTAGTAAGGAGAGAGTGAGGACTGGGGGGGGAAGGAAAGTGGGGGTGTAAACTCTTGCTTTCTTTCCCTCTCATAACAAGATCTTGACACCGCCCTGTGGAGACTGGGCACCCTGTGACAGCCCTCTGGGAGGCGCTGGCCCAAACTCTAACCGCTTCACTAAGCTGGAAGAGAAAGTGTAGTTCATGCACTACTGAGTGAAACAGTCATCATCGACATGATCTTATGAAGCCTAAAACGCAACACATACTCCTTCCGACACCAGGGTTCGGACAGGCTTTCAGAACTATAGTTCGGAGAGTCAGGACATCTGGAGGTGCACGAGTTCCGAGAATAAGTTCTGAGGCGGCCCATCCGAAGTTTGGAATGACGTCAATTTGTAGTTACATCACCTCCCTTTCCGAAGAAAGGTTTGGACGTCGGGAGGAGTATGGACCGCGCTTTAAACGGCAAGAATAAATCCAGGTGAGAAATATTTTCTGGTCTTGGAGAAACGTATTTATTTATATTCAGCCACATACTGTACAGTTAGTGAGATTGTTATGTTCCATCTTAAAGGGTTAGCTGCACACTAAAAACTAAAATTAGCAATAATGTAAATGGTTAGTAATGTTATCGACTTGAACATATATAATTTCTTATTTCGCTTACAACTCTTAATTACTTTGTTTATTTCCATGAAAATGTTGTCTTCAGCGAGCAATAGTCTGGTATTAGACGTCTGTCTAAAACTGGGTTATAACTGGTCTAAAAGTCTTTTAGACAGCTAAGCTTAGCCTAGATGTTGAAAAGTTATTTCAACGGCTATATATAGGCGCTTAAAAAGAGCTAATCTAAGCCTAGCTGTCTAAAAACATTCAGATGAGTTATAAGCAGGTTTAGCCTAGGCGTTTAGACATATTTTAGACATCTAATAGCTCGACAAATGCTCAGTGGTACTACTAATGTCACTGTCACGTATGGTGGTTGGAATGGATTGTTAGTTTCTATTTCTTTATAACCCAGCTGCAGACCAGGAGAAAGACCCCTGATGATCACATGGTCTGCAGTCGATTATTGATGATATTTTTCTGTATGGTCGTGTATGTGCATTTTCGTCAAAAGCATCAATCAATTAATAAATGAATAAAGTGAATGTGCAACTAACACTTTAAGCATAGAAATCCAAAGGTCAATGTATAATAAAAGAGACAGTCAAGGATGTAAATAATTGCAGCGTGAAGTTCAATGGCTGCTGTTTTGCTCACCTGTCATACTGTGGAGGAGGACTCATTCTACTGCCCTGGATCTCAAGGCTTCCCTCTAAACCAGTGGGACTCCCAGGGCCAGCTGGAAGAGCTGGTCTGTTGCTGTTTGGCTCGTAAACAAAGTCTCGACATGACGCCAATTTAGACTCCAGATTCTGACAAAAATACAGTTATCACATTAATTACTATTCGTATTCTATTTAGTTATTTATTTTACTTTTTCCCTCCGCCAGTGGCTTTCTTCCTTTGGGCACTGTGAGTGTGGGTCTGTGTGTGTACGTAGTCTCTTGATTACAGACTTCTGCATTGCTGCAACTGAAAAGAGCGACCGAACTTTTCCTTGACGATGGCTAGCCAGATTGGTGTGTACGTAATGTTGTGAACATCTTACAACTTAATAAACATCAACTCAATGGTTATTTGATACAGTTGTGCATAGGGCTATCACGATATGACATTTTACAAGACGATTAATTGTCACTCAAATAATTGGCGATTAACGATTTAATTGTGTTTTTGTCGTTGATAATTACATTTCTGTTTGGCTTTTAGGCTTTGAAGTTGTACATGGTAGATATGACACATAACCTAAATATACAAAGAAATTACTGACATATTTGACAACTTACTAAAAATAACTTTGATATCATCGCGACGCGTTGTGAGCTTGTAGATCGGCTATTTCCACTATTTCGGACATTTTTCAACATTCACGATTATGACGATTATGACAAAATAATTGCAATGTCAAATAATCACGATTAGACGATTATGTAATAATTGTGACAGCCCTAGTTGTGCACATCACATACTGTATTCCTGTTCTTTGGATAAAAGACCTATAACAATGCAAGTCCTTTCCTGCAAGTATCTTACCCCAACTTTCCTCAGTAGTTCCCCAACAATGTTGAGTGCAGATATTCTAGCTGACGTAGTGAGGGGCGTCCCGGTTAAGCCATCACCTACACAGGGACAAAGATTAGAAGATCAACAAGCTGGGTTAGACCTAAATTTGCTTATATCTGCCAAGAATATCTGTACCAAATATCAGATTACAGCTGTTAAAGTGGATTGAAATTCTTGCTTGTACTAATCTGGCCAAAGGCATGTCATTCTTTCATCCGTTTACAATGATTCTTTAACAAAAGGTGCCCAACCAAGGATTTGGGTTTTGTACTTTTTTAATGCATTGGCAGATTCCAGAATTCCTTATTTATATGCTGCTGTGTGACTTTGAGACCAGTTCAACAATGTAATGTCAAGTCAAATGGGAGAATATATTGATCATCACTTTTTATATATAGAGAGCAGCTATTGAAGATTAGTGCATTAATATCATTAGACTGCAATTGTGAGCTGCAAGGAACTGGCTTCTGTCAAGTCTCGTCCCTCTAGTCTACACAGTCCTGAATAATTAAAATGCCGAGAAGAAAAACTCTATAAAAATGTCTACAAAGCGCTTTTAAAAGGGTATTTGTAATTACTTCTCTGCATTTGACCCATCTTATTAGTTGCAGTGTGCTGCTCTAAGTGAGCACACAGGGAGCAATTACTTGCTCAGGGAGGGACACCTTGACAAGCCAGGAGGAACCGGGGATTGAAATGGTAACCTTCCAATTCCCAGACAGCCACTCTACCTACTCAGCCACTACTGCCCCTTAATTGCCTTTGTATATGAAATGTGCTATACAGATACTGTAGACTTGCCAGGCACACTGCATATTGATTTGTGTGGCTTTGTTCACAAACTGCACACCTTGCTCTTGTAACTTGCTTGAACAGGGTGGCCAACTGGCCATACAGTTATTAGACTTTGTCTTGTTTGCTTTTTTGTCAACATTTTTGTGAAAAGTCGATTTTTAGGAGGCTTTACACTCACAACGTCTGATGCTGGCAGTGGAGGGGGTTGCAAATGAGATGACAGGTTTGGAAGGTGTTGCAGGGAGAGAAGGGTTAGATGAGGGCCGTTGAAACGGCTCGGTCCTATCCGTGTCTTTTCCCAGACTGCTGGAAGGCCGTCGCTCCTTCTGTCGGACAGCAAGCTCTTGCCGAAGATCTGACCAAAAGAGGAAGCATTACCACGAAGCTCCACTTACAAGCAAGACATTTCTATAATGGTCATTCTTACTTGATGGAATGAACACCATTGTTTATTTAAATCTGTACAAGAAGGGGATTAAATAAATAAACATTTCCAAAATGTGTGTGTGTGTGGGGGAGGGGGGGGTGCACCATTCAGTTACAGGAATTCAATTTCCTCAGTTGAGCATAACTGGTTTGGAGTGAACACACCAGCCAAGCTTGCTACAGTCTCAGCACCTGAACTATTTTCTCCACAAGGTGTGCACAGAGAAAACAGACTAGCAAAACAAAAGAAATTAGGCCTACTCGTGAGGTTACATTTTAAAAGGAAGTGGGACATGAAAGTGAAAACAATAGCCTACCATCACAGTATACTAAACTAGACACAAGAAGTACTAATATAGTTCAGTCCCTTAATGTCATTAAAGCATAATATGCTATTGATTGATCACTATAGATCATCACTGCCATTGTAAATTAATACTCTGCTGAACTGATATTATGGGAGATGAGCTTTGACCGAAAGCTGACTCAAGCTCTTATATTGGCCGTTCACTGATCAGTATTCAGCAGAATGGGCTGCTGAAGTGCACAGAAAATAAAAACTCCTGTCAAGTTTTTGTTCTCAATTTCCCACAGACATTGGCAAGAGGGAAATACGCTTAATTGCCTAAATCTAGCCACCACCACTTTTTCACAACAGTATTTGTAGAATTACGTCAGATATCAAAATTCACAGACTCAGCCGTATACACTTGTGCCGAGTCTAAATTGTCATAAATCAGCAGTGCCTGTGTCTACTTGTGTGTGCATCTGGGTGTGTGGGTTACCTCTGGCTTCGTCCTTCAGCCTCTGGACAGATTCAAGCAGGTTCTCTTTCTCATCCAACTCACTCTCCAGAAAGGCGTTTCTCTCAATTACTTGGTTCATTCTCTGCTCAAAGTCTTCAAGGGACATGATGGTTGCCCTGGTAGACAAGAAGTGGTAGAGGAAGGGAAGGTTGGGATAGCTCCTGTGCATCGGGATGTGTGTGTACACTATGAGTACATGTGCTGTAACTACTAACTACAGTATGTAATTTCTGCCAAGCAGTTAGCGCTAACCACTAAAATTGATACTATAGAGCTGGATGAGACAGATTGTTTGCTCAAACAGTTTTCAAATGCTTCCACCATACAGTGAGAATATACTAGTAAGATGCCTCAGGGCGACAAGCGGGTCGTGCCATGTCTTGGCCATCTGGCCAGTGATGTATATCGGACCACCAGTTATCCATATATGGAGACCCCTGGTACCCATATATGGAGATCCATGTACTGTATATGGAGATATGCTGTGAGAGCCCAGACATGCTTACTTAGTTATTCGTTATGCAAAAGTCCTATGACGTCTATGCCCATACATGGAGATCGCTGTCTGTAGAACCAGCCACACAGATGTGGGATGTTTTGGCCATCTGTCTTGGCCATATATGGATTTTATGTGGCCTCCATATATGGGCATTCCCATATGAAGTCCTGTTAGATATGGGCTTAATATTGATGACATCAGGGAACTCCAGTCAATATATGGACATAAAAGGGATTCTGTTAGTGTGGTTCCCCTGACATCACAGTGATGTCAGAGCAGCAAACCCATAGACCGTAAAAAAAGTGTACACGTCCAGACGGAGACATGATGTGCCGTTTCACATACTAAACTGTGGCCTTTGATGTACGCAGGGGTTAAAGTCAAAATAAATTCCAAGACTGAAATTTATTTTCAGACCAATTTGTGATTTTAAAAACATGGCTTGCACACCAATATTTGGTGTGTTTCCCTGATCTTCCTCTGATCTGCCTTCACTGAATGTGTGTGTGTGCCAGCCAACCCATGCTTCATTTTATAGAAGTATCTTCTTCTTTTTAGTTTGGAGATCACTTGACAAGCGTTTTGACGACTTTGTCATTCACGCCATGGACTGATCAGTAGCGTAGCGTTCTCTGAGGCTGTCTCGAGAGATTATAGCCCCTATGGAATCCTCAAGACTGAAATCAGTCCCCAGGACTGAGAACTTTAACCCCTGTGTACGCCTCTGCCTCACTTTCGTTTCGTCTTTGCCTTTGTCCTACTGTAAATCAAAGTAGTTGAAGCATATATCTTTCTTGCCGAAATGGAAATACAAAAAAATATTTTAAAGATTTAAAAATATATTTACGGGAACGGAAATAACAAACCGATGACCGCTTCCATTCACGGTTTTCAGGGGGCGTACAAGTCAGTCTCTATAAAGCATTCGAAGACTGTGGCATAGCTGTCTGGCTTGAGAGACTAACTCAAACCTTCCAGAGACTAACCTCTTGGTCCTTTCCAGGTCATCGTTGGCTTGCTCCAACTCTCTAATGTATTTTTGCAGGTGGTCTCGAACAGCTGTAGTCTCAGCCAGGTCTCCCTCCAGGGTTGAGATCTGCCTGAATGCTTCAGAGTGCTGAACCTCATACTTGTCCTGCAGGGGGGAAAAAAAGACAAAACATATCAAAGCACTCAATCAGAATATGCTGTATCACTCCTACAGTATGTGTCACTGTTTAATGCCTATACAATATTAAGACTAATTTGTAAACTGAGAAATAGGATAGAGGATATCTTGTAGCTATACACAGACAAATGGTTATTTGTCCCTGTCCGCATATAGCTACATTTTCACATTGATGATATAGGACTTGATATCCAGTTACCAATTTATCCAATACATAGAACTTGACTCATCAAGATTCCTTGGCTCTGAGATGAAAAGGGGGTGCTTGAATTTTTGCCTCCTCATTCACTTGCACCCACTGTGGCTAGAAAAATCAAATAATGTAAATGTTTTTAGACATTTACCCAATCTTTTATCAAATGCCAGGTGTTTGATCAATGGATTTCTTCCTTGAAATGGCCAGGCAAATGTTACAGAATTTTTTCCCCCCCTTTTATATAATTGTAACATGAAATGGAGTTGGACTGGAACTGGAATACAGCAAATAACTATGGTATTATTTATAACTTCAGTTTATTATATTGTTTGGTTTGTATATTGTTAGCAGTGTGCGGAGCACGTCACAACAAGTCAGTGCACTTATAGATACTTTATAAAGATTGTGACCCCATCTCCTGCCATGCTCCTGAATTGTCATTTCTATATTAGTACAGATGGGTTTTACATTGTTTCGTTTATCAAGTAAAATTCTGTACACCTACTTTTTGCGTTTTAATTGCTGAAATTGTACCCATCATTTTCCAATGCGAGTAAAGCAAGCCTAATAAAATTATCAAAATCAGAGTTCCACGCCCCCCCAAACATCTCCTGAATTCTGACTGTCTAATGTTGGCAACCCTGGATTAAACTTATTTTTCTTCACAACCTGAGATTCACTCCTGCCATGAATTCCAATTCCCCTAGACACAAATAGCAGTCAGCTGCTTTTATAGAAAGGCAGTGGTCCCCGGCTAGTAGCTCTGTAGTTTTGCAGTCAGGTGTATGTTATCCAACTGTGTTTTCTGTACAACACTGAGCCTCGAGTCTGTCATACCTTGATGCTCTCCAGTTCCATGCGGAGTCTATTGTTGTCTGAGAGTAGCTCCTTATTCCGAGTCTCACATTGCTTCAGTTCTGTCTCTAGCTCTGCCTCATAGTCACGACTCATCTGCTGGAACTCCTGTAGTTCCTCGTGAGCCTCATCAGCCCTAGTAATAACACATACACACAGATCAAACTACTGTATGGTTGCTGCATGCTGCTACAGCACAAAATACATCTATCTACATACACAGGCATATGTCAAACTAGCTCTGAAATGTCAAACTACAATTAGCTATGTGAATAGACTAAGATTATTTCAAAAAGCTTTATACCCTCCCTGTATATAGAACATGTATATGACAACAAAATGACGACATAGGCATAGCTTTACACAATGCTGTACCCCCTCCAACTGTATATTATGTTCCCCATTTCAACAGTTTGTATGACACTTGCTTTGGCAAAGTAAACGTATGTTTTCTCATGCCAATAAAGCTCCTTTGTATTGAATTGACTAATATGTATTCCGTTCAAGAGGACTGAACTGAAGTCTGAAGGCCTTATTTAATTGAGACAAGCCAAGTAATCCACTTACCTTTGCTGGTGTCGTTCCGCCTGCTCCTTCCAGAAATGTAATTCTTCTCCTAAAGACGCAAACGTGTGCGTCCTTTGCTCACCCATCTCCAAGTGCGACAGTCTCTAGTATGAAATGAAGATGATCTAACGTCGGTGCGAAACGTGAAACCTAACACCAATAATAAGAATAAGAATAGAACAAAGTAGCTGCCTACTTAGTATGTGGCTAACGTTTGATAATAGAAGATCGAGATCGGCATCAGCCTCGAACGCGCAAACACAAAGCTATCAAGCGCTTCTCGCTGCTTATAAGCAGCAATGTTACATTGATCGGCTGTTGAAAGAAATGTTGACTATGTTTCGTTCGCTACCTGGTGGCGCAAATTAAGTTAGTTAACATTTTGGACCAAGCTAATGACACTACTATGTACGCTAAGCTAACCGGCTATGTGAGCATACGGGTCATGTTAAGCTTCTTCAGCTAACGTAAACAAAGTTTAAGAGATATTTTTTCTGACGAACGAAACGAATAATTAAATACGTACGGTATGCTCACCAACAGTAAAGTAATAAACCGACGCTTAACGTTGTGTTTATATGTTCGTTGTTCTTGTTCGAACCTGGGTCAACCAAATGTAAACGGCTGTTCGTTTGCCGAACGCTATTGGTAGATACAAATGTGACGCAACAGGATTATCCAACCACATCGTTCAGTTTGCAGATCCGGTCTCGAGCGGATGCGGAAATGGAAATGTGTTTCCGTTTGTGTATTATTATCATAGACATATAGATTTATGATTAGTATACAGCATATTGTAAGTTTATAAGACTGCAGTGCATGTGTGAGATATATTATTTTTTTCCGAACGCACCCATTATTAATTAATGAAGTAATGTCCATTTTTGTGTAGCAACCACTGATCTGTGAACTTGAGCTATGTGTTGTTAGAATAACACACGCGCGCGCGCACATACAGAACTTCATTATAGACAGTTCTATACATTTGCTTGAGTTTGCTTCATGTACATTTATTTCCACTACTAAAATCATTGGGTGTGAATCTGGTAGACAGAAATATTAAATTATTTGAAATGCTGCACCATAGTCATCTAGCAATTTCAGATTTTGCACAGAGGAGGAAAAAAAGACAAATCTTTACCTTCGAAACATCTATGTTTTAATATACTTTCATTACTACATTTCATGTTGGTCTCAAGCTAACATGATGACTGCCTTGAATGTTGTGGACAGGAAATCAAGACGGTATCATCATTGTGACTGGTGTATCCCTAAACGAGGCACTTCCTTTGCACAATCTTCCTGATTTTAAGTAACCAGTCTTGTCAGCATTAATTTTAATATTTAGCTGAACATGGAGTTGGTTATTTATATGATTATTGCTTCAAATGTAGTGGAGATCATTATGTTTTGTGTCTTGTTTCTGTTCAATTACCCAGGGACTACAGAGGGAAATTAGCTAGTTAAGTTCTAGTAAAGTAGCAAAATCTTGTACAAAGCATTGTTTCTCTTTGCTTGAGATAATTTTATTTTGTACATGGTCCCTGATACAAATGAACTTACATTAAATGGCAGCTATTGCTTCTGTCACATTGTCTTATAGACATCAGTGTTACATTGTAGGCTGCAGCTTCTGTAATCCAATTATTCCCATTTAGCAGATACTAAAAGGCTGAGATTGGAAGTGAGTTAGGAAGGAAATTTGGTCACCATGCCACACATTGGCTCACGTGTGTTATTCTGACAAGCCGCCACCCATGTGTTCTAATGATGAGATCACATGCATAACTCAGTAGCTCATCTATTATCAAAGTTATGGTGACGAGGAGAAAGACCCAAGGTTGCAAGCCAGCATCAGAAATATAAGGTTTATAGTTTTACCACAGCAAAAAATAGCCGTGCAAATCTATTTACTTTTTCACTGGCCAGAGTTGAAAAATGTATTATACTTTGAGTAAAGCCCTTTTGACAGTAATGTATAAGCATCCACAAAATAAAATAAATATTTGGCAGATACCACTCAAGTACCTTTAGTTTCTAGGTCAGTCATTTTAACAAGAGTGAAGACAACACATCTCTAGAAAAAACATGGATGCAATAGGAATCAATCATTATCAAAACATGGTTTCTTGCTTGTCACCGTTTTCATTGGATAGATCCAATAAAAACGGAGACAGATCAAACCCATAGGTCAGCCTCCATCCCTGGGAGAAAAGAATGCTTACAGATAGCCATTTCCAAATTAGAAATTCCCAATATTTCTCCCTGTCAAAATGGAAATTGGGCAAGGCTAGACATAGCATGTAATTATTATACATACATACATGAAATATAAAGGTTTTATTATTGCAGTCAAAACATACCAAATAGTTAGTCTGCCCTCTAGTGGACTTTGTGGTAAATCATACTGAATTTAAAACATTTGATTGTTTGCCATTACAAATTTTTTAACCAGTATGTGTTCTATCGTGTTACGCTATACATAAGCAGTATGGCATGCAGAAGAAAGTGTGGCCCTCTACTAAGCATTTAATCCATTGAAAATGCAGTAAAGTATCTCCACAACCACACGCAGGTAGATTATCGTAACGGAAAAAACTAACAAAAACTAGAACACACCACTGGTTTTAAGTACGTTTTGCAGGTACAGACTAAAGACAATGGAACCCAAAGAAGCATTTAAATATTTTTGATAGTTTTACAAGAGTAGACATTTTCAGCACAGACTGAAAAGTACAGGCTGAAATGTTTGTACTCTATTCCTCCTGTCAACCCCATACAATATTTTACAAAAATAATACAAAAATAAGAAAACAATTGTAACCATACTCAAGGAGTCAGAGGCTGCAGGCTCCTTTCCTTCCAACAATCCAACAATGTCCATGTCAACTGCACCTCTGTGTGAAATAAAATTGAGTGAAGAACGATCATCCAACTACCTACCACCGGGCTGCCCTTGCCCTGAACGCCCTTAAACATTTGCTTTGGACAGGCTTGCTTGATGTCAAATAAAGGGTGTCTCCATAATCAACAGATAAAGGAACGGTTAATTATGAGACACCCTTTATTTGACAACGTTTATCAGGTCGTACTGACAAAACAGGAGGTTATCACCACCATCACGTCCATGCTACTTGTCCACACATCCACAATGGTGCCTCTTCAGTTGCTTAGTCACATCGTTTTAGGGTTAGGCTTGTAGGGTGGTAGCAAGCAATACTTCGTCACATCACAGGACAAGACACAATCCACTTTTGTCACATCACAGCCATTACAAGTCAATAGTTCCTTTGATTTTAAACTTCTTGGTTGAGCGTTCACTAGCACGGTATTCAAACTTGCTGCCGTAAATGTGGGAGACAAAGCCCTCGACTTCCACTGCGAACACGCTGTTCTTCTTGGGGATAACTATCACGAAGGGAAGGAGATGAAAAGTGTTAGTACCCGTATGCTAAAACATGAAGCTTGTAATGAAATAAGACCAACAGTGAGATCACCAGCAGGACGACCTATTGCTTAATGACTGAGCAATGCTGAAAGGTTTCAGCCAGCTATGGGAACCAAAAAGTAAATAATACTCAATGCGACCCGCACTTGGTTTGTGCTTGAACATTTTGGACATACCAACTGTTGTTTATACGCCGTGGTTGCAGCTATGGCAAAGCATGTGTTGAACCCACAATGCATTTTAAGAGGCTATTTATAGAAACAAAATCTTAATCAAAAATGAATATAAAATGGTTGCCAAGAGTTACAACAGCAGAGTATGGGGCTAAAGATTCAAGAACATTTTATAAAAAGGCATGAACAGTCAAAATAAGATGTTCATTAAATTCAGTTTGGCCCACCCTTTAGTCTGTCCTCTTTCGTGATGATTTTGAACACTTGCTTGAATTCCTGGACCAGAATCCCCGTCGTACCCACATATGATGGGCATTTGGATCGCACCACTGTGGACAACAAAATGAAAAACAAGAATATATTATCAATTCGTGACCCATGGTTTGCAACAAGTCACAGGAAGATAACAGTTGCTGATGCATGGTGGGAATACATGCACAGTTCTCACCATCAGTTAAGTTCCAGCAGGGCATAGTGTTTGTTGCTAATTTAAGCTATGCGACTCTGACAGTTTTATACTAACAAGACAAGTGTATGACGTCACTATTGGCAAAAAAAAAAAAAAAAAAAAAAAAAGGTTTTATTTTCAACTGAAGAACTGTCAACACTTTACAGTTGAAAGTGTCATTCTTGTATGCCACAATTGTGCAACAAAGTGACACATTGTAGACTAGCCTTAACTGTAGTGCCAACAGATTTAACATTCCCCTGGTAAAAAAGAAAAAAAGAAAGAGCTAAATCTTACCGGTGAGAATTGCACCATGGAAGTCTGCCTTCAAAAGCTTTTGCTGAATTGTCTGTGGATTGCTATTTAAAAGAGATTAGTTTAAACAATACATGACCACAAAGAACAGGATATTTTGTCTGACAAACTTAAAACTGCCAACAATTGAGATGAAAGGAATTTTTAATGACTGACATCAAGTTCTCACCTCCCTGGTTTCCACCCACACAAGTCAATGATGTATTGTTTCCATAGGTCATGAAGAGGTAGGAAAAGTTCATACCTAGAGTTGAGAACATATGATTTACTTAGGATATTTGTTATGTATACATAGGATATACATAAAAAATATCTTGGCATTCATGCATATACCATAAAATACAAGTTTCCATATGCAACTGTGCTGGTTTTGTACTGCGCTGGTTATGTGATTTACATTTAATGTACTGTAGTTAATGCTCTTAACCAGAGTGCCTTCCAACAGATATGGCTTGTAAACCTTGATTGATCAATTCATTATTAATGCTTGATATGGAAAAGGTAAAGCAATTCAAATGTGTAAACTACTTAATAGTATCACATAAAATTGTGTGTCTCGCTGGCTTTTTCCCCCAGAGCTGCGCTCCTGTTGTGTGTAGACAAAAAGGAAGCGGCAGCGACAGAAGTTCAGCCCTGCTGCTAAATACACAATCATTAATTAGGTTACATTTGTACACTCTTCAAGTTACAAATGTATGCATTAACACTGATGATTTTACTTTATTTCTACACCATAGTCTACAAGAACTACAAAGACGCAAGCAGGACCAAGACAATCCTAACCCTTCATGCAAAGAAAGATAACAGGATTTGTATGTAAGATGTTGCGACAAAGACAGACAATACTACAAATTTGTTCAATAAAACATGTTATCGAGGAGGGTGATGATGAATGCATCAAGCTCCTGTAAAGTTGAGAAGTTATAGCAAGACTGGCAACTGCAAAACACTTTTCTATGATCACGACTGTCCTGTAGTCTAGATTAGTCGAGCAATGTAAGGCCTCTGTGCAATATGTTGAAGATTGGGAGCTGAGAAGTATGTGGATGTTGGACAAGCTACTGTATGCATCTGAAGATCATACATACGACTGCTTAAAGATGCCTTACATTTGTGGACATTTCATATAAATATTAACTTTATATGATATTCTGTATTAGTTAAAACCTAACAAATTAAGTGCTCATTCAGTTTTTGTTGAGCAATATTAGGTTATTTATAGGGTTGTCCCGATACCACTTTTTGGCTGACCGAGTACAAGTACGAGTACTTCATTTTGAGTACTCGCCGATACCGAGTACCGATACGAGTACAATTAATAATACAAAATGTCTTTAAATTACGTTTTTCTTTTTTTTTTTATATCAGATGTTCCTCATTTTCTGGCTGCATATAACACATTAATTGCATTGCTTTCCCAGAACATGGCACAACTGCCACACATTTCACTTCACTATTCAGGTTTAGCCCATGGAAATTCCTGTACTGTGCATGATCTTCTAGATCTGCTATGCTCAAACATTTTGTATTTTTACTTTTGATACTTTAAGAGAGAGAGAGAGAAAGGCGAAGTGGCGGAACACACAGGGTACTCTGGCGCTTTGTGAGCAGTATCGGACGAGTACCGATACCGCAAAATAGGCCGGTATCGGGGCGAGTACCGATACCACGAGTACCGATACCGCATCCCTAGTTATTTATAAACTTTTATATGAAAGATTGATTAAGCAAAAGGTGTTGTGATACCAATTTTAGGCCATATTGCCCAGGCAGCAAGATAATGCTTCTCTCACCCTGGATGATCACAGTAGGCAAAGCAGCGCTACAGTAAATGGGACAAGAGCATATACTGTACCAACCAACCTCTGGTGCTCAGGTTTGATCTGGAAGACCTTCAGCTCCCTCTTATGTCTGGCGTTGAGACCTTTGACTTTCTTGCTAGTCCTTTTTTTGTCCTTCTGTTGGGGTCTGGCATACTGCAGGACCACGGCCTTGCGGTCAAGCATTTCACTGACTTGCTGCGGCGTCATGGTACGCATGCTGTTCCTCACAAAGGATTTAGTGAAAGCCTCCGCTTGAATCTTCTTTTCAGACTGAGGAGACGAAAGAAACAAGTTAACAAATTACCTAAATATTATCCAAGGATTCAAGGGGAAAGGGCAACATCTGCCCAGTTAAAAAAATCATACAAACTGTAATCCATTACACTTCATAATATAAAAACACAGACTGCTGTCCACCGTCCTTTCCATGTAAAATCCTATACAGTATAATATAAACCTGTTCTTGTGGACAGCCATAGATTAATGGGAAATTATTATTATTTCTTTCAAGATCTCTTTTTTCTAATTGCATATCTACAAGTTCACAATGCATTACATCTCAGCACGGGTCATCAATATGTCCCTACACAGACAAATGTGTCCGTGGCAAATTACATTTTCTGTTTTACACACCATTAAAATGTTCTTGATCATTAAAAGACCGAATTACTGAATGTCAAGTCTCCAGGATATTTAAGACACTGATTTACTATGACACTATTGCACATTATGAGTCTACCAGTACAGAGGTTCTCAAATGTTTTATTTGCAAGGACCCCCATAACTCTGAGAGTGTACAAATGGAACAAATTGGCATTTATTGCAACATATTAAAGTTGCAATTTGCGGCTAAGGTTCTCAAATGTTTGATTTGCAAGGACCCCCATAACTTGTACACTCAATGCTATGTCTTTATGCTATCTTTAAAGTCTCTCCTTTATACGTTTAAAGTAATATTGTACACTCATGTCTGTGGCAATATTTTAATTTTTACAACAATGTCCACCACAAGCCAACATGGTGAAGTGTTTGTTTCATAAATATCCGCCATAGACGTGTTATGAGCTAATGAGTGGCCTCCAGATAGCTTTGGATGCATTGGTTGCCTATTAAGGCATTGCAACCCTAGATTCAACATATTTAAAAACAAATCTAGTGTTGCTATTTGCGACCCCTGCTTTTCAGTGCACTGTGTGCTTGCAGTTCTGGAAAGGTTTTAAAGGGTTAAACTTTCCTGGGGACCCCCTGTAAGGCTGTAACCCCTTCAAGGATTCGTGGGGGTGGGCAGTGGTTCTCAAAGTGAGGTCCGGAGACCCCCAAGGGTCCTTAAGCGAGTTCCAGTGTGTCCCCAGCTAAATGATAGTTAGGAAGTTATAGGAACCAAATGGACCCTTATGGGAATGTTAAGTATGTAATGTGACTCAGTGTGTACAAATGGAACCAAATGGACCCCAAGTACACTGAGTTAAATTAACATTAATTTGACAATATGGGGTCCAAGAGATGCCATTAGATGGGGGTCCGTAGTCTAATGCAAATCAAAATGGACACACTGCTAATAGAGCTGTAAAATTATTCTCTTGTGGGGGTCCTTGTCGTGTCTTCAAATAGGGGGTCCTTGACATGAAAATGTTTGTGAACCAGTGGCGTACAGTGTACTCACCTCAACACCCAGAACTGGCGCGAGTTCATGAGGAATCAGGGCCCGAACAAGTCTGTCTTCTGTGGAGAACACATTATTGGTATATTTAAGGTGCTATGTCATAAACATTGCCTGTTGTTTGGTTGGCGCCAACAATTGATTGATTGATTGAAGTACTTATAAGAAGATTGCATAGCAAGTATATATATATATATATATATATATATATATATATACATACATACACATATATATATATATATATATTTTATCACATAACATGTGATCTTTATTCACATGGCACAAATGATGTCATCGGCAAGACTCAGTAAGCCATATCAAATCAGCCTGAAACCGGGCCCAAGTAGTTACAGAATAATATATCTTTGCATATTGTTACACTATATACTGTACCTTCTACACAACATAGACAAAACAAAATACAATGTTTTGTGTTGTAACTGTCATTAAATCTGAATTTCTCCTGCAGTCCTGTGGCATCAATAAAGTTATGTCTGCCTCTGAAGTACTTTTAATTTACTGGGATATTTACGTTATTGGATAGTTTATACGTCTTCTCCACTACACCTCAGAGGCAAATATTGTGTACTTTTAAACCACTACAATTACTTGGCAGAATTAGTTACTAATTAATTGGCACTTTTAGATTACCGGTAATACAAATCCCATAGCCTGAACAAACAAGCTTCTTCTGTTTTTTACATTGTCTGAACTCTGGCAAATATACTATGTTTGTCAGCCCCAATTCAAAACCTTTAAGGCTAGCTTTGACCTCTGAGTAAAGTGTGTTTAAAAAAATAATGATAATAAACAACAGAAACCTATTCATTATGTCACTATGTCATTTAATCTTGTATACCTAATTCTAAGGTTTGGATAGCTGATACTTCAGACATTAATGTCATTTTCATTTAGAGAAAAGTGTCACAACTGCTGAAACCCTTTGCTCAACAGCTGCAAAAATACAATCACACATAAACATTAATGTCATTTTCATTTAGAGAAAAGTGTCACAACTGCTGAAACCCTTTGCTCAACAGCTGCAAAAATACAACAACACACTGTTAATCACACATAAAGACATTTTAATGAGTCATTGAAATAAAGAATGAATTATTATTTACATACTAGATATTTACAACATTTAAATAGGTATTTACAAAATACAAATAGATATTTACAAAATTCAAATGGTTCAAATTTGCTAGCTTGCTACACAAGTCCAAGTAATTCAAAACCAGTCATCTCCATGGAAAAAGAAGACATCTTTCATCTTTTCCAGCCAGGCAGCCAGGCTCTCCACTGCAGGTGATTGCAGTTCATCAAGGCAGGAGATCTTCATCAGCATGCTCCCTGAATACTTGCTCCAGACAGTCTGGAACACTTTTCTCCTCTCGTTGGCATGAACTACATTCTTACAGATGTGCTGCATGATGGGAGTTAGGTGTTTCTCATCGTAAGTGGTGTAGTACTGCGCTGTGCGAGTCCAGGGCTGGCCATCCAGCAGCATCTGGGAGAGGCAGAGGGAGGCAGCACCGATCTCAGAGGGCCGGTAGTGAACCATGTCATAGTCAAGCAGTGTCAACTCCATCAGATACTTGGCCAGTGTGTACATCTTCATGGTAGAGTTTGCAACCTTGGAAGCTCTCCTGAGGAAGTGCACCGGCAGCGGACGCCCCAGCTCAAAGTCAAGTGCCTTCAGCATCACCCTCTCTGCGTTTCTAATCTGAGCAGGCGTGAATGCGTTGTCTGCGATGCAGGCAAAGTGCTTGACCCTTGGGGCGACTCTTCTATTAGCCTCATACTTTGAGGCCAGCAGCATGGCAGTGACACCAACAAGCTGGAGCTTCGTTCGTGAAACTGGCTGAACTTGCATAAAGCGGTCCAAGATGGCAACTGTGAGATACAGTGTCTCCTGCAGCAGCTGGAAGCCGGAATGAACCTTGATGAGCCAGTCGATCAGTAGAGCTCGCATGCGTGGTGTTATGTCGTAGCCCTCCATGTAGCCGGGTCGCACAGCCTGCTGCATCTCTAGATCCATTAGGTATGCATATATGTCTTTCACATATTCAGAGCATAGCTCTGGCATGTCTGAGTCCCCTGCATCAATGTCCACGTGTGCAGGTTGTTCTGGCACAGTGAATGGAGCAACCTGAGGAGGTGCCTCGACTCTGACTGGCTGTGCTGCCTTGACAACGGCTACCTTGGCTGAGTCCCCTGCATCAATGTCCACGTGCGCAGGTTGTTCTGGAACAGCTAAGGGAGCAACTTGAGGAGGTGCCTCAACTCTGACTGGCTGTGCATCCTTGACAACGGCTACCTTGGGTTTCTGCTTCAAAGTAGCTTCGGTTGAAGGTTTGTTGTTCTCTCCATTCCTTCTGGACTGCAGGATGGCATTGGCAGCCCTCGTCGCAGACCTCGTACTTTGCAGCACCAGGACCTCTGCAGTGTTGCTAGCTCCTGTGTCTACATTGGTCGTGCACTTCTTTCCTCTCCTAGATGCACGTTGGCCTGACTCCGACACTTTCAGCTTGTTGAAGCCGGAAAGCTCTCCGAGTGTATCTCTCTTCTTTGGAGCACGTCTGTTGGCCTTCCTCGCCATGATGTGTGCAGGGTTGTTCTTCACTGAGGCGCTGAATTCCAGAGGAAAAACGGCGACTAAATCGCGTGAACGCCTGAAAGTCGTGAAAGACGCTCTGCTTCTTCAAACAGTTCAACGAAACAAAAGCTTAAAAAGCAGTTGTCAGCAGTTGTCAACAGTTGACACAGTGCTTAAAACGTGAAACGAGAGTTTTCGGCAGGAGAATGAATTGCGTCTGCTCTGTTCAACGGTCTAAACACTGAGTGAGTGAGAAGCACGCGCTGCTTGTTTATATAGCCGTGACGTCACGATGCTAGTTTGACTGGCTAGCACGTTAGCTTAAACATGTATTATCCCCTCAAAGTTTAAATCGAGATCGCTGAATTAAGAATAACGGCTTAATGTATGTTATTCTTGTGGTACATATTATTGTTATCATTGAAAAGCCAACTAACAGACTCACCAGACATTTTCACGTGTGTTTTGTTGACTTCGACTTGACAGTTGATAGCTGCGGGACAAAAACAAACCGGCCGCAAAGCATGCTGGGTAAACTCTTAAAGGGACATAGCCTATATAACTGTAAACAGTGCAGCTCCGTCCCTGTTTACAACCAGAGCATTTTTAGGTAAATATACAACATGACAACTGTTTTACAGTATTTTACAGTGACAATTAAAGTCTCTGTCATATTTACTTTGTACTATTGCCAAAAAAACGATCTAAAATAAGATCATTAAAGTCGGGCTGTTGGCCTGTCACTGGCTAATCACTGCGTCATCATAACGTTGTTAACATGCACAATAGCACCACCGAGTGGCAGCTGAAAGTAAGGCAATGAAAGGCATGTACTCTGTTATCGTGTGAAATAAATACAAATCATAGATAGTGTTCTACTATGTAACTTTCTAACAACTATAGCGTATTATGTCCCACACAATTATATAAAGATACATGTTTAAGCAATAACACTCAATCAATCAAACACATCTTTATTTATATAGCAAACTTAAAAATGACTGTAGTCGACCAAAGTGCTAATAATAATAATAATAATAAAACAACTAAACAACACTGTCAAATACAATCAAACACACAATCAAACAGGAGGAGCCAAATCGAAAAAGTGAGCTAACAATTATCCTTCCATGATTGTATAGACTGCTTGGGGCTTGACTGTATATTACTAAAGTGGAGACATGAGTTTCATCCTGACATTTGCCTAGGCACCAAGGCAGAACTGACAGTCCAAGCGACAGCCAATCACAGCACGTCCTCACTGGACATGAAGAACACAATGATACATTATTGCTTGAGTGTACCAAAACCAATCTTTATTTGAAAAGTAGGCTATAAGTTGCATAGTGCAATTACAACACGCTTTGTGGAGACTATCACCCTGTGTGGGATGTAATAATTCCACAACACTGGTTTGCTTAACCTAAATTCAAATGGAGTCATGCACCGAAAATAGCACATAGGCCTATCTATAAGCTCACAACATGTCCTCATGCAATGCAGTGTGAGCATGCAATAGAGGTGGATAAATATCACAATATTGGTCTGACTCACTATAACACACAGGTTTTTTATTCATATTTCAATCATTTTGAATGACAATTCAGTAATACATATAAGCTATACCGGTATATATATTACACTTTCTTATCATAAAAAAGTTTTAACAGAATATTAAAATCAAATCAAGTTTGAACTGAGCGGTGGATGTGAGCATTTCATTATCTATCATTCATAATCTATTCCTGTGTGTGTGTGTGTGTGTGTGTGTGTGTGTGTGTGTGTGTGTGTGTGTGTGTGTGTGTGTGTGTGTGTGTGTGTGTGTGTGTGTGTGTGTGTGTGTGTGAGAGAGAGAGAGGAATGTGTGCGTACTGCGTAGCTGTGTGTGTGTGTAGCAGTTCATTTCAGGGTTGTGTGCGTGCGTGCGTGTGTGCGTGCGTGCGTGTGAGACTCAACAGCGCCACTTGGTCACCAGCAGTATTGCCATGATACAAAGTTACAGACAAACTGACAGACATGGTAACATACGGACAAGTCACTCTTAGAAGAAAATAAATATATTATTCAATTATGGCTCAAACATTGTGATATTTTATCACAAGCGTATTCTCATCCAGATACTGTTGTCAAGCATCATTCCATTATTCAGTAACCGTCAAAATATTTGATACCCCCAGGTTGTTTTGGGTCTTATACACTAAGAATAATCAGACCTAGCATCAAGCTGGTCAAATTAGACACGGTAACATTCACATAACACATGACAAGGACACAATATTCACATCTTTTATGGATCAATTGCTACTGGCTAGAAAGTGCAGCTTTGAGAATTATAAAATAATATGAAATTATTGCTGATGGCCTTGTTGATGTTTGAATCATGCTCCAAATTCAATATATAGCTATATAGATAAGTTATATGTCGATTATTCTGACATTATTGAAGTCAGATTTTCCCATCCTATTATTATTTACAGACATGCTGAAAAAGTTATTGTTAGTAAAAAGTTAGTTTAAAAGTTAGCCCACAAACAAACTAATTTATTTCACAGTGTAACTTAGGATAGGCACTGGCAGTTTACTGTATGGCTCATTTAGTTTAGAAAGAATACTATTGATCAGCAATAATTTAGATCACCTTGGATCTAAGACATTTTCCCTTGGATTTGCAGCATTTAAAACATTATTATTTATTTAAAAGTACAGCACCTTGTGTAATTTCCATTTTCTGCCCAATCATAAGCAGCAAGGGCAAGTGAGAAAAGAACAATTCCAAGGTTAAATAGGCTACCGCACAACAACAATAATACAATAGCATGTATACTACTGTGAATTAATTTAGACAAAACATCCTCATCAGAAATACTTGATTGAAATCACTCTTCAGGTTTACAGGTTTCCTTACAGTTCTTGTTAGGCTGGAGCTTTTTACTGTCCACAACATCAGTCTTCACTTGGCCCAGGGTGGTTAGCAGGCACATGGTGTCAAATCCCTCATTATCACCAACTTCTTGCAGCAGCTCAAGCACCTAAATTACAATCATTGTCAATGACACATTGGTTTTACATTGTTTGTACCATTGTGAGTGACACAGTTAGACAGGGACGTGCAGAGAATGTCAGAGAGGCAGGGGCTGTCATTTCTAAAAGAGCCTTTTGGTGAAAATATCCAAAATAGCAGGCCTCCAAGCTCATAACGCGTCGCAGCGCGACGCGTTATGAGCTTGGAGGTCGGCTATTTTCGGTGCTTGATACCACACTGAACTAAGCATATTCAAGTCAATCTGTAGATGTGGTGTAACGGTATGGATTTAATTTTCTACACAGAGAGAGGCAATTCTTTCAACATAGGATGCTGCATTCAAGTTCAGGAGAGTTTGGACAAGGCAATTCTCTTAAATGCTGCCTTCAGGTATGGCACAGAAAGAGGGAATTTGCATTTCTTTCACCAAAGTAAAAACTACATTCATGGTCTGGAGAGGGCACTTTTTACAGACAGATAAAAGGGCAGAGGCTCAAGTCCCCTTTGATGTCTATTGTGTACACATGCCTGCAGTTAGATCATCATTCAAAGTGCAAAACTCACCTGTAGACATTTAAAGGATTTGAGTTCACTCAGGTTCTCCTCAAGAAACAGCAGGTAGATACTGAGGTCGTTATAGAAGGGTCTGACCAGGCCCAGAGCACCAAAGCCTGGCAGCATCTCATAAGGCCGGAGGAAGCTGGACGTCTGCCGCGCTGGTCCCAGCGCAGCGTACACCACCAAGGGAGTGAGTAGAACATAAACCACAAAGTTAATGTAGCTGAGCAGCCAGAAGGTGCCTACTGCCACTAGTTTGCACTGTACGGCCGATGGAATTACACTGTCATTCTTTAACAACCCTGTCCGCAAATCACAGGCGAACTCATCGATGAGAGAGGCCTGCCAAATGTAGTAGCCCAGGTAGAGGCAAGCCAGCAGCAGTGTGACCAGCGTTAAGCCCCGACACACCAGGTATTTTACCACCAGGCAGCGAGAGAATCGCTTGGTCTTCAGATATTGCTCCACGAGAGGATATTTGGAACAGGCTGCAGACAGGTCCAGAGCAGTGCTGGAGAATAGACAAGACAGTCGGTCAGTATGATGTCAGAAGGAATAACACAGGGAATTACAATAGATACTGTATATTTCAATGGCTTTATCAATTTATCAAAACATCATCTTCCTTGTGCTCAACCAGTGATGATGAATGAAAAAGGGAATAATAAAAAACATTTCTGTGTTTAGAATATACCACACCACACAGCCTGTATCTGATGTAAAAGGGAAACATGGACTAAAAATATAGAAATAGCACAATTAATATCATGTATCATGTCCAAATGCAAAAATACATCAAGCCAGGACCAAGTGTGGAAAAGAGGGGGCACAGGTAAAAAGTAATGCATTTTGTAAAATATGTTTTGCACATATGCAGGACAAAAGGGAGTGTTCTTCTTACAGTACATAAAGAAAAGCGAAATTGCAATTAATACATCCATAAAAGAACTGTATGGTGAATAATATTGAAAACGAAAATGCAGTTCCTGCAGAAACTGTGTGGGCTCGCTGAAAACACGCACAAAGTACATTATGTACAGTAGCAAATGTACACATCCCGAGTCCTCAATTCCAAGCAGTAATATGGTAAGACAGAATTCATTTCCCAGAGGAAATTTATTTTGATCTGAGAAAATATAAAAATGTGTAAAGAGAAAAGAAAAGCAATAATAACTATGTAAAGCAGCTGAACAAGTTGAAGTTTGAACAAAAATTCTTGCTCAAAGAACATGTAAGTAGTAGTTTGCCCCAAAAAAGTGGCAAATAAATAAATGAATAAATAAATTGATGACATCTAGTGTGTGCTCGCTAAAGCAAGACCACAACAAGATGTTGGCTCAGTGATTCTGATAAATGTGTACAGGTGTGTGTTTATTGAGTATTTTCCAATGGGACTCTAGAGTCTAGACAATCAAATCAACTCAGTCAACTCAGAATGTTCTCTATACACATGGGGAAAATCTGACTTCAAGTGATTTGATTTACTTGAAATCTACAACTAGTAGTCTTGTCTGAAAATCCTGATAACAGATAGATTTGGCATAGAATTGTGCTTACTTTGGAGTATCATCTTGTGTACTATCCTTTCTATCAAAGGATGCCAGATTCTTGGCTAGTCTGATGGAACGATTATAAAAGCGGTCCAACTCCTCCATAATGAAGCTGAGGTCAGAAGAAAGGTGAGGAGCCGCTGTGTGTCGCCAGAACAGAGCAGGGATGTACATGAGGATGGCCAGCGACAGCAAAATGTATGGGAAGAACTAAGGAAATCAGAGGAACAGAGAAAGAATTATTATGAATGTTAAATGCACATATTTCTTTCTCCAGGCAGTATATTTTTTCACTCATGTTCTTTCTCCATATATCTGCCAGTAAATTGTGTATCAAAAATGCATGCAGGCATGCACACATGCAGACAGCCTGTACCTTGTGCAGCCATAGAGGCGAGCTCTCAGACTGCTGCTGTACCGCTGCCCAACAAAATGACTCTACATAGGCTGCTTGTCGCCAGGAGAAATTTGTAGGAGCAAAACAGCTGATTTGGGTACCTGCATGGGTGAGAAGAGAAAGAACCAAAAATCAGCAACAGCAACATATCTGTCTAATTCAAAGAGACATGGGAGCGATAACAAGTGCCAGTACTGTGTGCTCTGACCCACTTTCTTTTTTGGTGGGCTGCTAACATCATGTCAATTATTCTACCCCCCTCCCCCTGGTATTGTGTGGTCTAGGTACAGAGCACAAATAAATAGGCTAGTCTTATGTCATACTTTTGTCCAATAAGTTAAATGATGAAACACAGTAATACTGAAGTGAATTTGAGTTCATCCATACTGCTCTTACACATTAAGGTTTTAACCAAGCTGAAAATATTCTATTCACTATTGATCTCTTTCACTGGCAATATTTTCCACCCATGACATCATCTGCCCCAATAGCTGGTAATAGCCTAACATGTCAATACCTGGCTTACTGGGTTAATACTGCACCAGACTGTCAGAGACTTAAAGAGGATTTAAAGCATTTTGTTTTGTGTTGATCTGCTAATGACAAAATATTTTCTTTACTGAATACTCCTTTAAACAATAACAACGAAGAGAACACATTTAATTTAGTTTATAATGTCCATCCTCCTTTTTTGATTGATTGACTATTTTATTGACATTTTAAAAGTACAGTAGTAACCCACATCTGCAGCCAGATGGGTGTATCCTTATGCCCTGTTTTGGGTTGAGTTTGGCTCAGTCTTCTCACTTGAGGTGAATAAATAATATTTTTATTTTGTGTAGCCTACTAATATTTTAGGGTGGAGCATAATCGAGCTCCTCCTCAGCATCATTTCTAACCATTCAACATACAGCCTGCCCATGCTTATGGCACACGTTGGGGTGGGGTAAACCCACACCTTCAAAAACATGACACTGGTCTTTGTTTTTGATACGAAAACCATGCCCTGTCGCCTGGGATTGTTAAGAAGAACAAGTGTGCGCGGTCATAAAATAACAGGTTCGCTATTTATAGTTTTTGCTGCATGATGATGAAATGGGCTAATTAATTGGCTATGTGTTCGAGACTCAGTGGAAAATCAAAATGAAATACACTTGAATTATGCTTAAAATCGACTCACCCACTGATACTTCTTGGGCGAATGCAAGAGAGATGAGAAACAAAGGGAGACCAACCGCCGAAATTGTCACAATTTTGTCAACTGCCAGCTCCAGACGCACTCCTTTGTACTTCGATTCTGACGAATCCTTCATTAAAAAGTCAGAAAAAACGTATTCTGTGGCTGCGTGGGCAATCGCCATGATGAAAAATGTTTTTCCAATATTTTCTAACAAGGATAAATAATCAATTGGCTACCTCCAACCTTCTGTCTGTATGTATTGTCTCGGATGTCTCCCCGGCTCTCAGAGGGATGTCGCTCCCCCCGTCTCAAATAGCCTACCGCGTCCGCCTGTAATAACTGATTGAGCCGCTTGTCCTTTTAATACAGCCTGTGGTTATTGGGATGAGTGGTCCACTGATGGGGGTCTCAGTCTTGTCCAAATCCGCAAGAGGTCGCTCTTGTCAATCAGAAACGTTGAAGAAAAACAATTCATTTTTGGTTAATAGCCTACTACTACCACCACTAATAGGCATACTAATAATAGCAATACTAATAATCATAAGCATAACAATAATAAAAGGAATATTGTTATTAGTGTCATAATGTGTGTAATATTTTTGGTTAGAGTGAAAAGAGTGAAAGAGTAAAATATTAGCGAGAATAATGGCTTCCTTTTTGCCAGACCCATGAAATGGGTAGGCCTACATAAGCAAATGTCGGTCTGTCCGGGTTTTCTATATAAAGGGTATATATGATGATGACATGATGATGACATGCCTACAAAAGGCATGATGTCATAAATGATGATGACAGACAGGGGGTCTGGCACAACCAGGTTGACCTGGTCTAGTTATAACATATTAACATTGTAACTTTTCAGGAAGCCTACAGTTAATATTAGCTTGGATTCCCCAATTTCCCCATCGATGATGTCACTGGTAGACGGATTTCTGAACTGCCCACAGCCCTCCTATGAGACAGAGACACAGACACAGACACAGACAGATTTTACTATTTTATCATGAACATTGACGTCGTCCTTTGGGCGCGTTCGGAAATACAGCACTGAGTGCAAATATAGATTCAGTCGCCATGTCAATTACAGCAGTCATAAAAACATATAGCTTCATCACATTAGCAGACTATTTAGTCCTGGGCTGGGTAGTATTAATAGCCTACTGCAGTGATAAACAGTTAAATTCATAAGCGCCCGGGGAGAGCAGCAGCGCGCAGGCCTACGAACGGCCGACTAGCCAATCGCATCGCAGCCTTGATCGCAGCGCAGTTATCCGATTTACGACAGCTGCGTCTTGTTTCTGGTAAATTGTGCCATGTTACAAAAGGCTGCTGGTTCCCAGGGAAGCTGAAAGGGGGGAATCAGTCCTTGGAGGAAGAAGATGTGAATGCAGTGAGAGTTTAAAGTAAGACATTTATACAGGGAAGTTCTCGCTTCTCACACCGCATAAAATGTGTTCATATATTCTTCTTGGTGCTCGGCTCGGCCACAATGAAGCGAGCAGCGAGCTGTGTCTGTTGTAAACAAGCTAGCATACTGATTAGCTAGCTCCCCCTTTAATGGGTTGCTGAGATGAGATAAAACGAGGTTATAATGTGATTGTTTTGTCGTTATTACAACACTGGCTTATTTGATATCAATTTACCGCCGACTTGCCGCGATTGTGCTCGCGACGAACTTTGCGCAAACTTAGTAACAAGTAATAACAACATGAATCGATGAACGGCAGCAGAGATACTTTGCTTGCGTGTTGAAAAGATAAGAGCAACGCTATTCAGGTTACGTATTATGTTTGTGAAAACACTGAGTAGGCCTAATAAGGAGCAGTAAAAATAATGCATAGGGATTAACTGGTCAACAGTTAGGCTGACAAACGTAAGCAGTAAGCACTAAGCTAAGCAGCGCATTGTTTCGTTTTCGTCTTTCAGAAAAGCATGAGAGAGAAAAGAGAGTTTGGTGAAAGAGCCTGCATGGTTGTATGATGGAAGGACTGGGAAAGGAGCACTCTGTGTGCAGTTCTAGACCATGGCTCGGTCACCCAGAACCAGAAGAAAGCTCATCTCTGCTTTGGAAACTTCCAGACTGCCTCTCCACCTTCGAGAACACCACCACCTCCACTTTTACAAACACACAAGTATGTCCAATTGATTGATTGATTGATTGATTGATTGATTGAAGACTTTATTAGAAGTTTACATAGGAAAAGGTACAGTTTCATGACGGTACAGTTCACTGGTACAAGGTCTACTAAAAGGAGATCCATGAAAAGACTAAGCTTATTTCCACAGGAAACCATTAAAGTATCTCATATAACATTGAATGACAGACGAATAGAACACAGTACTATGCAGTAGATATGTATTAAAGTAAAATGAAAGAACAAAAAAAAGAAAAGTTAGTCTAAACAGAAAGTATATACAAAGAAGTGGCAGGGGAGTGTAGGGCTGGGCTAGGTTTGTTTTTTTACCAGTTGCGAACGGCTGCTGCCTGTAAGTGGTTGGTGATCCACACTCCTTTATGGCCTTCGGTAAGGCTTTCCACATTTTGGTGGTATAGCAGAAGAACGAGTTTGACCCTTTGTTGGTTTTGACTCTGGGTTGAAAGTGATCTGTGGCGCTGCCTCTGGTGTTGTAATTATGGACATCCTTAACGTTTACAAAGTATTTTGACAGGTACTTGGGTATCATAGTGGTGTAGTGTATCTTGTACACCAGGCCCATTGCAAGTTGCTGTACTCTGTCATCTACTCTGAGCCACCCCACTCTTAACTGGTGAGTAGGGGTGAGGTGAGTCTGATAGGGAAGGTTAAGCAGGACCCCAATTAGTTTATTTTGGGCTGTTTGGAGTTTAGTTTTTTAGGGCTTTTGGGGTGTCACGATACCATACGTGGACTCCGTAGTCAAAGAGGGGCTGGATTATTGCACCAGCTATGGTCTTCAGTGTGTTGAAATTGACCATTGGGGCGATCCTCTGTAGGAAACACGTTCGTTGGTTTATTTTATTTATTACTTTAGAAGTCATCTTTTCCAATGCAGGGGTCATCACCATTCTGGCTTGTGGTGGACATAATTTGTACAAATTCCATTTTCCCCACAGACATGCAAAATGAGTGGACAACAATATTAGCCTGAATGTCGTGAGTGACATAACAGTTCACCACAACTCTGTTAAAATTGAACCAAAATGTACACTCACTAGTTATGGGGGTCCTTTCAAATGTGGACTCCTAATACATACTATGGTGTCATAGTAAATCAGTATCATATACGTATTCTGAAGAAAACCTGGAGACTTAACATTCAGTAATTGGGTTTACAATGGTGTAAGTATTTTTCAAGGACAATTTGTCTGTGTATGGACATCAGACCACTGGTATGTGGGTCTATGCTCCTACCAGCCCCTCACCCTTCCACACAAACAGATGACATTTCAGGGAGAGCAGGTTAAATCAAATGGAGCAATTTTTCTGGGGAGAAAGGAACAATGTCTCTGACACAGTGACCTAACTAATGTTTTTCTTGTTTTAAGTAATGCTACCAGGCAAAAACAAGAGCGTTAGTGTTGAGTCAGTAGTACAAGGGGGAACGTGCCATGGCTGCTTTTACGGTTATGTATCGATCAATATTGTATTTATCGTGATATGAGACAAGATATCGTCCTGGATTTTGGATATCATATGATATGGCAGATAATGTTATGTGTATTTTTGATGCAGTGGGAGTGGTATGCCGATATTTTAATTTAAAAAAGTGTTGGAACATTGGAACACTTAACTAAATCAAAATAGGTTTTCAAGTCAATGAAGATTGATTGAATACTTCCAATCATTCCGTTGTGGTCGTGGTCCACTCCATTGTGCTCAATTAATCATAAATGCATACAATACAAAACATGTTGGAATAGAGCACTGTACATTAGAATCATTAATAGTATATTTAAAGAGGTAGGAGGGGTGGCGGACGGTGGGCAGACTAGACGAGGATTCTATTCTTTTCAAGGAGTACTTTTAGGTTCGTTTTTTTTAGGATAGAATTTGGATAGGGATTTTTTTTTTTGAACTTTTGGTAGGTCATACCAATGCATTTACCATGTTTGAGTTTAATTAATGTTGGGGGAAAGAGGTCAGATTGAAAAAAAATGGTAATGACAATATCAGCAATTTATCGGCTAGTATTCTCTGAATAATAAATTAAGTCTTTAAACCGTTGAAAATGTAGCTCTAACAAATACATTATTTTGTTGGTATTTTCCCCTCATCTCTCCGCTACATTGAAATTGCAATACCAACATCGATAAATGTATATCATTGTTTATTCACAGCATGTTAACATAATTGTAACAGAAATACAAATTATATTCTCATTTGATTATTAATTTATTATTGATTTAGTGTTCATCTTATTTCAGTTCTATTCTTATGACCGTATGTTATTTATGTCTGAATGTAGTGTACTAGCAAAGCAAGTAAACAAGACACACAAACAAGGCAGATATTGCCTGCGTATTGCATATTGCGTAGACTTGAAAGAACTGCTTAGCCAATATCAGCCTATCTGTTGGGATTCTATATGTATCCTTGGGGGTTAGATTGTGTTGTGAGAACTTGAATCAAATATCATCATGGCACTAGCACGCAGATGCAATGTTAGAAGCCAGGTTGTTATTAGGACACATAGCTTAGCACAAACAATTTAAACATCAACTTGGTTGTGTTGGTTGAAACAATTTCATGTCGGTTAGCAAATGACCCCCAATGGGTCTGAAGCATTCACTGGGGGTTCGACGACCTGCATCACAAATTATATTTATGCCCATTCAAGGCTGATTTCCCATTGCATGGCTAGATTGGCTACTGCTTTGAGTAGCTGAAAACTGATCTGCAGCCTCCTTTAACGTGTAAGGCACTTTCTTTTTCTTCTTTTTTTTTTCTATTCAAATCAACTATGATCAACAACTCTCTCTCCCCCACTCTGTCTCGCCAGCTGTGCTAATTCAATGCCATTAACACGCAACACAACAAACAACTTGGTATGGAATTTTGCTGTAACATACATACTACTACCTGTCAATAGGTATGTCAGATAAAGGAAACAGCGGAGCAGTCATAAAAATAATCGTTTTTGTCCCACATGAATGGAATGCATTGCACATTGCGCTCTCCCTCTCTCAATTTCAATGTGAATTGCTCATTTCGATTTCAATATGAAAGTTACTACTTTGTTGTGGGATGTTCAGCAATAGAAATGGCATGTATTCCATGCCCATGACATGGCATGTATTCCATGCCCATGACAGTGGCAGCCTCCCCTCCCATAATAACTTTATGCATATACCGTCTACAACGCATATAGACCTTATTCACACTGCGGCCATCTTGGATCACATGACCACATGCGGTGGCAGCCTGCATTACAAACCATTGTAAACAATGGAGCAATAGTACCAAAATGATGATTGATTTCTATTCAACCAATTTCTTTTGACCAAATCGACAAATGGGCGGATGACAACATCAACATCCCCAAAAGGATTCAAAAGAAGGGTACATCTAGCCTCACAACAGCCAGACTAGTCTGGGAGTAGACGCTTTACGATGACGTAGTTACTCAATTTGACTGGCAGGTCCAGTCCGTAGTCATCAGCGCATCAAAACATCGTCGGCAGAACAGCGGATACGTCTTTTCCAGACAGAAATTCCAAAAGTGCAAACTGTTGTTCTTTTTTAAGTTCTGAGATGCTGTTGATTTCAGATAAAACTTCGCTTAATACAGCTTTTATTTGCGATTTGTAAACTCTCGTCGGGTATGGGGGGCCGCCATGTTTGTTTTCAAAATGTGAGCTGCTGCAGCCGCTCGACCAATCAGGAGCGGTGTGAGGCGGGTCGCTCCAAATGCAGCCAAAAAGAATAATTTCTCCATAAAGAGACTATGGGAGGACCATCAGACCGAGGAAGGAAGCACATTGGTGATGACGTAGCTCGGGATGGCCGTGCGAGGCTAGGGTACATCCACTATCATGGTAGTTAGGTTGCAATGTTACTATGTGCAAAGACTTGCTACATTATCTGTACAGAGTCTAGTGCTTGCTCTGCCATCATATTAACTTACTGTATCGTGATTTTTGCATATTAATCAGGAACAATCTAACAACAAATAGTTTATTTGATGGCGGAGCAAGCACTGCACAGATGGCAAGTCTTTGTGCACATTAAGGTTGCAACCAAACTTGCCTTGAATATCGTTACCGTGGATGTATTCAATCCAGTTACTGTAGCCCTTCTATTTAATCCTTTTGGGGATGTTATTGTTGATGTCATCTGCCCATTTGTCAATTTGGTCAAAAGAAATTGGATGAACAGAACTCTTATTTCGGGACCATTTCTCCATTGTTTACAATGGTTTGTAATGCAAGCTACCACCCCATGTGGTCATGTGATCAAAGATGGCCGCGGTGTGAATAAGGTCTATAACTCAAAGTCTTCAAATACTTTAAGTGCACACATTCCCCGGGTATGGACTGGTGATTTATGTACACAGATTTACAAATAAAAGGGCGTCAGAAACGTTATCCCGGTCAATGATATGTCATTTGTTCTTGTTTGGTAATGTTTAGTAAGATGCAAGAGGTTTTAAGCTTGCCACAAGTAATATGACACAACATAATTTAAGCTTGCCACAAGTAATGGGACACAACATAATATGACTGTCATATCTTGTTTCCCCCAGAACGACTACATGGACAACAGAAAACCCATGCTGGAGCTCAAAGATGTCCCCCCTCCTCCACACCATACCTCATCCTCTTCATCCCATCCCTTCCCTCTTGCCTCTATCCCCCTGCCCCCTCCTTGCTTGCCAGATCCTCCGCTTCCACAAGATTCCTACCAGCAGCATCAAGGGGGTAGCCCCAAAGTAAGCATTTGCACTCATTGTGAGCACTGCAGCACAGGCGAATATGGGGTTTCTGGTGGCCTAGGAGTTGCTAATAATATAGCCCATAGCGGTGTTGTCTCGCTCTATATGCCCCCTAGCTCTGTGGAACCATCTGTCAGCACTAGTAATACTAGCTCTGTAGCATATCCACACAACCCTTGCCATGGAAGTGGAGGTGCTACATTTGACTCTATACACAGTCCTGGCCGTTACAAGCTGCATCTGCCCCCCTCTGTAGCCACCCGCAAGTCCCTGTCTGCTCACTGCTACCTCCCCTGCTGTACAGGGCTGGTCCACAACTATCCATCTATCCCATGCAGTCAATCTTGCCTCTTCCCAGTTCCTCCTTCAGCCTCCCTGGCTGCCCCTCTACCCTCTCTACCCTCGCTTCCCTCTGTTCCAACCTCTGTGCACGGCTCTTGTTTGGTCTCGTCTGCCTGCTACCCCTGCGGCGTAGACTACAGCTCCACTGCTGTGGGAAGCCAGAGAATCACGGCACATGGTGACCACTCTACCACCACCGCCATCACCTCCACCTCCTCAGCACACTTCTACTCTAATCCCATGCACCTAAATGTAAAACGCACAGTTTGTCTGCAGGGGGCACACTACTGCCAGGAATGCATGTTGAAGGTTGGTAGAATTCCTTCATTTTTATACTTGAGTATACAAAGCACTGGTGACTTTTAATTGTGGAAATGCATGTGTACAAATGTAAATTGAAGCCGTTCATATCATATCTGTTGGTGTAGTATTTATTACTCCTGTTGCTTTTGTATTTCCACACAAACCATTTCCAGCCTGTGAATAGTCTGCTGCCTGAGTCAGACAAGGGGTGGCCAAACGTTCCCCTCCCCTCTCGCCAGACTGCTCCTATCCCCATCCCCATGTGTAACGGCTGTGGCACGTCCTCTGACGGCATGCTGCTGATTCCATCCTCTAGCCTGGGAAAAGGTGGCCAGAAGTATGGTTAGTGGAATCAGTCATTTAAATGTGCATTAACACAATATGTACATAAATGTATTGGTGACCATGAGAAATGTTTTATGCCCCCTACATACTGCACATACGGCACAACTTTCAAAGTCTTCACATAGTCGTCAGATCGCTATGCAGCTCAGTTCACACTATACAACATTGTTTTGAATTTGGTCTTAAAGTCATTGTTTCCAGACATGTTGTTTTTCAGGTGCAATGATAAATGATCTGCTGCACAGTGGTGCTGGTTCCACCAATGCTCGTGTAACTAAGACGTCTGTTATCTATGTGTTTTAATAGGCTCTCCAGAGAGTGGTGGCCCAGAGAACATCCCGCCAGTAGGTGTATTTTGGGACATCGAGAATTGCCACGTGCCCAGTGGGCGCTCTGCTGGTGCTGTAGTCCAGCGTATACGCAGTCGCTTTTTCCCGGGACACCGTGAAGCAGAGTTCATTTGTGTATGTGACATCAGCAAGGAGTGCAAGGCTGTCATTCAAGAGCTGAACAACTGCCAGGTAAAACTAACTGCAATGAACCCTTAAAACATATTGCATTATTTAACCTTTAAACTTTCCACACACAATGCTGCAGTTCTTGCATGATTTCCTGGTGGCCACAATACTTACTGCTTTAAACCAGTTCATTACATGACAAACAAAACGCCTATCAAAATATGCGGTTACATTTTTGAAGCGTGGGAAGCCAGGCGAGTAGGGCAATCTGTTGCTGCAAGAGTGACTCCTACAGGGTACATGATTTCCTACAAGATCAAGGCAGTGCATGGAAAATAAAACTGCAAACAAGATGCCAATCTCATGTGAATGTTTACTTCACCAGGTGACTGTTGCGCACATCAACGCCACAGCCAAGAATGCTGCTGATGATAAACTTCGGCAGAGCCTACGGCGCTTTGCAGAGACCCATACTGCGCCTGCCACTGTTGTCCTAGTATCCTGTGAGTTCCCCTCAGCTCAGATTCAGTCATCATCTGGACTCATGTATTTTAAGCCTTTGAAGGTTGACTTATTTTTACAGTGCATCACCAAAGGGGCCAGCCATCTAGAACATGATTTGTCTGTATCTCGGTTATCTTTGTCCTCATAAAGGTACAATCGCATACAGCGAACCGCACAAGCTAAACTGACGCTGCTTTGCCAATCTTAGATTAATGTAGGCACGTATTGGGTCATGTCTGGGCATTGTTTTAAGATGATATGCAAATCACTATAGCTCAATGTCAAAGGATAAAGGAAGGCAATTGTCCCTACAGTAAGACGTGAAATGTTTTCAATAAACATTTCATGATGTAGACTAGGGGGGATTGAAGCCAGTTGGCCACAAAACTGCTGTTAATTAAACACCATCTTCTTTTATTGGTAGTATTCTTACACATTTCCCCGTTTGCAGCGGATGTGAACTTTGCTAGTGAGCTGAGTGATCTGCGCCATCGCCATGGTTTCCAGGTGATCCTGGTTCATGGTAGCCACACCTCCCCAGCTCTGCTTCAGCATGCCCATCGCCACATAGCCTTCGCAGAGATGACCGCTGATCTTCCACCACGTATACTCATCAATGCACAGGTAGGCCACACAATTTGGGAGTTGTCCTACGCTTGATTTGATTTAGAGTCATTGAAGAGGGTCTGGATTAGCATAAATGACCACTCGTGAAAATCCTCAGTATTTAACTCCATTCCACCCTTAAGGGTCTATTTGGTACCATTTGTACACTTTGAGTTAAATGAACACTGTCAGCCAGTTATAGCACCTGACAGCAACCACATCATCCTCAGATTTGTTGGGCATTACATATAAACTGCTGCTTGTTAAAAGGGAGATACTGCATTCATGTCTTACAAAAAAGCGAATCCAAACCCAGAGTGCGGCGCTGTTTCTTCCTCCTCCCAGCCTTGTTTCAACCTCCTCTATGTGCACAACCTTCCTGTCAACTGTGACAAGAACTTCCGGAATGCTGTGAAGGTCAGGCTTCGCCGCCTGTCAGACAACTGTGGTGGCAAGGTGTTGGGCGTGTCCCAAGGCACAGCAGTCCTTCGCTTCGGTAGCCAAGAGGCTGCCGAGCGTGCTCGCAAGCGCATGGAGAATGAAGACGTATTTGGCCACAGCATCAGCCTTTCATTTTCCCCCCGGCCCAAAGACGATACAATTCCTGAGTCTGAGCCCCAACTCCATCCCATTCCCCAGTCCTATAAGTTCCAGGATACTCTGCCTATCCCTTCCCCATCCCTATCCTCGTCCTTCTCCTTTCTACCCCTGGAGAAGCCCAGGTCCCCCAGGAGGCGACGGCGAGCAGCCCGCCTTTGCCAGATCCCCAGCCTCATGCCTGAAAGGCCCTACAGCCCCAGGAGGGGCTGCAGTGGGCCTCCCGGTGGTGTCCCAGCCAAGCCCCATCAGGTCAGCAGCCATGACAGTGCCTGCACCCTCCCCACCCTCAAACCCAAATCGTCTGTAAATCCCTGCCTGAGCTTCTGCATGACGCTTCTTACTGATGTGCCATCATATCGCTTGTTGCGCTTGCTACTGTATGTGTGCTTCATCTGCCTAACCCCTGTCTGTTCTGGCAAGCAGCTTCTCAGTCTTAAATTAGTGCCTTTTCTGTCGCCATCATTGTGATGTGTCCCTTCTTTCATTCTGTTTGTCTGGTTTTAGTTTTGTTTTATTTGCAGTGTATTGTACAAATATCTGTTAATCTAATATAGCTTCATTTGATTAACACATTTGGTTCATCCGGTTCATCCTTTTTTATCAGCCTGCAATGCTTTCTAATCAAACAGAACTCAGGTGGAGAGCCATGCATGACTGGATATTTGTGCCATTTCCTGTATAATCTCCGCTTGCCTTGTTTTAATTTGTGCTAACAAACGGATTTGTTACTTCCCCTCGCGATATTCGGGTGCATCCCCCCATTCCGACATGCTGCCATTCCGACATCCCCCCCCCCCCCATTCCGACACTAACCCTATACCTAACCCTAACATCTATAGAAGTGCCGCCACTCCGACAATTAAAAGTTAATGTCGGAATGGCAGCATGTTGGAATGGAGAGCGGCCACCGTGATATTCTAATCCTCATTTCTGCCTGTGTCTTTGTGGTTCAGGAGCTAGGTGGTGTGGAGTTCAAGCCCAAGCTGGGCTTCCAACACCTGGATAAAGACCGCACGGGTTCCTCTTCTCCCCACAGCAATGGGGAGAAAGTAACCTCAGAACAGCTGCCCAAGGCTGGCCTTATTGGAGAGTCCATGTACAGGAAAAGGTACTTGACTGAATTGTAATGACATTGAAGAGAAATATGATTTCATCTTTTTGATAAGCTCAACTTCTGCTTTACATTACACAAGTGGGTAAGAGTGCAATTTTGAATTAACTCTTTAACCCATTTAGGCCTAGAAATGATTGAATGCTTTAACCAGTGAAAAATAGCAGATATACAAGCTCACAGCGCGGCATTTTTGAAAAAGTCGTGAAAATGTGTGCAAATCTTCGAATATATGTATTTTCAAAGCGAACGTTTGTAAATCAAATTTTGCTTCTGGGTGGTCCCTGGAACTAGATATTTTGAGATGGGGGTCCGTGGCCAAATAAATACATATCATTTTGGGAGTCCTTCACAAGAAAAGTTTTGAGAACCACTGACATGGATTCAAAGGAGGATTCCTTTGACTCTATAAGTGTCTTTTGAAGGATTCAAAAGACACTTATAGAATCGGGTCAAAATTCTAATTTTCACGATTTTTCAAAAATGGCAGATCTACAAGCTCGCAGCGCGGCACTCGGTGCCGCGCTGTGAGCTTGTATATCTGCTATTTTTCAATAGTTAAAGCATAAAATATTGCGTCATAATGTGTTCAGGCCTAAATGGGTTAACATGTCCATCTCTTCTGTCCTCCAATGTAGAAGAGAGTGCTCTAGTCCTCGCAGTGGGACAGACTCTTCAGTGGAGCGAGGAGAGTTCCATGTCAGCACACCCTCGGCATTCAGCAAGTTGAACCTCCACAGAAGTTTCAGCCCCTTTGTTCACACCCAGGGCTCCTGGTCCCCCAGGTGACATATTGGCTGTTCAAAACTGTATGGGCATTGTGAAAAGTAAACGAACAAAAGTATTACAAGAACGTAATCCACTCATCGTTATGCTACCTTTCCCACTTCACTGCCTTAGCTATCGCTCGCTTTATTTTATGTGCATAATATGTATAATGATGGTATGCATCAGTACATGGTCCTGTATATAATTTGGGGGATTTGTGCTGTTCTGTGGTTAAACCAAAGTTATGCATTACTTTCTCCATTTCCAACTGAAGGAGTGCATCTCCCTGCCTGTCCAGCCGCTCCTCACCCCTCTTGGCTGCCCCCCGTAGTCCTTGCTCTGATGAGCCCTTCTCTGAAGGGGCAGATGTCCAAGTGACCAACCTAGACTACAGGATGTCCCGCAAGGATCTGCAGCAGGCACTGCATGACAGCTTCTCCCGATATGGCAAGGTAAGTCTTAAGATGTGGTCTGCTGTGGATTTTAAAACTGCTAAAGGCCTCTATGGAAATGCATCCATGGAACGTTTTGTAAATATTGTAAAGGGGTGTGATGCTGATGCATACTGTCCAGGTGTGTGCTTATTGCAAATTTTACAAGGGGACTCGGCCAATACAATCATCGGGGACTGCAACTATCCCTTTCACAATGAGTGAAGTTAACACAGTGGTTGCCAGTAATATGATTAATTAATTCAGTGTTTTACCAGATTTTCGAGGCTCCATGAACGCACCACTGGTCCCTTAAATTAAAATCACTGTCCTTCCAAATGTAATCGGATTATTTAAGGCTTAAGTAATCCAATTACATTTGGACGGATTTTGTTACGGTCGGTAGAGAAGGGTAAACGAGAACACGATCTGGAGATGGGTTCCGAGAAAGCCATTTTCATGCAGATTATTCCATTGCTTCAAAGTGGATTTCACTTCCTGATTCAGTTTTTCTCCCGATGGATTATGGGGATGAGTTTTTGCATCAGTGCCAGGTGCCATTATATCTCGACTTTAGTCACTTGGCAGTCGGATTTGAAATCTAGACTTTAGTCGGGACAAGTACTCAACGTGTTAATTGTTTAATTGTTTTTCTTGATATTCTCATTATAATTGTTAATCACAATACATCAGTCTTGACTATTTGAGAGGAGAATGCCATTACGTGAAGCACTGTTCCTTCAAGATGAGATTCTTCTCCGCAAGGGGACCTGAATTATTAACCATGTAACTATATTGGGTTGTACTTGTACTTCCCGTGTGGTGTGTGTGTGTGTAGGTGAAGGGTGTGGAGCTGAGCCCTCACACTGACTACCAGTTGAAAGCCACGGTCCAGATGTTCTCCCTCCAGCACGCTATAAGTGCTGTCAGTGGCCTTCACCGTTACAAGATAGGAGGAAAGCGCATGCAGGTCTCGCTCATCACTGGGGGCAGCAACAACAAGTCTCTTTCACTGCTCAGGTACATTGTTTTGATTGAATATTTGATTAGACAGAAATGTAAAACGGTACAGTCAACACTTAGTCTAAAAGTATTGCACCAAAAAAAGTCCTTTCGGTCATGTTTCCATTGCGGTCTTAGGTACATTGTATAATACAAATGGTGTGCTATGTTTTATTATGTCTTGAATCTGCAGAGCTGCATTTCATGTTATGAAAGGTGCTATACAAATAACGTTTATTATTGTATCAATTCACTGAATGATATCTGCTTAATGATATCTATGGATAGTCTCATCAAAACAAGGCGCTCGATGAACTAGTAGTGAATACATAAAGCTGCAATCATGTATGACCACTACTAGTTGGCTAGGGGCACTAGTGCTTTCGAGGCCGGACGTGACCGGATGCTGTGTGGCCAATATATTTCCCACATGCATGAGCAGGAACTGCACAGGACAATGCTATAGGGCCTTCGAGTGACGACGCGCCATAGACTATCTAATCAAATGGCTATTTGAATAACGGGTTTACCAGGCAGGCAGTGAGTGGTGGGCTTGCGTATCCCCCCCTAGATTCACAAGACCAAAGGCTACCCTTTCCATATGGATAGACACCTAGGCTACTGTAGGTTTCCAGCGGTGACTGTATGTGCATTGTGCGTGCGTCCTCATAAGCTACATGGCTCCATTACTGTGGTAGGTAATGTTTGAGATTCGATCAAAGTAAACTTTTAGTTTCTCTACTGCAGTGCAGTATTTTCTATTTGCTCCATGTGCACATGTAGGCGCACGCACACATCTAAAGGCGCGTGTGCACGTGACGTCAATAAATGACCGTCCGCCCTGAAAAGAAACCCCCAAAGCACCACTGGCTAGGGGAATTGAGAAATTGTGGTTGGGTATTGTAGGACCACTTCTGGATGACAAGAGTTATTGTATGAAGCTCAAAGCGTTGCATACAGGCTTTCCATCTTAGCTCAGTAGTTGAAATTTTGGCACTTGTGTGGAAGACCTGGGTTCTGCTCCCAGCTAGGAAATGTAAATTACCGATTGCAGCTTTAATTCTCACTTGGAGAGCCGTTTGGCTGTTCAACAAGCTATTTTTCTTGTTTGGAATTCTAATGGTGAGTTTCTGCTTTGTTTCTACAGCACCGAGATAATCAGCATCCTTCAAGATGCACCAGCCCACTGCCTTCCCCTTTTCAAATTCACTGAGATCTATGAGAAAAAGTAAGCAATAGTCTTCTCAAACGTTTCAATGGCAGCGCAACATTTTTCCTGTTTTTGAAATTTATATTGTAAATGTACACTCAAATAAATGTTCACGTCCACTGTCCCCCTCACCACACTCCAGGTGTTCCCGTAAATTAGTAGTGGGAGATCTCTACAGGCTGCCAGATGTGGTGGCGTTGCGTGACCAAGGAGGTTCCAGACTGCTGTGTCTTCTTCCCAGCAGCCAGATGCGGCAGAGCCCACTAGGTTCTTCCCAGTCCCAGGAGGGCTCTTCTTCAGCTAGCGGGAGCCCTGTGGTGTTTGAGGAGCTGGAGTATCACGAGCCCATATGCCGTCACCACTACACTCAGCAAGACTTCAGGTATGGAACAGAACATGTGTACACAAAAATTTTTTTTTTTTTTGTGCTTATTACTTTTTTATTTTGATGAGAATTTCAATACTTAAAAAGGAGCATGTGTCTCGTTGTCTTTCACTGTCACTCTGTCGCTTCAGAAGAGACCTGATTAATTTTCAAATGGTTAACCTTCAGGTGCTCAAGAGGACCTGCTCAGAATAGTTTAAGTTCTTATGAGTTCTTTGTCAGGGCAAGGTTCCTCGCTGAAGGAGTTTAAGCTCTTGTATAGTTCCTTGTCAGCATTATTCCTTGCTGAAACGGGTTGAATTATTGTATTGTATTGCTTTGTTGGGGCATTATTTATTCCTTCTGCGAATGAATGACTTTCACATCATCTGCCACTGCTTTCCCCTGTTTTCACAATTGACTATGCAGTGAGGCCGACTTCGACCCAGACTCCTATAAAATCCCATTTGTAGTGATGTCTCTGAGTGCCTTGGCCTCTCAGGTCCACAGTCTGCTCCAGTCACATGAGGGCACCCTTCCTCTGCTTAGGTAAGAGCTGGATGTGAAATGAATACACAGCCCAAGTTTACATAATATAGTCACTTCACTATCAGGTGAAAACCTTGTTTGTCTAACACTGTTACTTATCTAAATCTAAAAGCGTATAACAGCTATTTTTGATACGGCATACAACAAAGTTGAAATGTGAAAGAAACTGTATTGGATCTTCTTGAATTTCACCCAGCTTTCCTGAGTGCTATGCAGCAAAGTTCAGCCCTCTCCAGCTGGGTGATGAGACGGTGGAGGGTGGTGTTCCCCTGGAGCACCTCATCACCTGCATCCCCAGCATCACTATTGTCACTGCCCAGAATGGCTTCAAGGTCATCAAATGGATGCACAGCAAACCGCCAGCACTCAACCCAGGTAAGGAAACTCGGAGCACCCAAAGTGATGTGCTTGAATTCTGAATATTCCTGGAATCACAACATGGGTGAGGGACACATGTTTACAATGTTCTTGTAAAACTAAGAAACAACTGTTTTTCTTTTTAACCACCTTCTATCCTCCAGAACCATGGATACAGCGCTGCAAGAGCCCAGTGGGGAACCCTCAGCTCATTCAGTTCAGTCGGGAGATTATTGATCTGCTGAAGAGTCGGCCCTCATGTATTATGCCCATCAACAAGTTCATACCCTCTTACCATCACCACTTTGCCAAGCAGTGCCGTGTCTCTGACTATGGCTACTCCAAACTGATTGAGCTTCTAGAAGCTGTGCCACATGTTTTGCAGGTACTTGTTCATCTGTCCATTGCTAATATTTAAGCATGCACCATATGTACTGTATACTGGAATTTGTGTATAGGTTGACTGTGCCTTGTGTTTTCTATATACTGATGTAACGGCCATGTCTGGGAGCTTGTACAATAATTTCACCCTTTACAATAATCGTGTAATATGACCAAGTTTATTGAAGTTCTGATTTTATTTAACACTGACCCCAGTTTTGTGTGCATTTGTCATACAGATCCTAGGCATGGGCACCAAGCGCCTTTTGACCCTAACTCATCGTGCCCAGGTGAAGCGTTTCACCCAGGATCTGCTCAAACTGCTCAAGTTCCAAGCCAGCAAGCAAGTGGCTATTAAGGACTTCATGCAGGCATACCATTGGTTAGTACTGTAGTTTAGCATTTCTTGTTTATTTTTAAATGTATTATATCTATTGATCCATTTAGTTTTTTAAAGCTCCAATAATTAACACATTGTCATGAACTGTTGGATGATCTTGAGTATTGCACTGCTTTAGCATTGTGGGTCTTATATTATACCAGGTGCTTCTCCAGAGACTGGCGGGTTTTAGATTATGGCATATGTGACCTGCTGGACCTGCTGGCTGAGATCCCTGACACCACCATCACTATAACATACCAGGACACAGACATGGTCATCTCTGTCCCCAAGAGAGGTGAGAAGAGCGGTTGATCCTCATTGGGCAACACTGAAGAGACAGCTGTTTGTGATTTTTGTACTTTTAGACTAAATAACTGAATAAATTACTTGTTGGCAGCTTGATTTTAGTTAGAATTGAACTGCTTTAACCATTATTTTATGCTTTAGCTATTGAAAAATGGCAGATATACAAGCTCACTGCAAACTTGTAGATCTAAATGAATATTATTGCATGTTTTGACCTGATTCTATAAATGCCTTCTAAATCCTTTTTCTAAATCAGTGGTTCTCAAACAATTTAATGTCAGGGACCCCCAAAATGATATGAATTTGGCCACTGACCCCATCTCAAAATATAAGCAACATTTGAGTTGTATTCAAAGATTAGCAAAAAAAATGCTGTGAGCTTGTATATCTGCTATTTTTCAATAGCTAAAGTATGGAATAAGTCCAGGTCTTCTTGGGTTAATTGATATAGCACAAAGAATTCAGACATCTTAATACAATGAATCATTCACTCTTCTACTCCTGTGTCCACCCTCAGAGCGTACAGTAGATGAGATGGAGCGTACCAAGCAGTTAATACAATGAATCATTCACTCTTCTATTCCTCTGTGTCCACCCTCAGAGCGTACAGTAGATGAGATGGAGCGTACCAAGCAGTTTGGCAAGGAGGTGGTGGACCTGCTGCGTCACCAGCCCCACTGCCGCATGCCCTTCAGCAAGTTGATCCCCACCTACCATCACCACTTTGGTCGTCAGTGCAAGCTCTCCTACTACGGCTTCAACAAGCTCATAGAGCTTTTTGAAGCCATCCCTGATGTGCTGATGGTGAGTTGGAGAGGACACACATCTCTGGTAGTGTTCACAAAACAGTTGTCTGGTGGCTCTCTCAAATCCACATTCCCCTTAAACTATCCTGCCAGGTTGAGTACAGTAGTGTCTCTTGCAGTAGGTGTTTAACTCTCCTAAATTAATCTTCAATTGTGTCATCAAATCTGAGTCCTGGGCAGTGACACTGATGCTTTCCCAGATTGAATGGGTTAGAATAGATAAGCACTTCTGCTAAATGCCTGAATTGTAAATTATAGGATATATTACAAATCTAACGCTCCAAACTCTCAGGTGTTGGAGTGCGGTGAGGAGAAGGTTCTGACCCTGACAGAGGTGGAGCGCATTAAAGCACTGGCAGCCCAGCTGGTAAAGCTGTTGCGAGCCCAGAGGAACTCCAGCATCCCTGTCACCCAGCTGCTCAGCGAGTACAGCAAGACCTTTGGCTATGGCCTGCGCCTGCAGGACTATGACGCCAGCTCTCTGCCCACTCTGTTGGCCAAACTTTGCCATGTTGTCAAGGTAAGGCCTGCCTAATTGAGAGTTCAGGGACATTCTTGCATTTCCATTTCCAATTCTTTTAACTGCATAAAAAGCATGTGTTAACTGTTAAATCAAATGACAGTTGGCAAGATGTTCACAAGGTATTTCTAAATGCCCCCTAGTGGCTTCTCAAATCATAACATGGGTAAGTATTTCTGGAACACTAGTGGCGTTTCCATAAAGCCTCTTAATGCGCATTAAGGCTTATTCGCTTAAATCTTTTTCGAATAAACTTTCATTATCCGCAAAAACTTTTATCCGCTTGGAGGAGGTGGATTTTGAGGCTTTATCGAATAAACTAAATGCTCATTTGTGAATGGAAACGGACAATAAATGTGAATAAATTATGACGTTCTGGGTCCATATCATCCTCCAACTTAACACTTTCCCCTGCCGCTTAACATCCATTGTATAGCGTTAGCCAAACAACAAAGCGGTTGTTACACACAGAGTGACACGGACTGTGTGTAAATTCCTCCCCTCCCGGAGTCAAGCCATCTGTGGCTATCCCTTCCTCATCACACAGTGTTGCGTAAAAAGTGGCCGATCTACAAGCTCACAGGAGCTTGCATCCGCATCTCTGCGCTGCGTTGTGAGCTTGCAGATCGGCCACCTTCCAGAGGACGCTGAAACTTGCACTGTGCAGCAATCGAGTCACAGCAGTCAGATGTGCAGTGCTCTCGTCTCTGTTCGGTCTGAAAAAAATCTGCCCGATCAACTCATGCGACCATCGCTAATTCAACTGACACCTGCAAATGCAAACATGGCTTATGTCTAAATGAGTTCAGGCATGCAAACTCATGTCAGTGGAAATCACCATTTTGAGTCAGAAATGGTTCATCTGTGTGATTTGTGCAGATCCGTTGAGAAAATGTTTGGTGGGGTGACTACTGAGAGCCAGACCAAAAACACCCCAAGAAGTGGGGCATATGAGTGGATCCCAGGTGGTCCCCACCTAAAGAGTTGGTAACCAAATGGACCACCTTATATCTGTAACTAAAATGAAACCAAATGGACCCACCCGTTAACTGTAAAATTAATTGACGGTATAGCTGGCACGGAGCGCGACGCGTCTGTATCTATCCATCACGGCGGCGCTTGCACCCCTGGCTGGCTAAAATTGACATTGCTTTTAGTTTGAGTATCTGTGCCAGCTATATGCCGCCTTTATATTTTAATTGCTTTTAATAGTTTATTTTATTCTGTAGGTTTTGAAACCTAAATGTGTGTTCTTTAGCCAGGCCCTTCTCGTAAAATAGATTTTATATCCCAATGAGATCTACCTGATTAAATATAGATTTAATACAAAAGTTATTTCTGTATACTATATCCACTCAATAATACTGAGGTCTGTCTAATAAGAGGAGAGACTCAGTCTGGACTCCTCTAGTGGGTCTGTTTTTTGCCTACTCATCCAAACAAAGCCATCTAATGAGAGGAACAATGGGTCTCTTCAAATCTCTCCATCTCTCCCTTAAGGTGGTGGACGGTCCGGAGGGTCGAGAAGTGCAGTTGATAAACAGAAAGTCGCTGCGCTCGCTAACCTGCCAACTACTGGCCCTACTTATGTCCCTGGAGGACAAGCAGTCAGCCATTGGTCTCAAAGTGGAGGAGCTGAGCCAGCGCTACCTGGCTGTCCACAAGACGCCACTTAATCCCTGTGAATATGGCTTCCTCTCCCTCAGTGAATTGCTGAAGAGCTTGCCCTACCTTGTAGAGGTGAGTTTTACAAATTGTTTTCTGTTCCGTTCTACAAAACCTACTCTTTGTTTCTAGCTTGCTTGTTGTTTTAAAACTTCTCATGTTTGCGGTTTCTAGCATTTTGTTCTAATGTTTCTCTTGTACTCTGCCCATATATTCCTTCTGTTGTACCCTTACATTCTATTTTCTGTTGTACCCCTACAAACTGCTGCTTCCTATGTGCATAGATTTAACTGTTTACAATGTTCCTCTTTTATCCCCCTCAGTTGTACTATGAAGACACCAGTCAAGACGCATCTTTTTATAGCCGCAGTGCTAGCGGTCGTGAGGAGTGGGTTAGGCTCACCAAGCTTTACCAGTTTGCCCGTAATGTGCGTTCCCTACTCCACACCTACCACTACAACCAGATCTTCCTCACAGAGTTCCCCGGAGCCTACAGCAAGTTCACAGGCTACAGCCTACAGCCACGAGCCTTCGGCTACACCAGCACTGATGAGCTACTAAGTGCTATTCCACAGGTTTGAAACCTCTGTTTATTTGTCCCTGTGGATTAGGTTAATGGAAATAATGAGGTTGTACAACACAATCATATGCTAACTGCTTGATCTTGTACACAAAGTGATCCGTAGGTTAGGTGTATTTTTGTCGGTGCTCCATGCCATTGCAAATCCTTGTACTTCAAAGTTTGTTTTTAGCACCTTCTGTTTTCACACTTAAATCCAGGAACCCCCTCTATTCAGGTGGATGTAATTCATGCATTTTTATTTGGCTGAAATATTTTTCTGATGGTTGACGAGTGTGTTATCATCAATCAGGTGGTCTGGATCAAAGGGCACAGCCACAAGAGAATTATCGTTTTGAAGAACGATATGAAAGGTAAACGAGACACACACTATACAAATTATATTTAATATATTAATCATAATTCTGAGTAGTACCATTTTTACAGTTTCATTTACGCTCAGGATTTTGCAGTGTACTTCAAGTCTCCATTACCAATATGTAATTGGCAGATGGATATCCTGTTATTTTGAGGTTAAATGATGGGCTTTATCACCTTTCTTCCTGGGACTTAGTGGGAGGTAGAGCTTTATGCTTCGCATCCAAGTAAGATGTGATTGTTGTTGTTGATCTCTTCTGCCCTTGATGTGTGTGTTTATGTGCATTGTTTGGTGTCCAGCTAAGGCAAACTCTGCAGCATCTGACAGTCCCCTGCCAGAGGAGGAGAACAGGGAGCGCCGGAGAGACAGCTTCTCTAGCGATGCCAACTCCAGAACTCACAGTCCAGGTAAAAGAACAAGAAACAAAAGTTGACGTTCTTGAGAAAATACAAAGAGGTTTGTAAAGTCTCAATACAAAGCACAAACCCAGATGGAAATCGGGGAAACTGGGAAAAATGTTATGATATCAAAAGTAAAACAAAATGTGGTATTTTTACACATTATCCATTCTTACTCGATGCTGTAGGAATTCTAAATGGTGGAAAAGGAGATGGAGAACTTCTGTTCCTGATCTCCCCAGTAGATCTGCTGTGTGGCCCTGTGCCGTCCTGCCTGCCTTCCCCTGAGCTCCACCCAGACCCAGTTCTGCCAGCTGACCTCATTCACTTTGAGGGAAAGACCCCACCACCTCCAGTAACCTCCATAGGTTAGTGCTTATGCCCTGCCTGAATGCTTGCTTTTTAGTGTTTAAGCCAGGTTCAACTAGCAGAGGTCCTAAAAAAGTTACTCTGAAAAGCTCCAACGGTTGTCCGTCTCTCCGTCACGTCAGACTTGCCCTAATTGCCACCATCAGGCCTATTTTAGCAAAACACATTTTGGAACACTGCTCCTACAGATTTTGGCCTAAAATCACGCAAAGCGGTACACAGTATTTTAAAGTCATGTCATCAACATGGATCTGTCCCATTTCCCATATTCCCTCCTGATTGCCTATGATTGCCTTCTAAAGGTTGTGTATGTGACCTGACGGCCGCTTATCTCCCGATTAGGGAGTCTTACTGGTATAAATGGCATAGGCTTGTCAGAATTAAATTTTCTAAATTTTGGTTGTGGAATTCATGCATTAAAGATGTTAACGCAGTTGGTGCATGCGCAGAATGACCCGCCCCATACATCCATAATTCCACACAGTCTGCACTGCTGATAGATGATCTATAGATCCAAACAAGCATGATGGTAAGAGAACCTGTGCGCCCATTCTAGATTGGGAATAACCACATGTCGGTTATTGCCAGGAAAGGCTGCACAATTTACAAGCCGCAACCATTGCATTTTAATCATTTGACAGTAAGGATGGCCAAATGGAGAGTTTTTCTTAACCGTATTGCCTTATCGGTTAATTAACTGTTGCGCTATTTTAGTGATTTAATTTCCCCATAATAAAGTGCCATATTTACACATTAAAAACAAAAAACTAGGAGAAACAAGAATACAAATGTTTTCTAATAGAAATTAGTTTTTGCAAAGAAACGGTGGGATTTAAATAATCAGTCTAACGTGATGCGGCTTTCGCCAGGCATGTGCACACCTAGCCTACTCTGTAACCAAAACGACTTTAGTGTTCCACACGTCATGTAACATGATTAGAAAGTTGTGTTTTAAGCTCTTCTTAAACGGGATTCAATGTGACGGTCTGTTTTGGAAAATCCAATCAGAGCATTTGTTTCCTGATGAACAAGTCAGCGTGCCTTGTTCCAAATCGTTGCATGCATGGAAGTTACACAGAAATTGGTGTCTAGAAATGTGTGTCCGCAGCGCGTATAGTTGCATGGTTGATGACTTGATGTTGCATAGATCTTGCCGTACAGGGCTTTTGGTGTGACACATGGGTAGCTTTCCTTTTTTTATTTTTTTATCGGTCACCATTAACCGTTAGTGCTTACCGGTAACCAATTTCTTATCGGTTAAACGCTAACGGTTAACCGTTGGCCATCCCTATTTGACAGTGTACTCTTATTTGCTGTTGGCTTATCTTGTACTTTTGTTTTCAGAAAGCGATAAACCTGTGGTGTCGGTCAGTCCCACATCTGATGCACCAGGATCCTACGCCGCTGTTACAGTGGACGTACAGCCTGGTGCTACTGCAGAGCCTGCAGCTGCCCCACCCCTACAGTCTCCAACCATCAAGGCCACAGCCTCCGTTCCCAGTAGTCCCAGCCGAAGGGCCTCACGTAGCAAAATTAAGCTAGCTGTTAACTTCTCATTCGCAGCTGGCCCCTGATCACTCTAGCTCTCTGAGATGCACACATCTAGATAGCAGGTGACACATGCAACTCTTAAAAGAGAAGAGTTATCTGGTTCCACTTTAAGAAATGGTCCTGAAGGACATTGCTCTTGTACTTGCCAACAGACTGTTGCCTTCTTCTGTCTTCTCAGTTCTGTATTAACCATTCATTTTCCCTTGCCTTGTTATTTTCACAATGTGTCCTTGTGAGATTGCTCCCCAAGCTGTGATTTTCCTCTTGCAGATTTTCTGCAACTTTTTGTGTTATTTGTCAGAACTTTCCAACTTCTGTCGGGGTTTCTAGCCAGGGAAGTTGAGATACCCATACTGGGTGATGGATCACCTTGTGGCTCACAGCGGACAATGAACGCAGAACCGGAAAAATGAGTTAGTTGGCACTGTTTGCTGAATATTAAAATTAGGAGTGCTGCTAAGACAAAGTTCACTAAAATCCCAGATATTTAGCTACCAACAACCTCTGTTTATAGAGAATAAGTGAGAATTTTATGTTCATAAGTATTGTTAAAGTGAGGAACCGTGACCTTAAGTTAGTGCTTGGCTGTGTCTCTGAAAAGACTGAACCTTTCATTTATGAATTTGTACAAAAGCACATTTCACAGTTTTACCTTTTCAGACAGCCACAGAAACGAGTAAATTCTATTATAGAACTGCCCACTTCATTGTTTCAGGCTTCTCTTAGGGAGTGGTTAACATAAGCGTTTCCTCTGTAGAGATGTTGAGGTAATTTCTTTCAGATATTTTCTTGTCCTGTCTTTCATGACATTTTTTTATTAACACTATTTATAATACTTTGCGGTCTGTAAATTAGGGGCTAAGTTAATGGAGTATGCTGGAAAGGTCGATGACTGGACTGAACAGATTAATATTCAGGGAACTGTTAAATACTGTTTTCTATTCATGGCCTTTAAACGGTTCCAGCTCGGATCTGAAGGTCTTTGTGAGTTATTGCAGCCAGCACTACTCAAGAATATAGTTTGAATGGCCAGGCATTTTCTTACACCGTGGAATCCAACCAAATGGACCTGGTTACATTATCAGAGTTAAAAGTTAACGCTGAGGATTGTATTGTGTAGGCGGCATTAGCAGAGACGTCAGTGTGTCAGCCAGCTGCCAACCATTTATGTTTTAGCTGCATTTGGTCAGTGGTGTGGTTTACACTTTAGAAGGTGGTGTGAAATGTGTATGGTGTGCATAAATAATTGTTATGCATGGTGTAAACCAAGGGGAGCACATGAGAACAGACCTTTCTAGGATCCATTCAGTCTTATCATTTCCACAACATTTTAGGGATTATAGACTTGACATCACCCTTGCACTTGTCACTTAAAAGCTCAAGGTTGTTTGAGTAAACCCTGTTGCTGCTAAACATTGCATCTGTGGTGATGTCTATGCTAGGTTGATGACTTAGAGGTGAGCTGAGCGCGCCTTAGTTTTGCTTTGTAATGACAAGGTAAATGGGTCTGTGTTTTTAGTGATGGGAGGTGGAAGGCTTTATGGGGAACAGAACAGGAAATCTCCTGAAATATATAGTATGATACACAGAGGACCCCCCTGTGGCTCTCTGGAATCTGCCTGGCTTTTACAATGGCTTGTATCTGCCATGGCACTGAAGGAATAGCTTTTTGGATGCCTTGCCACTCATTTCAATCTCATAGAGTTTTTACTTATTGTATGTTTTCTTGTCTCAAGTGCTGATGAGGGTGCTGGTTGTTTGATTCCTCACGAAATGCCTGCTTCCCTCGAATGGGTTTAGCAAGACAATTCACCACTGCAGTTAAGAGGGTTGCTACTGTTTGTTTGTTTGTTGAAAGTGTTTGTAGAATGGGCAGGTGCCCATTTTATCCTTTTCTGTCAAAATTATTTTTCTATCTAATGTTGGCATTTTCATCATGACTTTCCTCATTGTAAGGCTAAATTTAGATTTGATGTTTAAAGAAGGGAAGAAAAAAAAACGTGTTGCATGCTGAGTCTCATGCCCTATTCGGATCACTATAACCACTCCCCTTATTGCCCAGATTGCCATTTGATATGCTTTTAATTGGGGATGTTGGTTTTCCCCCTTAATCTTTTAGTAATTGTCTGAAAACCTCATAAGAGATTTACTTTGGCAATAAACAATTGTGTTTTTGTGTAATTTGCGCAAAACCGTAACTCACAAGTGCTACAGTGACTACTAACTCAAGAAGGGTAACGCATATTTTCTTTCTTTTCTATTTGGCTTTCTCCTTGGTTTGGTTACATCAGTGAGAAGCTGTCACACTGGTCAGAATATGCACTTTTGCATAGTTTTGGTTCATTAGAGAGATGCTGTGAATTAGGTTGTAAACGGGGGGGAAATAAATGTTTGAATTCTGGTTCTGTGAAATCTAATTGTATTTATCATTATTACATTTCACAGTTGTACTTTTTGTCATGCCCCCTTGATGTTTAAGTTGCATGTCTCAACTGCTCTAGAATCGTATATGTTCTACTGTTGTAGAATTGTGTATTATGGAACTTCTTTCAGTGACCTAGTCAGATGTGTTTTTTTTCCTCTTCTCTCACCAATGTATTCACCGCACATTCACCTCCCCTTGGTTCATCTGCCTCATAGAAGTTGCTGTAACAGTCTAACATTGTTGATGGGACCAAATTGATTTCTGTTATGAATAAATTATGGAATTCACAAGCATTAACTCTGGTTGGTAGTTGTTGTTTTGTCTTTGCGTGCGTGTGTGTGTCTGGCTGTGCATAAATGTTTTTTACACAACAAAATGACCCATCATATTCCTGAAAGATGCTTTTTTTATTTAAACATATGTACAGGTATCTCCAGTTCATTGTCTGCATATGTATTCAATATTTAACATTGGGGAACTTTAATGTGTTACTACTACAGAATGCCAAGTTAGCAGGAAGAGGATAAAGTCTGACAAAGATCGACACTTGGCTTTTCATAGTCACTAACGCCCTAAATACACTTCATTCAAACACTAAGAATTGTGGCATTTACAAACTGCATTCATTTCCTGGTTTTATTAAAAAGGAAAAAAGCAAGACTAAAATCACTGGATGCAAGTTGCTACTTCTGTTGGCATTATCCATTGTAACATTGAATCTTGTTGCTCTAGCATAGTCCTTTGTTTTTGTTTTTATTCCCAGTGGCTGATGTCTACTGTGAGGTTACTGTGGCCAGCGACTCATTGGCACTGATGAGAAAATGCATCATAGATACACATAGAAATACATAACCGAACAATCACATCTCATGTTTTATATTACCTGAAAGAAGTGTAGACAAATTAGTCAATATCGTTTTTTCCTTATTTCGTCTTGGAATTGTGCTGTTGTAGTCAAAGCACGTCTGAGATATTGTCTTAAATCAACACTGTACAAAATATCTACAGTCTGGTACCTTTGTTCTAATCATGCACTTCAGTCTCCATTAGTCCCTTAGCTGAACCAGATGTTTGTCTTGGATGGTAACCATTATGAGCAGACATGGGACCATTGAACCTGATGTGTACTGAAGCCTATGTTGGTGTAAAATGGTGTCATGTTGAACAGAAGCATAAATGACCATTATCCACTTTTCTTTCCATTTGCAAGAGGGAACCCTGGGATATGTAGTGAACTTAGGGGACATTGTGCTTATAGTTTTACTGAAATTTGAATTCTGTTTTCAGGGGCAACACCATACTGCCATCTTAACAAATGTTACTTGATGCTGTGACCTAATATATCTGCTTCTGAATAAACCGATAAGAGATTATAAACCTTAAATCTTGACGTTTTTTTTTTTTTTTTCACTTTACTTTATTCAGAGCTGCACATTTTACATTTGACAAGCAATCAAGTTAAGAAGTTGCCCCTGAGTGCTGAGGGATACGGCTCCAGCCGCTCCACACCCCCTGTCTTCCTTAAATGACAAAAATGTCTACAAAAGCTGAGCCCCTGATCAGCTTCCAATTTATGGGACCAGGGTTCTCTGCATCACAGGAAGTGATGGGGTGGAACAGGTTTAGTGATGTTTCTGAGACGGGGAAAGCAACAGCGTTGCTTGAATGAAGCCTAATATACTTTGTTGTAGGACTGTCACTTTACCAATATGACTGATACTCAACAAAAAAAACACGATGCACTGAAATGGTATGACAGTCATCTCATCGAAGTATAAACTAGGGACTGGGAGAGTGTGGAAAAGGTTACATGACGGCACACTGGGTTGCCCCACAGCAGTCTTTAATGATGGCTGCTCCCGATTTGGTTATGAACGGCTTGTTGGGGGGTGGCTCAGGGAGGTGTTTCTTGGACTTTGGAGGATCTTGGAGTAGAGAATGAAGGGGGAAACAGAGAAAAAGAGATCACACTAGGAAATGTGGCAGGCCATGGTCCAAATGTTTTTGCCTGTGTGCATGCAAGAATCCATGTAATGTAAAATCACACTCACTCTGTGTGACTTTAGACAACTTCTCCAAAGGCATCAGCTTCAGACTGAGGTACTCGGCCATTTCCTTGTCCTCCTCTTTTTCCCTGATGAAAATAGTCACACATTACTATGCAATCTCACCATGTTATTTAATTATTTTTAATTATTTTACTAACATTCTAATAAGTTAAGGCCTAAAATGACATGACCAGAATCAATCAGTAAATGTGCTACAACTGTAAGGCCTAGATGACTTACATCAGTCAACAATGTCTATGGATAACATCTGATAGAATAGATCAAATACAGTTTTTGTTATAGGCATCACCAAGCCAGAGTGATAAACCATAGCAGAAATAGAAAATGTTGCACCTGCCTAAACAAAACTTACAGTAATGTGTTGACATGCTATGTCATTTTAGGCATGAGTTGTACTAGCCTGGAAACCAGACGAATCTGGCATTGCAAAAAAGAAAATGCCTTGGTCTGGCACAGTGGCACCGCTAGGCTAGAGATATTGTGTAAAGAGAATTATTTTCTCTCTCCCCCCCCCCCCCCCCGAGCAAGGGAATCTGAATGTAAAGTAGGCCTACTATTTGGCAGTCTTGTTCATCATGTACTGCCTGAAGGGAATTCTGTGCTCTGCTAGCCGCCACCCTTTAAACAATACAAATTTCTCTACCTATTACATATGACCCCTCCTCCTGGGATACAAAAATGCTCGATCACAACCAAACTTTCTCAGGTCAACCAATGGATTATTATTATGGTAGCAAACCCATGTGTAACAATCATGCGACCGCGTATTTCCCGGTGAACCTAAGCGCAACGGTGGGGGCTTGAGAGTGTGGGGAACACGCACCACTGACTATTGCTGATGATGGAGAGGTTAGCTTAGCCTTTATGTATTGAGAATGAGAGGCACTCTTGCCGATTTAGTAAGAGACTCGTCGCCAATTGCAAGATATTTAAAAGTTATTTGGGTCCATGATGATAACTTTTCTTCCCACAACTAGACTAAGGATTTATATTGTCTGTGTTATTGTTTACAACCACAATTATTCACGTGTGGCAAGATCGCGGTTCCACTCGTTTTTAGTAGACTATAGTGTAGGCTTCAAGCCCTTTCAGAAGTTAATTTAATGTTTTCCATTTAATGATTTCCTTTATCCTCATCTAATCTAGCGCTAATAAATGCACGCAACTGTTTTTGCCATGTTTTAAGGCTGTGTAGGCTTTTCAGAAGTTAATTTAATGTTTTCCATTTAATGATTTCCTTTATCGTCATCTTCCGCTAATGTACGCAACTGTTTTCGCCAGGTTTTAAGGTCTTTTTTTTAGTTGTTTCTCATAAACTCGCGACCCTCCTTGCCCATCGGCCCCCACCTTTGCGCACAGGTTCACCGGGAAATACACGGTCATCATGGCATTTGGCCCTTGTCTACTCTTGAATGGTGTCTATAGACAGACAGACAGACAGACAGACGGTAGACTGTAAAAACCTGTCACTATGGGTCCCCTGCCTACATGACCTCGACATTAACCTCACCAATACCAGGCTTTTCATAATACCAGTGGAAAGTCTGGTTTTCAGTACAAATTAACTGGTGTGATCTGGTTTTAGCACCCAGCTTCCATATCCGGTAACTTGCACACATAGACGAACCACACACCATTTCCATATCTCTCTAGACTCAGACCGGATCAGCATCCTGCAGAGTGACTTTATCCCAGCCTACCTTGATAAAAGCTTTCATAACATTGCATTAATAATGTGTGAGTCAGGGGAGGGACAGAATCTCCTAACAATTTGAAAGGGGATTTCACCACGCCTCAGCCCTCCACGATAGATACGAGTGAAGATGTACCTCAATCTCTCCACCTCAGCATCGTCAACCAGGAAGTCCCTCTTCTGGACCAAGTTGTGGATCTTCAGAATAAGCTCCTCTTCTCGCTGCTTGTGCTTTTTGGTCTTCAGTTTTTCTGGAGAGAGAGAGAGAGAGCGTACGGGCAAAAGAAAGAAGAAAGAAAGAAAGAGAACGGGCAAAAGAAAGAAAAAGAAAGAAATAAAGAGGTCCATTTAAAACTTTTTTGACTCAGGCACCCCTGTAAATAACTTTTTCATCCATGGCACCCCTTCTAATTTTTAGAATCTTACATCATATTGGAGAAATATCCGTTTCCATCAGAACTGACTGAAAATAACCTTATACTTGACGTTTAACCACTTGAACCCCAGCATGCCTATTCTGGGGGGAAGGTTAACCAAAAATAGCCGATCTACAAGCTCATAATGCGTCACAACGCGTCACAACGTGGCGCATTGTGAGCTTGTAGCTCTGCTATTTTTGGTGAAGAGAGTTGTCGTAGATAGAAAAAGAACTCAAGTACAGTGCAAATCAGGTCTGATTTTGTTGGCTGATTTAACACTGTTTCAGGGTTTGTGGCACGAGGCGAAGCCAACAACCCACGACCCTCGAATGGTAAATTGCTTTTCTACCACTTCTACCATATAAATGAAAGAAAACAAAGTTGTAACTTGCAAGGTTATTTTGTTATACAACTGCTACACAACAGTGGGCGGGGTCCATGAGCCAACTCAAGGTTGTTGACTGATTTACCACTGTTTTAAGCCAATCAGAATCCAGTATCTGAACAAAAAGTGGTAGAATACAGTATAGCATAGTGAAGTGATATTGATGTAGTGATATTGATGAATTCCAAATATTATCAAATGATCTCGCTGCCCCCCTGGACTGGCATCGCGGCACCCCAGGGTGCCCCGTCACCCACTTTGAAAACCCCTGCCATAGACCACATGGCGTGTTAGAAAAGCTTGCAGGAGTACAACATCTCTTTCTTCCAGTAGAAAATAAACTGGATCCAGGCGGCAGTTCCCTAAGGGCAGGACATTCTGCAGGGTGCATGCCTGGCACATTAAACGTCATTATGTCCTTGAGCAAAGACAACTGAATGTCAGCCAAATGCCTGAAATGTTAAAATGTAAATATCCATAATTAGATTAAAGCACTGAGCTGAGCTATACATAGATGACTACAATGCACAAGCATTGGTGTCATAAGGTATATCTATGCATGGCTTTTGTCTGATGTCAGCGAACAATATATTTTGTTACACAATTTTCTCATCCATGTAAGTCACTTCCTGAGGAGAAGAATAATGTCTCTCTCATAAATCTACTACAGTATGTCCCCGGGACTTACCATCAATCCTACATAATGTGCAGGATTGATGCTCACAGGTCCGTGTGAGCATCACAATGATGCTCACAGAGGTTACAGGACTCGGCTGCATACATAAGCAGTTTCTACTCTGAGCTTTTTGGTTGAATGTACAGCTATCAGTCCAGCCAACTGTATGGGGAATTAATTCTGACCGGTGTATACATACATGAGAGTGTGTACATGCGCGCAAACTATACCTGGTACTGCAACAATCTGTCTCAGCTCCTGCTTTAAAGTCATAATGTCTTTGCAGAGCTGAATGTCATCCATCCTGAAAGAAAGAAGGACAAAAATGATTATAATATTCCATTCCAGGTCAAAACCATAGAAACTGCAGTGTTGTTTGATTCTATTTTGTAGTATGCCATCTGGCTGCAGTGAACCTGATAATAGTGAATAAATAATGCAAATAGATATAGGAAGTAATCATTTGTGCATAAATAAACCATCAGAAAACCACACTATTAAGGATAACTGAATATAGTTTCAATCATTTCAATCATGTTTGTAGATAGGGTCATTGTGTTTGCAAATGGACATACTGTAAGAAGATTCACTTGGGTATGTAAGTGTGCCTCAAGATTTCAAATCAAAAGCTCCCTCATGTAACCAAAAAGCAGATTATCAGTCAGAGTAGATATCCTGCTCACTTAACCACTTGCTGTATGATGTATAGCAAACGTAAAGCGTAGGCTACAACTCAAATCAGCCCAGTCTTTCCAACCCTGTGGCCCTGGCCCTGGCCTGCTACCCTTCAGATGATTTATACCTATAGTTGTGCACCGGAGTCACACCCAGAAAATAGCAGATCTACAAGCTCACAATACATCATCAGCGCAACGCACTGTGAGCTTGTACGGAAAATAAGGCAGGGGTGCCCAAAAGGTAGATTGTGATCTACCAGTAGATCACAAAGGCTGTGCAGGTAGGAAATGACATGCATGCCCCTAAAATAATATATATTTTTGGCATCTGCCACTTGACATCAAGAAGGGCCTGATCAGCTCCCCTCATGGCTTTTAAAGTAGGCAAAGTCCCAAATGCAATGCTTTGCATTTTGCAAAGAACCCCAAAACCTACTACTTCCATTCCATGCAGAATGGGATGAAGACCTTTTCCCCCAGTATTTCCAGTGTGTTATGTAACACTATTCCAAAGCCCCCCCTGGTACATTTGTTTTGGGTGGGTAGATCACGTTGAGCTGGTCATTTTAAAAGTAGCTCTCAAGTCAAAAAAGTGTGCGCACCCCTGCTTTAAAACCTCCCTCAACAGGTACTGTTTTGTCACCCCCTCACCATTCCTCGCCTCCTCCTCTCTGCAGAGCAGTGACAGCTTCCAGGACTTTAATCCTCCATGTGATAAATCAGATGACTCATACACAGCGTCCGTGCTTTCTCCTCGCCGCTCCCTTCATCGCTCTGCTTCCACAGTCAACACAGTATGTCCCTGTCGCACTTTCATATACACTCTGTTTCTCTTTTAGCCTTGTTCCTGTGGCTCAGGCGCTCACTCACACCGCCTGTTACCCGTAACATCTTATTCAGCCCCGCGTTTGAAGAGATATCCATTTGCTAACTGTGTGTGTGTGTGTGTGTGTGTGTGCGTGCGTGCGTGCGTGCGTGCGTGCGTGCGTGCGTGTGTGTCTGTGTGTGTGTGTGTGTGTGTGTGTGTGTGTGTGTGAGTGAGTGTGTGTGTGTGTCTGAATTATACAGTATGTGTACTGTATGCATTACAAACGTCGTGTCTGTGTGGGTGTGATGGAATGCATAATTGTGAGTGTGCATGTATGTGTGACTGCATCAAGTTGTTTGTGCGCTGTTGTGTGACCCTCAGGGCGCCGGGGGAGCACAGAGACGTGGGCGGCAAGGCGCTGCAGAGGGCTAATGAAGACATCATTAAGCTGTGCGTGAAACAGCACCGTCAACTCACATGATGCTACACTCTGCATTGATCTCTATCTCTCTCTCTCTCTCTCTCTCTCTCTCTCTCTCTCTCTAATATATCTATCTATGGGATTGATCTCTCACCTCATCTATCATCACACTACAATTAACACAGATGCTGCTACAGTAGGTCTAACCTACTGTAGGGCTGAGCAATTAACCAAAAATGGATAGAAACAGAACCGTATGTAGGTTAATCGAATAATCGAGAAAGCATTTATGTATTTCTTATACTGTATATGAATGAATCTACAGTACACGATTCTACACATTCTAATAGATTTTTTCAGAATCACCTAAATAGATTTGTCTGATTAACCACTTAGCCCTGAATTATATTAGTGTAAAGATATACTACTACAGTACATCACCAAATGTACTCATTATGCAAAATGGCCCATTTCACAATCATATTATTGGACTGTTAGAAATGCATTAATGTATTCATCGCCATAGAGGCTGGTATAAGTGGGGATGATTAAAATAAATTAATGTATGACTGGGTAGTTTTATCTAAAATAATAGATAACAATCTATTAATTAATGTATATCTATCGATGTTAATTGGCAAAAATAGCCGTGTGACATGGATAGATGCAGTGGTGTGTTCTAGACTTTTTTTTAGGGCATACTATAATCTATGATCCGTGGCTATTCGTGTGGCCAGGGCATAAGCCAGTGCATAATGCCTATCAAATACGCTACTTTGAAAAGTTCAAGAGAGCAGACGCTATTCATATTTTTTATTTTCCGACAGCAGACGCTGCACGTGCATAACAGGTAGAACACAGCACTGGATAGATGGACAAGCTCACAAAAAGGAAATTCAACTTCTGCTCATAATAACATGTCCAAAACAGAGACAGCAGATTAAAAGCAGGTCCCAAGCAGCAGTGTGAAGTGAAGCCACACAGAATAATACCCATGCATGCGCAACATTCACGTTGCAAATGATAACCAATAGGGGATGAGCCCGGGAGAGGGCTTATAAAGCATGTCTTCCCAAACATTGATCCAGAGCTAACGTTATGCTGATAAGGAGACCATGAGTTCATCATGGTGACTCATTGAGCCTTTCAGTAATCAATAGACAAATGGGGTCATCGTGCAACCCAGAGAACTGCCCCAGTAGTGAAGATGTTATTGTCGTGTCTCTATAATTGAAGAGAGGTTTCTGACCAACCAGTTCAGTTAATTTACTCCATCCACCACTTGCCGGTATTGCATGCAGACTAGAACTGATTTTCAAACTCAAGCCAAACTGTCATACTACAGAGAATAAATGAGGGTTAAATCACTGAGTGAGTGTACTCACATGAAGCGCAGTTCAGACTCCCGACGCACCAGGACCTCTCTCAGGCGCTGGATACGAACCATCTCCACCTCCATCTCATCAGGAGTCATGGTGCTCTCTGCCATGGACACATCGGAGTGGCCTGGAGGGATGAACGGGAAAGAAAGAAAATCCCAAATCAACTGTTTTGGCAATACATTACTGAATATTATGAATATTCAACAAAAGTCTGTTGACTGGCAATTGTTGAGCTCATACCATAAGGCCATCTTTTAATAGTGATTGAACATGAAAATAAGGTGCTCATGTTTTGTGCTTGATTTGTAAAGGGCACGTAGGTCAGCACTAGCCTAAGAGAGGGAATCCCCCTTGGAGGGGAAGATATTTTCATCTTCAGGCAGAGGCTCTGAGCCACTCTGCTATATAATTTATAAATTACACGTATCATTATTTCATCCAGAAGGGTCTAATTCCTCATAGTATTTTCATCAAGACTTGACTGGTATATTCAGGAGAGGTGTTAATAAAGAGCATATTGTACTGTATTTTCTGCAACTATATGGACAAAAGCATAAATATTTCACCATCCATTATGTTGTACCGCAAAAAAATCATTACAAGCAAATACAAATTCCCATCTGGCTTGGGTAGTGTTGCGTCATCTGCATATCCAGTATGTCAAAGGTCTGAGTTTTATAGCTGTAACTGATAGCTGAGATTAATGAATTATGTATGGATCATTTTTTTTATAGATATTATGATTAAAGGGACTTCACACCAGGTAAACTATACCAAACAGAAGACAGCAAATGCTTCATGCTATTTCCGAAGGATTATTATTGTTCATAAGTCTTCCTGTTTTCCTGGCCAAAATGCTTACACAGTATAGAATCATCAGTGTTAATGTATCCAACTCTAAATGAACACTCAGGATTCAACGATGTACAGTAGCCTATATACAGTGTAATGCAGCTGACTCGCCATGACACACACAGCTGCTCGTTACCGTACTTATGTCTCACTAATACTGAATCATCACCCACTCATGTCTGCTGACAACAGATGGTGAGGCAAAATAAAAGTTCTCATTGGACCAGGTGTCGTAACTGCAGTGAGATCCAGTAGACTAAAATAGCTGAGGTCAATATAACGCCATGTGATAAACCATGATTTAAACCCAGTCTCTCTCTCTCTCTCGCTCGCACACACGCACAGCACACATACACGCACGCACAACATCAGCATTACTGTAGGCAGGGTGCCAAAGCAATAGCTCACAGAACTAATGCACTGCTGAGTTAGAGTTGCACATTCACTAGGAACAGAGTCATTAGTGTTGCAGTTCCCATAAAGGCTAAATCAGAATCGTTTGAAGCTTGTGGCATTCAAATCCATCCATCCATTAATATCTCAATATTGTTCCCTCAGTAGAATGTCTCTGGAAACCTTGGCAAATGTAGACTATACACCCCCACTAATTAAAATGGTACAATTACCATAATAACTGTGTTATAGCACATGTCATCAACGACATGCTTCAGCTGCACATTAAACAATCACTGATAAACATACAGGGTGGCACATGGTGCATTCTAAAACTTAAGAATTCCTAATCATTAATATAAGCTACTGTAGACCATTGAGATTTGCCTCTGGGCTGTAACCACGAAACAAATGGTGAACACGAATTTGAAATAATTCCAGCCTGTGTCCAGCCCATTAATGTATTAAAAATGGGGCTAAGCTCCCTCATTTCTGTGGGTGCTGTGTATGTTTGCAAGGGTTGGTAGACTTTTTTTAATGGGACAGGATCTCCATGAGAGCAAGCCTGTGTGTGTGTGTGTGTGTGTGTGTGTGTGTGTGTGTGCGTGTGTGTGTGTGTGTGTGTGTGTGTGTGTGTGTGTGTGCGTGCGTGCGTGTGTGCGTGCGTGCGTGCACGCGCAAGAAACAGAGGTTGTCTAAAAATAGCCTGCAGTCATATTTTCTCTTCATAGAGTTGAATTAATCTCACTTTCTCTCCTCCACCCTGCTCCACAGTCAACTGAAATAACCTCAGTTTGAATCACCCAAACACGTTTCCACTGAAGTTGTAGCCTAGATACAAGCAATAATCTATCACCCTTTTCACCATTGCTGTTTGAGAACTCGCTTCTGCTTTTGCCACAAGCTGTTGTTTTGGTCATTTGGAAATGCAGCTGCTGGGTGTTTATTGCCTATACATGCCCAAGGCTATTCATTCAAAGCACAACAGGGGGTCCAGGGGGACACACTGCCTCACTTCTGCAACAACAGATCTGTGGTGTAAATTAACAGCGTATTTCCAATTTCCAATACTTTTACTTCTACTCCACTATACATCTCAGAGGCAAATATTGTACTTTTACTCCACTACAATTATTTTAAAACTTTAGTTATAGTTACTTTTTAATTTTGATTATTATTTACAAAACATACACTAACACTTCAGCCCAATAGCCGATCTACAAGCTCACAATGCATGAGCTTGTAGATCTGCTATTTTCAAAATATTTTTATGCATATTGAAATGAGACATTCTGCATAATGACATCATAATGTAGGCTACATTCTACTTTGGTAGCCTACTTTAAGTAGACCTACATTTTGATACTTTACCTATTTCTATTGCAGTATTGATACTTTTAATTAAGTAACAAATGCGAGTAGGCTACTTTCTTCCACCACTGGATCTAACAACCCACTGAGCGACGACCAGGCAGGCAAGTTTAAAAATGCTGCTTGCCTTGTTGCAGTATAATAACTGGAGTGAAGCCATCCGACTTTGCAAAACGGGAGGTGAAGTGAGCCGACGATCAAAGTTCACTGCGCATCATGTAGTGTAATTACCGTAGGAGCTCGCTGGGGCTGTGACGAAAGCAGGCAATGGTCCTGAAAGATACATAACGTATCTTTTGAGTGTTTTATCAACACAAAGCAGCTCTACGGTTTACCCTATAACTATATGGGTTTACCCAGAGGAAAGTAACTAATTATTTACTCAAGTACTTTTAATTTACCAGAGTAATTTTTTTCTCAGCTTGTAGATCTGCTATTTTCAAACATTAGTAGGCCTGTTTTTACCTTTTCTACTTTTACTTTTATTCCAATACTTTTGTACTTTTACTCAAGTACATTTTGATTTTTTACTTGTAACAGAGTATTTCTATATTGCAGTATTTATACTTTTACTCAAGTAATGAATGTGAGTACCACTGGTTTTACCTCATACTATAATCCAACAATAATAGTAGGCCTAATAAGGGTAATAATAATAATAATTAATTGGCTAATCATTGACAGCAACTTAAGAAAAAAAGAAAAAAAGAAATCAGTGACCTCATTTTGATTGAATAGTCATGATATTTGAATATTCATGATATTTGACATCTATCTATCTATCTAACCATTACGGCCAAGACCCTTGCAAATTAATGCTGTCCTTTGCCGCAGCATGATTCACACTTGCAAGGGAATTCCGTCCTTGTCCCTTTTATGCACATATATGAAGTACCCTGGTGTCATAAATATTAAGCCCAAATCTGGGAATGCCCATATATGGACTTATTGTGTCAATCTCATGTGGTCTATGACATCAGACATCTATGATGTGAGACATCAGTCATCTCCATATTTAGGAAAATATGGCCAGATTTTGGCCAACTTAAACAACCAACCAGGCATTGGCTGTCTGTCTGTCTGTCTGTCTGTCTGTCTGTCTGTCTGTCTGTCTGTCTGTCTGTCTGTCTGTCTGTCTGTCATATATTACTTTAGGTTAGGTTTGTTCACAATTCCAATTGGAATCAACTCACATTATCCAACTGTACATGTGATAACAATTTTTTAAGGTTTTATTGTAGAAAGTGCCTACAGGTAATATAGTAATAATATAGTAATATAGACTTTCTATGGAAAACTTCCTTCATAGGTTTGTTCACCATTCCAATGGGAATCAACTAACAATGTCCCAATATACCTCTGATAATAGTTTTGTACGGTTTTACAGTGGAAATGTGGAGTAATATAGCTCCAAAGTGGCCTACAAGTACATATTTTAGACGATTTCTCTAGACTTTGAGCATTAACCAAAAAACCTCCTTCATAGGTTTGTTCACCATTCCAATTGGAATCAACTAACAATGTCCCAATGTACCACTGATAATAGTTTTGTAAGGTTTTACAGTAGAAATGTGGAGTAATATAGCTTCAAAGTGGCCTACAACTACTATAGTAATAATACAGTAATATAGACTTTCTATGGACTTTGAGCTTTAACCAAAACACTTCCTTCATAGGTTTGTTCACCATTCCAATTGGAATCAACTAACAAGGTCCCAGTGTACCTCTGATAATAGTTTTGAATGGTTTTACAGTGGAAATGTGGAGTAATATAGCTCCAAAGTTGCCTACAACGCACATATTTTAGACACTTTCTCTGGACTTTGTGCATTAACCAAAAAACCTCCTTCATGGGTTTGTTCACCAATCCAATGGGACTCAACTAACAATGTCCCAATGTACCACTGATAATAGTTTTGTAAGGTTTTACAGTAGAAAAGTGGAGAAATATAGCTTCAAAGTTGCCTACAACGCACATATTTTAGACACTTTCTCTGGACTTTGTGCATTAACCAAAAAACCTCCTTCATAGGTTTGTTCACCAATCCAATGGGACTCAACTAACAATGTCCCAATGTACCACTGATAATAGTTTTGTAAGGTTTTACAGTAGAAATGTGGAGTAATATAGCTTCAAAGTGGCCTACAACTACTATAGTAATAATACAGTAATATAGACTTTCTATGGACTTTGAACTTTAACCAAAACACTTCCTTCATAGGTTTGTTCACCATTCCAATTGGAATCAACTAACAATGTCCCACTCTACCTCTGATAATAGTTTTGTAAGGTTTTACAGTGGAAATGTGGAGTAATATAGCTCCAAAGTTGCCTACAACGCACATATTTTAGACACTTTCTCTGGACTTTGTGCATTAACCAAAAAAACTCCTTCATAGGTTTGTTCACCATTCCAATTGGTATCAACTAACAATGTCCCACTCTACCTCTGATAATAGTTTTGTAAGGTTTTACAGTAGAAAAGTGGAGAAATATAGCTTCAAAGTTGCCTACAACGCACATATTTTAGACACTTTCTCTGGACTTTGTGCATTAACCAAAAAACTTCCTTCATAGGTTTGTTCACCATTCCAATTGGAATCAACTAACAATGTCCCACTGTACCTCTGATAATAGTTTTGATTGGTTTTACAGTGGAAATGTGGAGTAATATAGCTCCAAAGTGGCCTACAACGCACATATTTTAGACACTTTCTCTGGACTTTGTGCATTAACCAAAACACTTCCTTCATAGGTTTGTTCACCATTCCACTTGGAATCAACTAACAATGTCTCACTGTACCTCTGATAATAGTTTTGTAAGGTTTTACAGTAGAGATGTGGAGTAATATAGCTCCAAAGTGGCCTACAAGTACATATTTTAGACGATTTCTCTAGACTTTGAGCATTAACCAAAAAACCTCCTTCATAGGTTTGTTCACCATTCCAATTGGAATCAACTAACAATGTCCCACTCTACCTCTGATAATAGTTTTGTAAGGTTTTACAGTAGAAAAGTGGAGAAATATAGCTTCAAAGTTGCCTACAACGCACATATTTTAGACACTTTCTCTGGACTTTGTGCATTAACCAAAAAACTTCCTTCATAGGTTTGTTCACCATTCCAATTGGAATCAACTAACAATGTCCCACTGTACCTCTGATAATAGTTTTGAATGGTTTTACAGTGGAAATGTGGAGTAATATAGCTCCAAAGTGGCCTACAACGCACATATTTTAGACACTTTCTCTGGACTTTGTGCATTAACCAAAACACTTCCTTCATAGGTTTGTTCACCATTCCACTTGGAATCAACTAACAATGTCTCACTGTACCTCTGATAATAGTTTTGTAAGGTTTTACAGTAGAGATGTGGAGTAATATAGCTCCAAAGTGGCCTACAAGTACATATTTTAGACGATTTCTCTAGACTTTGAGCATTAACCAAAAAACCTCCTTCATAGGTTTGTTCACCATTCCAATTGGAATCAACTAACAATGTCCCACTGTACCTCTGATAATAGTTTTGTTAGGTTTTACAGTAGAAATGTGGAGTAATATAGCTTCAAAGTGGCCTACAACTACTATAGTAATAATACAGTAATATAGACTTTCTATGGACTTTGAGCTTTAACCAAAACACTTCCTTCATAGGTTTGTTCACCATTCCAATTGGAATCAACTAACAAGGTCCCACTGTACCTCTGATAATAGTTTTGAATGGTTTTACAGTGGAAAAGTGGAGAAATATAGCTCCAATGTTGCCTACAACGCACATATTTTAGACACTTTCTCTGGACTTTGTGCATTAACCAAAAAACCTCCTTCATAGGTTTGTTCACCAATCCAATGGGACTCAACTAACAATGTCCCAATGTACCACTGATAATAGTTTTGTAAGGTTTTACAGTAGAAAAGTGGAGAAATATAGCTTCAAAGTTGCCTACAACGCACATATTTTAGACACTTTCTCTGGACTTTGTGCATTAACCAAAAAACCTCCTTCATAGGTTTGTTCACCAATCCAATGGGACTCAACTAACAATGTCCCAATGTACCACTGATAATAGTTTTGTAAGGTTTTACAGTAGAAATGTGGAGTAATATAGCTTCAAAGTGGCCTACAACTACTATAGTAATAATACAGTAATATAGACTTTCTATGGACTTTGAACTTTAACCAAAACACTTCCTTCATAGGTTTGTTCACCATTCCAATTGGAATCAACTAACAATGTCCCACTCTACCTCTGATAATAGTTTTGTAAGGTTTTACAGTGGAAATGTGGAGTAATATAGCTCCAAAGTTGCCTACAAGTACATATTTTAGACGATTTCTCTAGACTTTGAGCATTAACCAAAAAACCTCCTTCATAGGTTTGTTCACCATTCCAATTGGAATCAACTAACAATGTCCCACTGTACCTCTGATAATAGTTTTGTTAGGTTTTACAGTAGAAATGTGGAGTAATATAGCTTCAAAGTGGCCTACAACTACTATAGTAATAATACAGTAATATAGACTTTCTATGGACTTTGAGCTTTAACCAAAACACTTCCTTCATAGGTTTGTTCACCATTCCAATTGGAATCAACTAACAAGGTCCCACTGTACCTCTGATAATAGTTTTGAATGGTTTTACAGTGGAAAAGTGGAGAAATATAGCTCCAAAGTTGCCTACAACGCACATATTTTAGACACTTTCTCTGGACTTTGTGCATTAACCAAAAAACCTCCTTCATAGGTTTGTTCACCAATCCAATGGGACTCAACTAACAATGTCCCAATGTACCACTGATAATAGTTTTGTAAGGTTTTACAGTAGAAAAGTGGAGAAATATAGCTTCAAAGTTGCCTACAACGCACATATTTTAGACACTTTCTCTGGACTTTGTGCATTAACCAAAAAACCTCCTTCATAGGTTTGTTCACCAATCCAATGGGACTCAACTAACAATGTCCCAATGTACCACTGATAATAGTTTTGTAAGGTTTTACAGTAGAAATGTGGAGTAATATAGCTTCAAAGTGGCCTACAACTACTATAGTAATAATACAGTAATATAGACTTTCTATGGACTTTGAACTTTAACCAAAACACTTCCTTCATAGGTTTGTTCACCATTCCAATTGGAATCAACTAACAATGTCCCACTCTACCTCTGATAATAGTTTTGTAAGGTTTTACAGTGGAAATGTGGAGTAATATAGCTCCAAAGTTGCCTACAACGCACATATTTTAGACACTTTCTCTGGACTTTGTGCATTAACCAAAAAACCTCCTTCATAGGTTTGTTCACCAATCCAATGGGACTCAACTAACAATGTCCCAATGTACCACTGATAATAGTTTTGTAAGGTTTTACAGTAGAAATGTGGAGTAATATAGCTTCAAAGTGGCCTACAACTACTATAGTAATAATACAGTAATATAGACTTTCTATGGACTTTGAACTTTAACCAAAACACTTCCTTCATAGGTTTGTTCACCATTCCAATTGGAATCAACTAACAATGTCCCACTCTACCTCTGATAATAGTTTTGTAAGGTTTTACAGTGGAAATGTGGAGTAATATAGCTCCAAAGTTGCCTACAACGCACATATTTTAGACACTTTCTCTGGACTTTGTGCATTAACCAAAAAAACTCCTTCATAGGTTTGTTCACCATTCCAATTGGTATCAACTAACAATGTCCCACTCTACCTCTGATAATAGTTTTGTAAGGTTTTACAGTAGAAAAGTGGAGAAATATAGCTTCAAAGTTGCCTACAACGCACATATTTTAGACACTTTCTCTGGACTTTGTGCATTAACCAAAAAACTTCCTTCATAGGTTTGTTCACCATTCCAATTGGAATCAACTAACAATGTCCCACTGTACCTCTGATAATAGTTTTGAATGGTTTTACAGTGGAAATGTGGAGTAATATAGCTCCAAAGTGGCCTACAACGCACATATTTTAGACACTTTCTCTGGACTTTGTGCATTAACCAAAACACTTCCTTCATAGGTTTGTTCACCATTCCACTTGGAATCAACTAACAATGTCTCACTGTACCTCTGATAATAGTTTTGTAAGGTTTTACAGTAGAGATGTGGAGTAATATAGCTCCAAAGTGGCCTACAAGTACATATTTTAGACGATTTCTCTAGACTTTGAGCATTAACCAAAAAACCTCCTTCATAGGTTTGTTCACCATTCCAATTGGAATCAACTAACAATGTCCCACTCTACCTCTGATAATAGTTTTGTAAGGTTTTACAGTAGAAAAGTGGAGAAATATAGCTTCAAAGTTGCCTACAACGCACATATTTTAGACACTTTCTCTGGACTTTGTGCATTAACCAAAAAACTTCCTTCATAGGTTTGTTCACCATTCCAATTGGAATCAACTAACAATGTCCCACTGTACCTCTGATAATAGTTTTGAATGGTTTTACAGTGGAAATGTGGAGTAATATAGCTCCAAAGTGGCCTACAACGCACATATTTTAGACACTTTCTCTGGACTTTGTGCATTAACCAAAACACTTCCTTCATAGGTTTGTTCACCATTCCACTTGGAATCAACTAACAATGTCTCACTGTACCTCTGATAATAGTTTTGTAAGGTTTTACAGTAGAGATGTGGAGTAATATAGCTCCAAAGTGGCCTACAAGTACATATTTTAGACGATTTCTCTAGACTTTGAGCATTAACCAAAAAACCTCCTTCATAGGTTTGTTCACCATTCCAATTGGAATCAACTAACAATGTCCCACTGTACCTCTGATAATAGTTTTGTTAGGTTTTACAGTAGAAATGTGGAGTAATATAGCTTCAAAGTGGCCTACAACTACTATAGTAATAATACAGTAATATAGACTTTCTATGGACTTTGAGCTTTAACCAAAACACTTCCTTCATAGGTTTGTTCACCATTCCAATTGGAATCAACTAACAAGGTCCCACTGTACCTCTGATAATAGTTTTGAATGGTTTTACAGTGGAAAAGTGGAGAAATATAGCTCCAAAGTTGCCTACAACGCACATATTTTAGACACTTTCTCTGGACTTTGTGCATTAACCAAAAAACCTCCTTCATAGGTTTGTTCACCAATCCAATGGGACTCAACTAACAATGTCCCAATGTACCACTGATAATAGTTTTGTAAGGTTTTACAGTAGAAAAGTGGAGAAATATAGCTTCAAGGTTGCCTACAACGCACATATTTTAGACACTTTCTCTGGACTTTGTGCATTAACCAAAAAACCTCCTTCATAGGTTTGTTCACCAATCCAATGGGACTCAACTAACAATGTCCCAATGTACCACTGATAATAGTTTTGTAAGGTTTTACAGTAGAAATGTGGAGTAATATAGCTTCAAAGTGGCCTACAACTACTATAGTAATAATACAGTAATATAGACTTTCTATGGACTTTGAACTTTAACCAAAACACTTCCTTCATAGGTTTGTTCACCATTCCAATTGGAATCAACTAACAATGTCCCACTCTACCTCTGATAATAGTTTTGTAAGGTTTTACAGTGGAAATGTGGAGTAATATAGCTCCAAAGTTGCCTACAACGCACATATTTTAGACACTTTCTCTGGACTTTGTGCATTAACCAAAAAAACTCCTTCATAGGTTTGTTCACCATTCCAATTGGTATCAACTAACAATGTCCCACTCTACCTCTGATAATAGTTTTGTAAGGTTTTACAGTAGAAAAGTGGAGAAATATAGCTTCAAAGTTGCCTACAACGCACATATTTTAGACACTTTCTCTGGACTTTGTGCATTAACCAAAACACTTCCTTCATAGGTTTGTTCACCATTCCACTTGGAATCAACTAACAATGTCTCACTGTACCTCTGATAATAGTTTTGTAAGGTTTTACTGTAGAGATGTGGAGTAATATAGCTTCAAAGTGGCCTACAACTACTATAGTAATAATACAGTAATATAGACTTTCTATGGACTTTGAGCTTTAACCAAAACACTTCCTTCATAGGTTTGTTCACCATTCCAATTGGAATCAACTAACAAGGTCCCACTGTACCTCTGATAATAGTTTTGAATGGTTTTACATTGGAAATGTGGAGTAATATAGCTCCAAAGTTGCCTACAACGCACATATTTTAGACACTTTCTCTGGACTTTGTGCATTAACCAAAAAACCTCCTTCATAGGAGTTTGTTCACCAATCCAATGGGACTCAACTAACAATGTCCCAATGTACCACTGATAATAGTTTTGTAAGGTTTTACAGTAGAAAAGTGGAGAAATATAGCTTCAAAGTTGCCTACAACGCACATATTTTAGACACTTTCTCTGGACTTTGTGCATTAACCAAAACACTTCCTTCATAGGTTTGTTCACCATTCCAATTGGAATCAACTAACAATGTCTCACTGTACCTCTGATAATAGGTTTGTAAGGTTTTACAGTAGAAATGTGGAGTAATATAGCTTCAAAGTGGCCTACAACTACTATAGTAATAATACAGTAATATAGACTTTCTATGGACTTTGAACTTTAACCAAAACACTTCCTTCATAGGTTTGTTCACCATTCCAATTGGAATCAACTAACAATGTCCCACTCTACCTCTGATAATAGTTTTGTAAGGTTTTACAGTGGAAATGTGGAGTAATATAGCTCCAAAGTTGCCTACAAGTACATATTTTAGACGATTTCTCTAGACTTTGAGCATTAACCAAAAAACCTCCTTCATAGGTTTGTTCACCATTCCAATTGGAATCAACTAACAATGTCCCACTGTACCTCTGATAATAGTTTTGTTAGGTTTTACAGTAGAAATGTGGAGTAATATAGCTTCAAAGTGGCCTACAACTACTATAGTAATAATACAGTAATATAGACTTTCTATGGACTTTGAGCTTTAACCAAAACACTTCCTTCATAGGTTTGTTCACCATTCCAATTGGAATCAACTAACAAGGTCCCACTGTACCTCTGATAATAGTTTTGAATGGTTTTACAGTGGAAAAGTGGAGAAATATAGCTCCAAAGTTGCCTACAACGCACATATTTTAGACACTTTCTCTGGACTTTGTGCATTAACCAAAAAACCTCCTTCATAGGTTTGTTCACCAATCCAATGGGACTCAACTAACAATGTCCCAATGTACCACTGATAATAGTTTTGTAAGGTTTTACAGTAGAAAAGTGGAGAAATATAGCTTCAAAGTTGCCTACAACGCACATATTTTAGACACTTTCTCTGGACTTTGTGCATTAACCAAAAAACCTCCTTCATAGGTTTGTTCACCAATCCAATGGGACTCAACTAACAATGTCCCAATGTACCACTGATAATAGTTTTGTAAGGTTTTACAGTAGAAATGTGGAGTAATATAGCTTCAAAGTGGCCTACAACTACTATAGTAATAATACAGTAATATAGACTTTCTATGGACTTTGAACTTTAACCAAAACACTTCCTTCATAGGTTTGTTCACCATTCCAATTGGAATCAACTAACAATGTCCCACTCTACCTCTGATAATAGTTTTGTAAGGTTTTACAGTGGAAATGTGGAGTAATATAGCTCCAAAGTTGCCTACAACGCACATATTTTAGACACTTTCTCTGGACTTTGTGCATTAACCAAAAAACCTCCTTCATAGGTTTGTTCACCAATCCAATGGGACTCAACTAACAATGTCCCAATGTACCACTGATAATAGTTTTGTAAGGTTTTACAGTAGAAATGTGGAGTAATATAGCTTCAAAGTGGCCTACAACTACTATAGTAATAATACAGTAATATAGACTTTCTATGGACTTTGAACTTTAACCAAAACACTTCCTTCATAGGTTTGTTCACCATTCCAATTGGAATCAACTAACAATGTCCCACTCTACCTCTGATAATAGTTTTGTAAGGTTTTACAGTGGAAATGTGGAGTAATATAGCTCCAAAGTTGCCTACAACGCACATATTTTAGACACTTTCTCTGGACTTTGTGCATTAACCAAAAAAACTCCTTCATAGGTTTGTTCACCATTCCAATTGGTATCAACTAACAATGTCCCACTCTACCTCTGATAATAGTTTTGTAAGGTTTTACAGTAGAAAAGTGGAGAAATATAGCTTCAAAGTTGCCTACAACGCACATATTTTAGACACTTTCTCTGGACTTTGTGCATTAACCAAAAAACTTCCTTCATAGGTTTGTTCACCATTCCAATTGGAATCAACTAACAATGTCCCACTGTACCTCTGATAATAGTTTTGAATGGTTTTACAGTGGAAATGTGGAGTAATATAGCTCCAAAGTGGCCTACAACGCACATATTTTAGACACTTTCTCTGGACTTTGTGCATTAACCAAAACACTTCCTTCATAGGTTTGTTCACCATTCCACTTGGAATCAACTAACAATGTCTCACTGTACCTCTGATAATAGTTTTGTAAGGTTTTACAGTAGAGATGTGGAGTAATATAGCTCCAAAGTGGCCTACAAGTACATATTTTAGACGATTTCTCTAGACTTTGAGCATTAACCAAAAAACCTCCTTCATAGGTTTGTTCACCATTCCAATTGGAATCAACTAACAATGTCCCACTCTACCTCTGATAATAGTTTTGTAAGGTTTTACAGTAGAAAAGTGGAGAAATATAGCTTCAAAGTTGCCTACAACGCACATATTTTAGACACTTTCTCTGGACTTTGTGCATTAACCAAAAAACTTCCTTCATAGGTTTGTTCACCATTCCAATTGGAATCAACTAACAATGTCCCACTGTACCTCTGATAATAGTTTTGAATGGTTTTACAGTGGAAATGTGGAGTAATATAGCTCCAAAGTGGCCTACAACGCACATATTTTAGACACTTTCTCTGGACTTTGTGCATTAACCAAAACACTTCCTTCATAGGTTTGTTCACCATTCCACTTGGAATCAACTAACAATGTCTCACTGTACCTCTGATAATAGTTTTGTAAGGTTTTACAGTAGAGATGTGGAGTAATATAGCTCCAAAGTGGCCTACAAGTACATATTTTAGACGATTTCTCTAGACTTTGAGCATTAACCAAAAAACCTCCTTCATAGGTTTGTTCACCATTCCAATTGGAATCAACTAACAATGTCCCACTCTACCTCTGATAATAGTTTTGTAAGGTTTTACAGTAGAAAAGTGGAGAAATATAGCTTCAAAGTTGCCTACAACGCACATATTTTAGACACTTTCTCTGGACTTTGTGCATTAACCAAAAAACTTCCTTCATAGGTTTGTTCACCATTCCAATTGGAATCAACTAACAATGTCCCACTGTACCTCTGATAATAGTTTTGAATGGTTTTACAGTGGAAATGTGGAGTAATATAGCTCCAAAGTGGCCTACAACGCACATATTTTAGACACTTTCTCTGGACTTTGTGCATTAACCAAAACACTTCCTTCATAGGTTTGTTCACCATTCCACTTGGAATCAACTAACAATGTCTCACTGTACCTCTGATAATAGTTTTGTAAGGTTTTACAGTAGAGATGTGGAGTAATATAGCTCCAAAGTGGCCTACAAGTACATATTTTAGACGATTTCTCTAGACTTTGAGCATTAACCAAAAAACCTCCTTCATAGGTTTGTTCACCATTCCAATTGGAATCAACTAACAATGTCCCACTGTACCTCTGATAATAGTTTTGTTAGGTTTTACAGTAGAAATGTGGAGTAATATAGCTTCAAAGTGGCCTACAACTACTATAGTAATAATACAGTAATATAGACTTTCTATGGACTTTGAGCTTTAACCAAAACACTTCCTTCATAGGTTTGTTCACCATTCCAATTGGAATCAACTAACAAGGTCCCACTGTACCTCTGATAATAGTTTTGAATGGTTTTACAGTGGAAAAGTGGAGAAATATAGCTCCAAAGTTGCCTACAACGCACATATTTTAGACACTTTCTCTGGACTTTGTGCATTAACCAAAAAACCTCCTTCATAGGTTTGTTCACCAATCCAATGGGACTCAACTAACAATGTCCCAATGTACCACTGATAATAGTTTTGTAAGGTTTTACAGTAGAAAAGTGGAGAAATATAGCTTCAAGGTTGCCTACAACGCACATATTTTAGACACTTTCTCTGGACTTTGTGCATTAACCAAAAAACCTCCTTCATAGGTTTGTTCACCAATCCAATGGGACTCAACTAACAATGTCCCAATGTACCACTGATAATAGTTTTGTAAGGTTTTACAGTAGAAATGTGGAGTAATATAGCTTCAAAGTGGCCTACAACTACTATAGTAATAATACAGTAATATAGACTTTCTATGGACTTTGAACTTTAACCAAAACACTTCCTTCATAGGTTTGTTCACCATTCCAATTGGAATCAACTAACAATGTCCCACTCTACCTCTGATAATAGTTTTGTAAGGTTTTACAGTGGAAATGTGGAGTAATATAGCTCCAAAGTTGCCTACAACGCACATATTTTAGACACTTTCTCTGGACTTTGTGCATTAACCAAAAAAACTCCTTCATAGGTTTGTTCACCATTCCAATTGGTATCAACTAACAATGTCCCACTCTACCTCTGATAATAGTTTTGTAAGGTTTTACAGTAGAAAAGTGGAGAAATATAGCTTCAAAGTTGCCTACAACGCACATATTTTAGACACTTTCTCTGGACTTTGTGCATTAACCAAAACACTTCCTTCATAGGTTTGTTCACCATTCCACTTGGAATCAACTAACAATGTCTCACTGTACCTCTGATAATAGTTTTGTAAGGTTTTACTGTAGAGATGTGGAGTAATATAGCTTCAAAGTGGCCTACAACTACTATAGTAATAATACAGTAATATAGACTTTCTATGGACTTTGAGCTTTAACCAAAACACTTCCTTCATAGGTTTGTTCACCATTCCAATTGGAATCAACTAACAAGGTCCCACTGTACCTCTGATAATAGTTTTGAATGGTTTTACATTGGAAATGTGGAGTAATATAGCTCCAAAGTTGCCTACAACGCACATATTTTAGACACTTTCTCTGGACTTTGTGCATTAACCAAAAAACCTCCTTCATAGGAGTTTGTTCACCAATCCAATGGGACTCAACTAACAATGTCCCAATGTACCACTGATAATAGTTTTGTAAGGTTTTACAGTAGAAAAGTGGAGAAATATAGCTTCAAAGTTGCCTACAACGCACATATTTTAGACACTTTCTCTGGACTTTGTGCATTAACCAAAACACTTCCTTCATAGGTTTGTTCACCATTCCAATTGGAATCAACTAACAATGTCTCACTGTACCTCTGATAATAGGTTTGTAAGGTTTTACAGTAGAAATGTGGAGTAATATAGCTTCAAAGTGGCCTACAACTACTATAGTAATAATACAGTAATATAGACTTTCTATGGACTTTGAACTTTAACCAAAACACTTCCTTCATAGGTTTGTTCACCATTCCAATTGGAATCAACTAACAATGTCCCACTCTACCTCTGATAATAGTTTTGTAAGGTTTTACAGTGGAAATGTGGAGTAATATAGCTCCAAAGTTGCCTACAAGTACATATTTTAGACGATTTCTCTAGACTTTGAGCATTAACCAAAAAACCTCCTTCATAGGTTTGTTCACCATTCCAATTGGAATCAACTAACAATGTCCCACTGTACCTCTGATAATAGTTTTGTTAGGTTTTACAGTAGAAATGTGGAGTAATATAGCTTCAAAGTGGCCTACAACTACTATAGTAATAATACAGTAATATAGACTTTCTATGGACTTTGAGCTTTAACCAAAACACTTCCTTCATAGGTTTGTTCACCATTCCAATTGGAATCAACTAACAAGGTCCCACTGTACCTCTGATAATAGTTTTGAATGGTTTTACAGTGGAAAAGTGGAGAAATATAGCTCCAAAGTTGCCTACAACGCACATATTTTAGACACTTTCTCTGGACTTTGTGCATTAACCAAAAAACCTCCTTCATAGGTTTGTTCACCAATCCAATGGGACTCAACTAACAATGTCCCAATGTACCACTGATAATAGTTTTGTAAGGTTTTACAGTAGAAAAGTGGAGAAATATAGCTTCAAAGTTGCCTACAACGCACATATTTTAGACACTTTCTCTGGACTTTGTGCATTAACCAAAAAACCTCCTTCATAGGTTTGTTCACCAATCCAATGGGACTCAACTAACAATGTCCCAATGTACCACTGATAATAGTTTTGTAAGGTTTTACAGTAGAAATGTGGAGTAATATAGCTTCAAAGTGGCCTACAACTACTATAGTAATAATACAGTAATATAGACTTTCTATGGACTTTGAACTTTAACCAAAACACTTCCTTCATAGGTTTGTTCACCATTCCAATTGGAATCAACTAACAATGTCCCACTCTACCTCTGATAATAGTTTTGTAAGGTTTTACAGTGGAAATGTGGAGTAATATAGCTCCAAAGTTGCCTACAACGCACATATTTTAGACACTTTCTCTGGACTTTGTGCATTAACCAAAAAACCTCCTTCATAGGTTTGTTCACCAATCCAATGGGACTCAACTAACAATGTCCCAATGTACCACTGATAATAGTTTTGTAAGGTTTTACAGTAGAAATGTGGAGTAATATAGCTTCAAAGTGGCCTACAACTACTATAGTAATAATACAGTAATATAGACTTTCTATGGACTTTGAACTTTAACCAAAACACTTCCTTCATAGGTTTGTTCACCATTCCAATTGGAATCAACTAACAATGTCCCACTCTACCTCTGATAATAGTTTTGTAAGGTTTTACAGTGGAAATGTGGAGTAATATAGCTCCAAAGTTGCCTACAACGCACATATTTTAGACACTTTCTCTGGACTTTGTGCATTAACCAAAAAAACTCCTTCATAGGTTTGTTCACCATTCCAATTGGTATCAACTAACAATGTCCCACTCTACCTCTGATAATAGTTTTGTAAGGTTTTACAGTAGAAAAGTGGAGAAATATAGCTTCAAAGTTGCCTACAACGCACATATTTTAGACACTTTCTCTGGACTTTGTGCATTAACCAAAAAACTTCCTTCATAGGTTTGTTCACCATTCCAATTGGAATCAACTAACAATGTCCCACTGTACCTCTGATAATAGTTTTGAATGGTTTTACAGTGGAAATGTGGAGTAATATAGCTCCAAAGTGGCCTACAACGCACATATTTTAGACACTTTCTCTGGACTTTGTGCATTAACCAAAACACTTCCTTCATAGGTTTGTTCACCATTCCACTTGGAATCAACTAACAATGTCTCACTGTACCTCTGATAATAGTTTTGTAAGGTTTTACAGTAGAGATGTGGAGTAATATAGCTCCAAAGTGGCCTACAAGTACATATTTTAGACGATTTCTCTAGACTTTGAGCATTAACCAAAAAACCTCCTTCATAGGTTTGTTCACCATTCCAATTGGAATCAACTAACAATGTCCCACTCTACCTCTGATAATAGTTTTGTAAGGTTTTACAGTAGAAAAGTGGAGAAATATAGCTTCAAAGTTGCCTACAACGCGCATATTTTAGACACTTTCTCTGGACTTTGTGCATTAACCAAAAAACTTCCTTCATAGGTTTGTTCACCATTCCAATTGGAATCAACTAACAATGTCCCACTGTACCTCTGATAATAGTTTTGAATGGTTTTACAGTGGAAATGTGGAGTAATATAGCTCCAAAGTGGCCTACAACGCACATATTTTAGACACTTTCTCTGGACTTTGTGCATTAACCAAAACACTTCCTTCATAGGTTTGTTCACCATTCCACTTGGAATCAACTAACAATGTCTCACTGTACCTCTGATAATAGTTTTGTAAGGTTTTACAGTAGAGATGTGGAGTAATATAGCTCCAAAGTGGCCTACAAGTACATATTTTAGACGATTTCTCTAGACTTTGAGCATTAACCAAAAAACCTCCTTCATAGGTTTGTTCACCATTCCAATTGGAATCAACTAACAATGTCCCACTCTACCTCTGATAATAGTTTTGTAAGGTTTTACAGTAGAAAAGTGGAGAAATATAGCTTCAAAGTTGCCTACAACGCACATATTTTAGACACTTTCTCTGGACTTTGTGCATTAACCAAAAAACTTCCTTCATAGGTTTGTTCACCATTCCAATTGGAATCAACTAACAATGTCCCACTGTACCTCTGATAATAGTTTTGAATGGTTTTACAGTGGAAATGTGGAGTAATATAGCTCCAAAGTGGCCTACAACGCACATATTTTAGACACTTTCTCTGGACTTTGTGCATTAACCAAAACACTTCCTTCATAGGTTTGTTCACCATTCCACTTGGAATCAACTAACAATGTCTCACTGTACCTCTGATAATAGTTTTGTAAGGTTTTACAGTAGAGATGTGGAGTAATATAGCTCCAAAGTGGCCTACAAGTACATATTTTAGACGATTTCTCTAGACTTTGAGCATTAACCAAAAAACCTCCTTCATAGGTTTGTTCACCATTCCAATTGGAATCAACTAACAATGTCCCACTGTACCTCTGATAATAGTTTTGTTAGGTTTTACAGTAGAAATGTGGAGTAATATAGCTTCAAAGTGGCCTACAACTACTATAGTAATAATACAGTAATATAGACTTTCTATGGACTTTGAGCTTTAACCAAAACACTTCCTTCATAGGTTTGTTCACCATTCCAATTGGAATCAACTAACAAGGTCCCACTGTACCTCTGATAATAGTTTTGAATGGTTTTACAGTGGAAAAGTGGAGAAATATAGCTCCAAAGTTGCCTACAACGCACATATTTTAGACACTTTCTCTGGACTTTGTGCATTAACCAAAAAACTTCCTTCATAGGTTTGTTCACCATTCCAATTGGAATCAACTAACAATGTCCCACTGTACCTCTGATAATAGTTTTGAATGGTTTTACAGTGGAAATGTGGAGTAATATAGCTCCAAAGTGGCCTACAACGCACATATTTTAGACACTTTCTCTGGACTTTGTGCATTAACCAAAACACTTCCTTCATAGGTTTGTTCACCATTCCACTTGGAATCAACTAACAATGTCTCACTGTACCTCTGATAATAGTTTTGTAAGGTTTTACAGTAGAGATGTGGAGTAATATAGCTCCAAAGTGGCCTACAAGTACATATTTTAGACGATTTCTCTAGACTTTGAGCATTAACCAAAAAACCTCCTTCATAGGTTTGTTCACCATTCCAATTGGAATCAACTAACAATGTCCCACTGTACCTCTGATAATAGTTTTGTTAGGTTTTACAGTAGAAATGTGGAGTAATATAGCTTCAAAGTGGCCTACAACTACTATAGTAATAATACAGTAATATAGACTTTCTATGGACTTTGAGCTTTAACCAAAACACTTCCTTCATAGGTTTGTTCACCATTCCAATTGGAATCAACTAACAAGGTCCCACTGTACCTCTGATAATAGTTTTGAATGGTTTTACAGTGGAAAAGTGGAGAAATATAGCTCCAAAGTTGCCTACAACGCACATATTTTAGACACTTTCTCTGGACTTTGTGCATTAACCAAAAAACCTCCTTCATAGGTTTGTTCACCAATCCAATGGGACTCAACTAACAATGTCCCAATGTACCACTGATAATAGTTTTGTAAGGTTTTACAGTAGAAAAGTGGAGAAATATAGCTTCAAGGTTGCCTACAACGCACATATTTTAGACACTTTCTCTGGACTTTGTGCATTAACCAAAAAACCTCCTTCATAGGTTTGTTCACCAATCCAATGGGACTCAACTAACAATGTCCCAATGTACCACTGATAATAGTTTTGTAAGGTTTTACAGTAGAAATGTGGAGTAATATAGCTTCAAAGTGGCCTACAACTACTATAGTAATAATACAGTAATATAGACTTTCTATGGACTTTGAACTTTAACCAAAACACTTCCTTCATAGGTTTGTTCACCATTCCAATTGGAATCAACTAACAATGTCCCACTCTACCTCTGATAATAGTTTTGTAAGGTTTTACAGTGGAAATGTGGAGTAATATAGCTCCAAAGTTGCCTACAACGCACATATTTTAGACACTTTCTCTGGACTTTGTGCATTAACCAAAAAAACTCCTTCATAGGTTTGTTCACCATTCCAATTGGTATCAACTAACAATGTCCCACTCTACCTCTGATAATAGTTTTGTAAGGTTTTACAGTAGAAAAGTGGAGAAATATAGCTTCAAAGTTGCCTACAACGCACATATTTTAGACACTTTCTCTGGACTTTGTGCATTAACCAAAACACTTCCTTCATAGGTTTGTTCACCATTCCACTTGGAATCAACTAACAATGTCTCACTGTACCTCTGATAATAGTTTTGTAAGGTTTTACTGTAGAGATGTGGAGTAATATAGCTTCAAAGTGGCCTACAACTACTATAGTAATAATACAGTAATATAGACTTTCTATGGACTTTGAGCTTTAACCAAAACACTTCCTTCATAGGTTTGTTCACCATTCCAATTGGAATCAACTAACAAGGTCCCACTGTACCTCTGATAATAGTTTTGAATGGTTTTACATTGGAAATGTGGAGTAATATAGCTCCAAAGTTGCCTACAACGCACATATTTTAGACACTTTCTCTGGACTTTGTGCATTAACCAAAAAACCTCCTTCATAGGAGTTTGTTCACCAATCCAATGGGACTCAACTAACAATGTCCCAATGTACCACTGATAATAGTTTTGTAAGGTTTTACAGTAGAAAAGTGGAGAAATATAGCTTCAAAGTTGCCTACAACGCACATATTTTAGACACTTTCTCTGGACTTTGTGCATTAACCAAAACACTTCCTTCATAGGTTTGTTCACCATTCCAATTGGAATCAACTAACAATGTCTCACTGTACCTCTGATAATAGGTTTGTAAGGTTTTACAGTAGAAATGTGGAGTAATATAGCTTCAAAGTGGCCTACAACTACTATAGTAATAATACAGTAATATAGACTTTCTATGGACTTTGAACTTTAACCAAAACACTTCCTTCATAGGTTTGTTCACCATTCCAATTGGAATCAACTAACAATGTCCCACTCTACCTCTGATAATAGTTTTGTAAGGTTTTACAGTGGAAATGTGGAGTAATATAGCTCCAAAGTTGCCTACAAGTACATATTTTAGACGATTTCTCTAGACTTTGAGCATTAACCAAAAAACCTCCTTCATAGGTTTGTTCACCATTCCAATTGGAATCAACTAACAATGTCCCACTGTACCTCTGATAATAGTTTTGTTAGGTTTTACAGTAGAAATGTGGAGTAATATAGCTTCAAAGTGGCCTACAACTACTATAGTAATAATACAGTAATATAGACTTTCTATGGACTTTGAGCTTTAACCAAAACACTTCCTTCATAGGTTTGTTCACCATTCCAATTGGAATCAACTAACAAGGTCCCACTGTACCTCTGATAATAGTTTTGAATGGTTTTACAGTGGAAAAGTGGAGAAATATAGCTCCAAAGTTGCCTACAACGCACATATTTTAGACACTTTCTCTGGACTTTGTGCATTAACCAAAAAACCTCCTTCATAGGTTTGTTCACCAATCCAATGGGACTCAACTAACAATGTCCCAATGTACCACTGATAATAGTTTTGTAAGGTTTTACAGTAGAAAAGTGGAGAAATATAGCTTCAAAGTTGCCTACAACGCACATATTTTAGACACTTTCTCTGGACTTTGTGCATTAACCAAAAAACCTCCTTCATAGGTTTGTTCACCAATCCAATGGGACTCAACTAACAATGTCCCAATGTACCACTGATAATAGTTTTGTAAGGTTTTACAGTAGAAATGTGGAGTAATATAGCTTCAAAGTGGCCTACAACTACTATAGTAATAATACAGTAATATAGACTTTCTATGGACTTTGAACTTTAACCAAAACACTTCCTTCATAGGTTTGTTCACCATTCCAATTGGAATCAACTAACAATGTCCCACTCTACCTCTGATAATAGTTTTGTAAGGTTTTACAGTGGAAATGTGGAGTAATATAGCTCCAAAGTTGCCTACAACGCACATATTTTAGACACTTTCTCTGGACTTTGTGCATTAACCAAAAAACCTCCTTCATAGGTTTGTTCACCAATCCAATGGGACTCAACTAACAATGTCCCAATGTACCACTGATAATAGTTTTGTAAGGTTTTACAGTAGAAATGTGGAGTAATATAGCTTCAAAGTGGCCTACAACTACTATAGTAATAATACAGTAATATAGACTTTCTATGGACTTTGAACTTTAACCAAAACACTTCCTTCATAGGTTTGTTCACCATTCCAATTGGAATCAACTAACAATGTCCCACTCTACCTCTGATAATAGTTTTGTAAGGTTTTACAGTGGAAATGTGGAGTAATATAGCTCCAAAGTTGCCTACAACGCACATATTTTAGACACTTTCTCTGGACTTTGTGCATTAACCAAAAAAACTCCTTCATAGGTTTGTTCACCATTCCAATTGGTATCAACTAACAATGTCCCACTCTACCTCTGATAATAGTTTTGTAAGGTTTTACAGTAGAAAAGTGGAGAAATATAGCTTCAAAGTTGCCTACAACGCACATATTTTAGACACTTTCTCTGGACTTTGTGCATTAACCAAAAAACTTCCTTCATAGGTTTGTTCACCATTCCAATTGGAATCAACTAACAATGTCCCACTGTACCTCTGATAATAGTTTTGAATGGTTTTACAGTGGAAATGTGGAGTAATATAGCTCCAAAGTGGCCTACAACGCACATATTTTAGACACTTTCTCTGGACTTTGTGCATTAACCAAAACACTTCCTTCATAGGTTTGTTCACCATTCCACTTGGAATCAACTAACAATGTCTCACTGTACCTCTGATAATAGTTTTGTAAGGTTTTACCGTAGAGATGTGGAGTAATATAGCTCCAAAGTGGCCTACAAGTACATATTTTAGACGATTTCTCTAGACTTTGAGCATTAACCAAAAAACCTCCTTCATAGGTTTGTTCACCATTCCAATTGGAATCAACTAACAATGTCCCACTCTACCTCTGATAATAGTTTTGTAAGGTTTTACAGTAGAAAAGTGGAGAAATATAGCTTCAAAGTTGCCTACAACGCACATATTTTAGACACTTTCTCTGGACTTTGTGCATTAACCAAAAAACTTCCTTCATAGGTTTGTTCACCATTCCAATTGGAATCAACTAACAATGTCCCACTGTACCTCTGATAATAGTTTTGAATGGTTTTACAGTGGAAATGTGGAGTAATATAGCTCCAAAGTGGCCTACAACGCACATATTTTAGACACTTTCTCTGGACTTTGTGCATTAACCAAAACACTTCCTTCATAGGTTTGTTCACCATTCCACTTGGAATCAACTAACAATGTCTCACTGTACCTCTGATAATAGTTTTGTAAGGTTTTACAGTAGAGATGTGGAGTAATATAGCTCCAAAGTGGCCTACAAGTACATATTTTAGACGATTTCTCTAGACTTTGAGCATTAACCAAAAAACCTCCTTCATAGGTTTGTTCACCATTCCAATTGGAATCAACTAACAATGTCCCACTCTACCTCTGATAATAGTTTTGTAAGGTTTTACAGTAGAAAAGTGGAGAAATATAGCTTCAAAGTTGCCTACAACGCACATATTTTAGACACTTTCTCTGGACTTTGTGCATTAACCAAAAAACTTCCTTCATAGGTTTGTTCACCATTCCAATTGGAATCAACTAACAATGTCCCACTGTACCTCTGATAATAGTTTTGAATGGTTTTACAGTGGAAATGTGGAGTAATATAGCTCCAAAGTGGCCTACAACGCACATATTTTAGACACTTTCTCTGGACTTTGTGCATTAACCAAAACACTTCCTTCATAGGTTTGTTCACCATTCCACTTGGAATCAACTAACAATGTCTCACTGTACCTCTGATAATAGTTTTGTAAGGTTTTACAGTAGAGATGTGGAGTAATATAGCTCCAAAGTGGCCTACAAGTACATATTTTAGACGATTTCTCTAGACTTTGAGCATTAACCAAAAAACCTCCTTCATAGGTTTGTTCACCATTCCAATTGGAATCAACTAACAATGTCCCACTGTACCTCTGATAATAGTTTTGTTAGGTTTTACAGTAGAAATGTGGAGTAATATAGCTTCAAAGTGGCCTACAACTACTATAGTAATAATACAGTAATATAGACTTTCTATGGACTTTGAGCTTTAACCAAAACACTTCCTTCATAGGTTTGTTCACCATTCCAATTGGAATCAACTAACAAGGTCCCACTGTACCTCTGATAATAGTTTTGAATGGTTTTACAGTGGAAAAGTGGAGAAATATAGCTCCAAAGTTGCCTACAACGCACATATTTTAGACACTTTCTCTGGACTTTGTGCATTAACCAAAAAACTTCCTTCATAGGTTTGTTCACCATTCCAATTGGAATCAACTAACAATGTCCCACTGTACCTCTGATAATAGTTTTGAATGGTTTTACAGTGGAAATGTGGAGTAATATAGCTCCAAAGTGGCCTACAACGCACATATTTTAGACACTTTCTCTGGACTTTGTGCATTAACCAAAACACTTCCTTCATAGGTTTGTTCACCATTCCACTTGGAATCAACTAACAATGTCTCACTGTACCTCTGATAATAGTTTTGTAAGGTTTTACAGTAGAGATGTGGAGTAATATAGCTCCAAAGTGGCCTACAAGTACATATTTTAGACGATTTCTCTAGACTTTGAGCATTAACCAAAAAACCTCCTTCATAGGTTTGTTCACCATTCCAATTGGAATCAACTAACAATGTCCCACTGTACCTCTGATAATAGTTTTGTTAGGTTTTACAGTAGAAATGTGGAGTAATATAGCTTCAAAGTGGCCTACAACTACTATAGTAATAATACAGTAATATAGACTTTCTATGGACTTTGAGCTTTAACCAAAACACTTCCTTCATAGGTTTGTTCACCATTCCAATTGGAATCAACTAACAAGGTCCCACTGTACCTCTGATAATAGTTTTGAATGGTTTTACAGTGGAAAAGTGGAGAAATATAGCTCCAAAGTTGCCTACAACGCACATATTTTAGACACTTTCTCTGGACTTTGTGCATTAACCAAAAAACCTCCTTCATAGGTTTGTTCACCAATCCAATGGGACTCAACTAACAATGTCCCAATGTACCACTGATAATAGTTTTGTAAGGTTTTACAGTAGAAAAGTGGAGAAATATAGCTTCAAGGTTGCCTACAACGCACATATTTTAGACACTTTCTCTGGACTTTGTGCATTAACCAAAAAACCTCCTTCATAGGTTTGTTCACCAATCCAATGGGACTCAACTAACAATGTCCCAATGTACCACTGATAATAGTTTTGTAAGGTTTTACAGTAGAAATGTGGAGTAATATAGCTTCAAAGTGGCCTACAACTACTATAGTAATAATACAGTAATATAGACTTTCTATGGACTTTGAACTTTAACCAAAACACTTCCTTCATAGGTTTGTTCACCATTCCAATTGGAATCAACTAACAATGTCCCACTCTACCTCTGATAATAGTTTTGTAAGGTTTTACAGTGGAAATGTGGAGTAATATAGCTCCAAAGTTGCCTACAACGCACATATTTTAGACACTTTCTCTGGACTTTGTGCATTAACCAAAAAAACTCCTTCATAGGTTTGTTCACCATTCCAATTGGTATCAACTAACAATGTCCCACTCTACCTCTGATAATAGTTTTGTAAGGTTTTACAGTAGAAAAGTGGAGAAATATAGCTTCAAAGTTGCCTACAACGCACATATTTTAGACACTTTCTCTGGACTTTGTGCATTAACCAAAACACTTCCTTCATAGGTTTGTTCACCATTCCACTTGGAATCAACTAACAATGTCTCACTGTACCTCTGATAATAGTTTTGTAAGGTTTTACTGTAGAGATGTGGAGTAATATAGCTTCAAAGTGGCCTACAACTACTATAGTAATAATACAGTAATATAGACTTTCTATGGACTTTGAGCTTTAACCAAAACACTTCCTTCATAGGTTTGTTCACCATTCCAATTGGAATCAACTAACAAGGTCCCACTGTACCTCTGATAATAGTTTTGAATGGTTTTACATTGGAAATGTGGAGTAATATAGCTCCAAAGTTGCCTACAACGCACATATTTTAGACACTTTCTCTGGACTTTGTGCATTAACCAAAAAACCTCCTTCATAGGAGTTTGTTCACCAATCCAATGGGACTCAACTAACAATGTCCCAATGTACCACTGATAATAGTTTTGTAAGGTTTTACAGTAGAAAAGTGGAGAAATATAGCTTCAAAGTTGCCTACAACGCACATATTTTAGACACTTTCTCTGGACTTTGTGCATTAACCAAAACACTTCCTTCATAGGTTTGTTCACCATTCCAATTGGAATCAACTAACAATGTCTCACTGTACCTCTGATAATAGGTTTGTAAGGTTTTACAGTAGAAATGTGGAGTAATATAGCTTCAAAGTGGCCTACAACTACTATAGTAATAATACAGTAATATAGACTTTCTATGGACTTTGAACTTTAACCAAAACACTTCCTTCATAGGTTTGTTCACCATTCCAATTGGAATCAACTAACAATGTCCCACTCTACCTCTGATAATAGTTTTGTAAGGTTTTACAGTGGAAATGTGGAGTAATATAGCTCCAAAGTTGCCTACAAGTACATATTTTAGACGATTTCTCTAGACTTTGAGCATTAACCAAAAAACCTCCTTCATAGGTTTGTTCACCATTCCAATTGGAATCAACTAACAATGTCCCACTGTACCTCTGATAATAGTTTTGTTAGGTTTTACAGTAGAAATGTGGAGTAATATAGCTTCAAAGTGGCCTACAACTACTATAGTAATAATACAGTAATATAGACTTTCTATGGACTTTGAGCTTTAACCAAAACACTTCCTTCATAGGTTTGTTCACCATTCCAATTGGAATCAACTAACAAGGTCCCACTGTACCTCTGATAATAGTTTTGAATGGTTTTACAGTGGAAAAGTGGAGAAATATAGCTCCAAAGTTGCCTACAACGCACATATTTTAGACACTTTCTCTGGACTTTGTGCATTAACCAAAAAACCTCCTTCATAGGTTTGTTCACCAATCCAATGGGACTCAACTAACAATGTCCCAATGTACCACTGATAATAGTTTTGTAAGGTTTTACAGTAGAAAAGTGGAGAAATATAGCTTCAAAGTTGCCTACAACGCACATATTTTAGACACTTTCTCTGGACTTTGTGCATTAACCAAAAAACCTCCTTCATAGGTTTGTTCACCAATCCAATGGGACTCAACTAACAATGTCCCAATGTACCACTGATAATAGTTTTGTAAGGTTTTACAGTAGAAATGTGGAGTAATATAGCTTCAAAGTGGCCTACAACTACTATAGTAATAATACAGTAATATAGACTTTCTATGGACTTTGAACTTTAACCAAAACACTTCCTTCATAGGTTTGTTCACCATTCCAATTGGAATCAACTAACAATGTCCCACTCTACCTCTGATAATAGTTTTGTAAGGTTTTACAGTGGAAATGTGGAGTAATATAGCTCCAAAGTTGCCTACAACGCACATATTTTAGACACTTTCTCTGGACTTTGTGCATTAACCAAAAAACCTCCTTCATAGGTTTGTTCACCAATCCAATGGGACTCAACTAACAATGTCCCAATGTACCACTGATAATAGTTTTGTAAGGTTTTACAGTAGAAATGTGGAGTAATATAGCTTCAAAGTGGCCTACAACTACTATAGTAATAATACAGTAATATAGACTTTCTATGGACTTTGAACTTTAACCAAAACACTTCCTTCATAGGTTTGTTCACCATTCCAATTGGAATCAACTAACAATGTCCCACTCTACCTCTGATAATAGTTTTGTAAGGTTTTACAGTGGAAATGTGGAGTAATATAGCTCCAAAGTTGCCTACAACGCACATATTTTAGACACTTTCTCTGGACTTTGTGCATTAACCAAAAAAACTCCTTCATAGGTTTGTTCACCATTCCAATTGGTATCAACTAACAATGTCCCACTCTACCTCTGATAATAGTTTTGTAAGGTTTTACAGTAGAAAAGTGGAGAAATATAGCTTCAAAGTTGCCTACAACGCACATATTTTAGACACTTTCTCTGGACTTTGTGCATTAACCAAAAAACTTCCTTCATAGGTTTGTTCACCATTCCAATTGGAATCAACTAACAATGTCCCACTGTACCTCTGATAATAGTTTTGAATGGTTTTACAGTGGAAATGTGGAGTAATATAGCTCCAAAGTGGCCTACAACGCACATATTTTAGACACTTTCTCTGGACTTTGTGCATTAACCAAAACACTTCCTTCATAGGTTTGTTCACCATTCCACTTGGAATCAACTAACAATGTCTCACTGTACCTCTGATAATAGTTTTGTAAGGTTTTACAGTAGAGATGTGGAGTAATATAGCTCCAAAGTGGCCTACAAGTACATATTTTAGACGATTTCTCTAGACTTTGAGCATTAACCAAAAAACCTCCTTCATAGGTTTGTTCACCATTCCAATTGGAATCAACTAACAATGTCCCACTCTACCTCTGATAATAGTTTTGTAAGGTTTTACAGTAGAAAAGTGGAGAAATATAGCTTCAAAGTTGCCTACAACGCACATATTTTAGACACTTTCTCTGGACTTTGTGCATTAACCAAAAAACTTCCTTCATAGGTTTGTTCACCATTCCAATTGGAATCAACTAACAATGTCCCACTGTACCTCTGATAATAGTTTTGAATGGTTTTACAGTGGAAATGTGGAGTAATATAGCTCCAAAGTGGCCTACAACGCACATATTTTAGACACTTTCTCTGGACTTTGTGCATTAACCAAAACACTTCCTTCATAGGTTTGTTCACCATTCCACTTGGAATCAACTAACAATGTCTCACTGTACCTCTGATAATAGTTTTGTAAGGTTTTACAGTAGAGATGTGGAGTAATATAGCTCCAAAGTGGCCTACAAGTACATATTTTAGACGATTTCTCTAGACTTTGAGCATTAACCAAAAAACCTCCTTCATAGGTTTGTTCACCATTCCAATTGGAATCAACTAACAATGTCCCACTGTACCTCTGATAATAGTTTTGTTAGGTTTTACAGTAGAAATGTGGAGTAATATAGCTTCAAAGTGGCCTACAACTACTATAGTAATAATACAGTAATATAGACTTTCTATGGACTTTGAGCTTTAACCAAAACACTTCCTTCATAGGTTTGTTCACCATTCCAATTGGAATCAACTAACAAGGTCCCACTGTACCTCTGATAATAGTTTTGAATGGTTTTACAGTGGAAAAGTGGAGAAATATAGCTCCAAAGTTGCCTACAACGCACATATTTTAGACACTTTCTCTGGACTTTGTGCATTAACCAAAAAACCTCCTTCATAGGTTTGTTCACCAATCCAATGGGACTCAACTAACAATGTCCCAATGTACCACTGATAATAGTTTTGTAAGGTTTTACAGTAGAAAAGTGGAGAAATATAGCTTCAAGGTTGCCTACAACGCACATATTTTAGACACTTTCTCTGGACTTTGTGCATTAACCAAAAAACCTCCTTCATAGGTTTGTTCACCAATCCAATGGGACTCAACTAACAATGTCCCAATGTACCACTGATAATAGTTTTGTAAGGTTTTACAGTAGAAATGTGGAGTAATATAGCTTCAAAGTGGCCTACAACTACTATAGTAATAATACAGTAATATAGACTTTCTATGGACTTTGAACTTTAACCAAAACACTTCCTTCATAGGTTTGTTCACCATTCCAATTGGAATCAACTAACAATGTCCCACTCTACCTCTGATAATAGTTTTGTAAGGTTTTACAGTGGAAATGTGGAGTAATATAGCTCCAAAGTTGCCTACAACGCACATATTTTAGACACTTTCTCTGGACTTTGTGCATTAACCAAAAAAACTCCTTCATAGGTTTGTTCACCATTCCAATTGGTATCAACTAACAATGTCCCACTCTACCTCTGATAATAGTTTTGTAAGGTTTTACAGTAGAAAAGTGGAGAAATATAGCTTCAAAGTTGCCTACAACGCACATATTTTAGACACTTTCTCTGGACTTTGTGCATTAACCAAAACACTTCCTTCATAGGTTTGTTCACCATTCCACTTGGAATCAACTAACAATGTCTCACTGTACCTCTGATAATAGTTTTGTAAGGTTTTACTGTAGAGATGTGGAGTAATATAGCTTCAAAGTGGCCTACAACTACTATAGTAATAATACAGTAATATAGACTTTCTATGGACTTTGAGCTTTAACCAAAACACTTCCTTCATAGGTTTGTTCACCATTCCAATTGGAATCAACTAACAAGGTCCCACTGTACCTCTGATAATAGTTTTGAATGGTTTTACATTGGAAATGTGGAGTAATATAGCTCCAAAGTTGCCTACAACGCACATATTTTAGACACTTTCTCTGGACTTTGTGCATTAACCAAAAAACCTCCTTCATAGGAGTTTGTTCACCAATCCAATGGGACTCAACTAACAATGTCCCAATGTACCACTGATAATAGTTTTGTAAGGTTTTACAGTAGTAAAGTGGAGAAATATAGCTTCAAAGTTGCCTACAACGCACATATTTTAGACACTTTCTCTGGACTTTGTGCATTAACCAAAACACTTCCTTCATAGGTTTGTTCACCATTCCAATTGGAATCAACTAACAATGTCTCACTGTACCTCTGATAATAGGTTTGTAAGGTTTTACAGTAGAAATGTGGAGTAATATAGCTTCAAAGTGGCCTACAACTACTATAGTAATAATACAGTAATATAGACTTTCTATGGACTTTGAGCTTTAACCAAAACACTTCCTTCATAGGTTTGTTCACCATTCCAATTGGAATCAACTAACAAGGTCCCACTGTACCTCTGATAATAGTTTTGAATGGTTTTACAGTGGAAATGTGGAGTAATATAGCTCCAAAGTTGCCTACAACGCACATATTTTAGACACTTTCTCTGGACTTTGTGCATAACCAAAAAACCTCCTTCATAGGTTTGTTCACCATTCCAATTGGAATCAACTAACAATGTCCCACTCTACCTCTGATAATAGTTTTGTAAGGTTTTACAGTGGAAATGTGGAGTAATATAGCTCCAAAGTTGCCTACAACGCACATATTTTAGACACTTTCTCTGGACTTTGTGCATTAACCAAAAAAACTCCTTCATAGGTTTGTTCACCATTCCAATTGGAATCAAATAACAATGTCCCACTGTACCTCTGATAATAGTTTTGTAAGGTTTTACAGTAGAAATGTGGAGTAATATAGCTTCAAAGTGGCCTACAACTACTATAGTAATAATACAGTAATATAGACTTTCTATGGACTTTGAGCTTTAACCAAAACACTTCCTTCATAGGTTTGTTCACCATTCCAATAGACCGTTTGTCAGCCTTCTGATTGGTCCCTGAGACTCCCTGACTGGCCAACCAGAAAAAAACATTCACTTTTTGCTATCGGGGGTGGAGTTTGTGCAGTGGAGAATATTGAATGTGGCTTTCAACAACTGTCCGCAGTGCGCGACACGGAGATCGGCCGGTACGGTGATAGCGACGGCAAGCGTCAAGCGATCTCGCTCATCATAACGAATAAGCTTCAACAAACTAGTTCACATGTACCTTATCAATGGTCTAAGAGTCACGATTGGGTACATATAATTTAAATGGGCAGAATTACGAAAAGCCAGCCTATTATGTGAGGAGAAACATTCTCTCTGTCCTCTTCCTAGTACCCAAGATGCAATGCGCTTCTCTTTCTATCTCTGATCCAGAGGATTAAACTAATTAAAACATTTATTTTTCGGGGGAAAACTACTGTTTTGCTATGTAATTACTGTACCTTTTTCTTCCCTTTTTATTAATATCACGTAGATGTGTTTTTTGTGGTACTTTATATAGCTGTAATGAGGCTATGAAGGGAAAAAAAATCCCATCCACTACCACTATAAAATAATCTGCAAAGAGGATTCTGTCCCACTGGGATTAAACAAATTAAAACATATATTTTCGGGTAAACCCCCTGTTTTGCAATGTAACTACTGTACCTTTGTCTTCCCTTTTTATTAATATCACCTAGGTGTTTTTCCTTTGGTACTTTATATAGCTGTAATGAGGCTATGAAGGGGGAAAAAAATCCCATCCACTTCCACTATAAAAACAATCTGCCCAGGGTTAATGTCCCATCATAGTAACAGGGCAGAATGGGGCGGGATTTACAAAAGGGTTTATTGGAATCAACTAACAAGGTCCCACTGTACCTCTGATAATAGTTTTGAATGGTTTTACAGTGGAAAAGTGGAGAAATATAGCTCCAAAGTTGCCTACAACGCACATATTTTAGACACTTTCTCTGGACTTTGTGCATTAACCAAAAAACCTCCTTCATAGGTTTGTTCACCAATCCAATGGGACTCAACTAACAATGTCCCAATGTACCACTGATAATAGTTTTGTAAGGTTTTACAGTAGAAAAGTGGAGAAATATAGCTTCAAAGTTGCCTACAACGCACATATTTTAGACACTTTCTCTGGACTTTGTGCATTAACCAAAAAACCTCCTTCATAGGTTTGTTCACCAATCCAATGGGACTCAACTAACAATGTCCCAATGTACCACTGATAATAGTTTTGTAAGGTTTTACAGTAGAAATGTGGAGTAATATAGCTTCAAAGTGGCCTACAACTACTATAGTAATAATACAGTAATATAGACTTTCTATGGACTTTGAGCTTTAACCAAAACACTTCCTTCATAGGTTTGTTCACCATTCCAATTGGAATCAACTAACAAGGTCCCAGTGTACCTCTGATAATAGTTTTGAATGGTTTTACAGTGGAAATGTGGAGTAATATAGCTCCAAAGTTGCCTACAACGCACATATTTTAGACACTGTCTCTGGACTTTGTGCATTAACCAAAAAACCTCCTTCATGGGTTTGTTCACCAATCCAATGGGACTCAACTAACAATGTCCGAATGTACCACTGATAATAGTTTTGTAAGGTTTTACAGTAGAAAAGTGGAGAAATATAGCTTCAAAGTTGCCTACAACGCACATATTTTAGACACTTTCTCTGGACTTTGTGCATTAACCAAAAAACCTCCTTCATAGGTTTGTTCACCAATCCAATGGGACTCAACTAACAATGTCCCACTGTACTCCAGATAAGAGTTTTGTAAGATTTTGCTGTAGAAAAGTGGAGTGTAAACACTGGGTCCTCAATGGTTTTTAATGTAGATGGGTTAAGGGCTTCTAAACCCCCTCTTAACCTCTACACCCACAGCAACCCCAACTGCCCACAGTGGCCCCCTCGCTGAACGTCACAGCATTCACCCCTCAACTCCCCCCCAGGAGGACCCGCCAGAGGTACCAGGCCCTCCAGGTGACCCTGACTCCTGAGGCATTTTAAAAGCAGGAGGTGAAGGAGGTTTTTTGGTTAATGCACAAAGTCCAGAGAAAGTGTCTAAAATATGTGCGTTGTAGGCAACTTTGGAGCTATATTACTCCACATTTCTACTGTAAAACCTTACAAAACTATTATCAGAGGTAGAGTGGGACATTGTTAGTTGATACAAATTGGAATGGTGAACAAACCTATGAAGGAAGTTTTTTGGTTAAAGCTCAAAGTCCAGAGAAATAGCCAAAGTAATATATGCGTTGTAGGCCACTTTGGAGCTATATTACTCCACATTTCTACTGTAAAACCTTACAAAACTATTATCAGAGGTAGAGTGGGACATTGTTAGTTGATACAAATTGGAATGGTGAACAAACCTATGAAGGAAGGTTTTTGGTTAATGCACAAAGTCCAGAGAAAGTGTCTAAAATATGTGCGTTGTAGGCAACTTTGGAGCTATATTACTCCACATTTCCACTGTAAAACCTTACAAAACTATTATGAGAGGTACAGTGGGACATTGCTTGTTGATACCAGTTGGAATGGTGAACAAACCTATGAAGGAAGTTTTTTGGTTAATTCTCAAAGTCTAGAGAAATCGTCTAAAATATGTACTTGTAGGCCACTTTGGAGCTATATTACTCCACATTTCCACTGTAGAACCTTACAAAACTATTATCAGAGGTAGAGTGGGACATTGTTAGTTGATACCAATTGGAATGGTGAACAAACCTATGAAGGAAGTTTTTTGGTTAATGCACAAAGTCCAGAGAAAGTGTCGAAAATATGTGCGTTGTAGGCAACTTTGGAGCTATTACTCCACATTTCCACTGTAAAACCATTCAAAACTATTATCAGAGGTACAGTGGGACATTGTTAGTTGATTCCAATTGGAATGGTGAACAAACCTATGAAGGAAGTTTTTTGGTTAATGCACAAAGTCCAGAGAAAGTGTCTAAAATATGTGTGTTGTAGGCAAATTTGAAGCTATATTTCTCCACTTTTCTACTGTAAAACCTTACAGAACTATTATCAGAGGTACATTGGGACATTGTTAGTTGAGTCCCATTGGATTGGTGAACAAACCTATGAAGGAGGTTTTTTGGTTAATGCACAAAGTCCAGAGAAAGTGTCTAAAATATGTGCGTTGTAGGCCACTTTGGAGCTATATTACTCCACATTTCTACTGTAAAACCTTACAAAACTATTATCAGAGGTAGAGTGGGACATTGTTAGTTGATACAAATTGGAATGGTGAACAAACCTATGAAGGAAGGTTTTTGGTTAATGCACAAAGTCCAGAGAAAGTGTCTAAAATATGTGCGTTGTAGGCAACTTTGGAGCTATATTACTCCACATTTCCACTGTAAAACCTTACAAAACTATTATCAGAGGTAGAGTGGGACATTGTTAGTTGATACCAATTGGAATGGTGAACAAACCTATGAAGGAAGTTTTTTGTTTATTGCTCAAAGTCTAGAGAAATCGTCTAAAATATGTACTTGTAGGCCACTTTGGAGCTATATTACTCCACATTTCCACTGTAGAACCTTACAAAACTATTATCAGAGGTAGAGTGGGACATTGTTAGTTGATACCAATTGGAATGGTGAACAAACCTATGAAGGAAGTTTTTTGGTTAATGCACAAAGTCCAGAGAAAGTGTCGAAAATATGTGCGTTGTAGGCAACTTTGGAGCTATTACTCCACATTTCCACTGTAAAACCATTCAAAACTATTATCAGAGGTACAGTGGGACATTGTTAGTTGATTCCAATTGGAATGGTGAACAAACCTATGAAGGAAGTTTTTTGGTTAATGCACAAAGTCCAGAGAAAGTGTCTAAAATATGTGTGTTGTAGGCAAATTTGAAGCTATATTTCTCCACTTTTCTACTGTAAAACCTTACAGAACTATTATCAGAGGTACATTGGGACATTGTTAGTTGAGTCCCATTGGATTGGTGAACAAACCTATGAAGGAGGTTTTTTGGTTAATGCACAAAGTCCAGAGAAAGTGTCTAAAATATGTGCGTTGTAGGCCACTTTGGAGCTATATTACTCCACATTTCTACTGTAAAACCTTACAAAACTATTATCAGAGGTAGAGTGGGACATTGTTAGTTGATACAAATTGGAATGGTGAACAAACCTATGAAGGAAGGTTTTTGGTTAATGCACAAAGTCCAGAGAAAGTGTCTAAAATATGTGCGTTGTAGGCAACTTTGGAGCTATATTACTCCACATTTCCACTGTAAAACCTTACAAAACTATTATCAGAGGTAGAGTGGGACATTGTTAGTTGATACCAATTGGAATGGTGAACAAACCTATGAAGGAAGTTTTTTGTTTATTGCTCAAAGTCTAGAGAAATCGTCTAAAATATGTACTTGTAGGCCACTTTGGAGCTATATTACTCCACATTTCCACTGTAGAACCTTACAAAACTATTATCAGAGGTAGAGTGGGACATTGTTAGTTGATACCAATTGGAATGGTGAACAAACCTATGAAGGAAGTTTTTTGGTTAATGCACAAAGTCCAGAGAAAGTGTCTAAAATATGTGCGTTGTAGGCAACTTTGAAGCTATATTTCTCCACTTTTCTACTGTAAAACCTTACAAAACTATTACCAGTGGTACATTGGGACATTGTTAGTTGAGTCCCATTGGATTGGTGAACAAACCTATGAAGGAGGTTTTTTGGTTAATGCACAAAGTCCAGAGAAAGTGTCTAAAATATGTGCGTTGTAGGCAACTTTGGAGTTATATTACTCCACATTTCTACTGTAAAACCTTACAAAACTATTATCAGAGGTAGAGTGGGACATTGTTAGTTGATACCAATTGGAATGGTGAACAAACCTATGAAGGAAGTTTTTTGTTTATTGCTCAAAGTCTAGAGAAATCGTCTAAAATATGTACTTGTAGGCCACTTTGGAGCTATATTACTCCACATTTCCACTGTAAAACCTTACAAAACTATTATCAGAGGTAGAGTGGGACATTGTTAGTTGATACCAATTGGAATGGTGAACAAACCTATGAAGGAAGTTTTTTGGTTAATGCACAAAGTCCAGAGAAAGTGTCGAAAATATGTGCGTTGTAGGCAACTTTGGAGCTATTACTCCACATTTCCACTGTAAAACCATTCAAAACTATTATCAGAGGTACAGTGGGACATTGTTAGTTGATTCCAATTGGAATGGTGAACAAACCTATGAAGGAAGTTTTTTGGTTAATGCACAAAGTCCAGAGAAAGTGTCTAAAATATGTGTGTTGTAGGCAACTTTGAAGCTATATTTCTCCACTTTTCTACTGTAAAACCTTACAGAACTATTATCAGAGGTACATTGGGACATTGTTAGTTGAGTCCCATTGGATTGGTGAACAAACCTATGAAGGAGGTTTTTTGGTTAATGCACAAAGTCCAGAGAAAGTGTCTAAAATATGTGCGTTGTAGGCCACTTTGGAGCTATATTACTCCACATTTCTACTGTAAAACCTTACAAAACTATTATCAGAGGTAGAGTGGGACATTGTTAGTTGATACAAATTGGAATGGTGAACAAACCTATGAAGGAAGGTTTTTGGTTAATGCACAAAGTCCAGAGAAAGTGTCTAAAATATGTGCGTTGTAGGCAACTTTGGAGCTATATTACTCCACATTTCCACTGTAAAACCTTACAAAACTATTATCAGAGGTAGAGTGGGACATTGTTAGTTGATACCAATTGGAATGGTGAACAAACCTATGAAGGAAGTTTTTTGTTTATTGCTCAAAGTCTAGAGAAATCGTCTAAAATATGTACTTGTAGGCCACTTTGGAGCTATATTACTCCACATTTCCACTGTAAAACCTTACAAAACTATTATCAGAGGTAGAGTGGGACATTGTTAGTCGATACCAATTGGAATGGTGAACAAACCTATGAAGGAAGTTTTTTGGTTAATGCACAAAGTCCAGAGAAAGTGTCTAAAATATGTGCGTTGTAGGCAACTTTGAAGCTATATTTCTCCACTTTTCTACTGTAAAACCTTACAAAACTATTATCAGAGGTACAGTGGGACATTGTTTGTTGAATCCAATTGGAATGGTGAACAAACCTATGAAGGGGGTTTTTTGGTTAATGCACAAAGTCCAGAGAAAGTGTCTAAAATATGTGTGTTGTAGGCAACTTTGAAGCTATATTTCTCCACTTTTCTACTGTAAAACCTTACAGAACTATTATCAGAGGTACTTTGGGACATTGTTAGTTGAGTCCCATTGGATTGGTGAACAAACCTATGAAGGAGGTTTTTTGGTTAATGCACAAAGTCCAGAGAAAGAGTCTAAAATATGTGCGTTGTAGGCCACTTTGGAGCTATATTACTCCACATTTCTACTGTAAAACCTTACAAAACTATTATCAGAGGTAGAGTGGGACATTGTTAGTTGATACAAATTGGAATGGTGAACAAACCTATGAAGGAAGGTTTTTGGTTAATGCACAAAGTCCAGAGAAAGTGTCTAAAATATGTGCGTTGTAGGCAACTTTGGAGCTATATTTCTCCACTTTTCTACTGTAAAACCTTACAGAACTATTATCAGAGGTACATTGGGACATTGTTAGTTGAGTCCCATTGGATTGGTGAACAAACCTATGAAGGAGGTTTTTTGGTTAATGCACAAAGTCCAGAGAAAGTGTCTAAAATATGTGCGTTGTAGGCAACTTTGGAGTTATATTACTCCACATTTCTACTGTAAAACCTTACAAAACTATTATCAGAGGTAGAGTGGGACATTGTTAGTTGATACCAATTGGAATGGTGAACAAACCTATGAAGGAAGTTTTTTGTTTATTGCTCAAAGTCTAGAGAAATCGTCTAAAATATGTACTTGTAGGCCACTTTGGAGCTATATTACTCCACATTTCCACTGTAAAACCTTACAAAACTATTATCAGAGGTAGAGTGGGACATTGTTAGTTGATACCAATTGGAATGGTGAACAAACCTATGAAGGAAGTTTTTTGGTTAATGCACAAAGTCCAGAGAAAGTGTCGAAAATATGTGCGTTGTAGGCAACTTTGGAGCTATTACTCCACATTTCCACTGTAAAACCATTCAAAACTATTATCAGAGGTACAGTGGGACATTGTTAGTTGATTCCAATTGGAATGGTGAACAAACCTATGAAGGAAGTTTTTTGGTTAATGCACAAAGTCCAGAGAAAGTGTCTAAAATATGTGTGTTGTAGGCAACTTTGAAGCTATATTTCTCCACTTTTCTACTGTAAAACCTTACAGAACTATTATCAGAGGTACATTGGGACATTGTTAGTTGAGTCCCATTGGATTGGTGAACAAACCTATGAAGGAGGTTTTTTGGTTAATGCACAAAGTCCAGAGAAAGTGTCTAAAATATGTGCGTTGTAGGCCACTTTGGAGCTATATTACTCCACATTTCTACTGTAAAACCTTACAAAACTATTATCAGAGGTAGAGTGGGACATTGTTAGTTGATACAAATTGGAATGGTGAACAAACCTATGAAGGAAGGTTTTTGGTTAATGCACAAAGTCCAGAGAAAGTGTCTAAAATATGTGCGTTGTAGGCAACTTTGGAGCTATATTACTCCACATTTCCACTGTAAAACCTTACAAAACTATTATCAGAGGTAGAGTGGGACATTGTTAGTTGATACCAATTGGAATGGTGAACAAACCTATGAAGGAAGTTTTTTGGTTAATGCACAAAGTCCAGAGAAAGTGTCTAAAATATGTGCGTTGTAGGCAACTTTGGAGTTATATTACTCCACATTTCTACTGTAAAACCTTACAAAACTATTATCAGAGGTAGAGTGGGACATTGTTAGTTGATACCAATTGGAATGGTGAACAAACCTATGAAGGAAGTTTTTTGTTTATTGCTCAAAGTCTAGAGAAATCGTCTAAAATATGTACTTGTAGGCCACTTTGGAGCTATATTACTCCACATTTCCACTGTAAAACCTTACAAAACTATTATCAGAGGTAGAGTGGGACATTGTTAGTTGATACCAATTGGAATGGTGAACAAACCTATGAAGGAAGTTTTTTGGTTAATGCACAAAGTCCAGAGAAAGTGTCGAAAATATGTGCGTTGTAGGCAACTTTGGAGCTATTACTCCACATTTCCACTGTAAAACCATTCAAAACTATTATCAGAGGTACAGTGGGACATTGTTAGTTGATTCCAATTGGAATGGTGAACAAACCTATGAAGGAAGTTTTTTGGTTAATGCACAAAGTCCAGAGAAAGTGTCTAAAATATGTGTGTTGTAGGCAACTTTGAAGCTATATTTCTCCACTTTTCTACTGTAAAACCTTACAGAACTATTATCAGAGGTACATTGGGACATTGTTAGTTGAGTCCCATTGGATTGGTGAACAAACCTATGAAGGAGGTTTTTTGGTTAATGCACAAAGTCCAGAGAAAGTGTCTAAAATATGTGCGTTGTAGGCCACTTTGGAGCTATATTACTCCACATTTCTACTGTAAAACCTTACAAAACTATTATCAGAGGTAGAGTGGGACATTGTTAGTTGATACAAATTGGAATGGTGAACAAACCTATGAAGGAAGGTTTTTGGTTAATGCACAAAGTCCAGAGAAAGTGTCTAAAATATGTGCGTTGTAGGCAACTTTGGAGCTATATTACTCCACATTTCCACTGTAAAACCTTACAAAACTATTATCAGAGGTAGAGTGGGACATTGTTAGTTGATACCAATTGGAATGGTGAACAAACCTATGAAGGAAGTTTTTTGTTTATTGCTCAAAGTCTAGAGAAATCGTCTAAAATATGTACTTGTAGGCCACTTTGGAGCTATATTACTCCACATTTCCACTGTAAAACCTTACAAAACTATTATCAGAGGTAGAGTGGGACATTGTTAGTCGATACCAATTGGAATGGTGAACAAACCTATGAAGGAAGTTTTTTGGTTAATGCACAAAGTCCAGAGAAAGTGTCTAAAATATGTGCGTTGTAGGCAACTTTGAAGCTATATTTCTCCACTTTTCTACTGTAAAACCTTACAAAACTATTATCAGAGGTACAGTGGGACATTGTTTGTTGAATCCAATTGGAATGGTGAACAAACCTATGAAGGGGGTTTTTTGGTTAATGCACAAAGTCCAGAGAAAGTGTCTAAAATATGTGTGTTGTAGGCAACTTTGAAGCTATATTTCTCCACTTTTCTACTGTAAAACCTTACAGAACTATTATCAGAGGTACTTTGGGACATTGTTAGTTGAGTCCCATTGGATTGGTGAACAAACCTATGAAGGAGGTTTTTTGGTTAATGCACAAAGTCCAGAGAAAGAGTCTAAAATATGTGCGTTGTAGGCCACTTTGGAGCTATATTACTCCACATTTCTACTGTAAAACCTTACAAAACTATTATCAGAGGTAGAGTGGGACATTGTTAGTTGATACAAATTGGAATGGTGAACAAACCTATGAAGGAAGGTTTTTGGTTAATGCACAAAGTCCAGAGAAAGTGTCTAAAATATGTGCGTTGTAGGCAACTTTGGAGCTATATTTCTCCACTTTTCTACTGTAAAACCTTACAGAACTATTATCAGAGGTACATTGGGACATTGTTAGTTGAGTCCCATTGGATTGGTGAACAAACCTATGAAGGAGGTTTTTTGGTTAATGCACAAAGTCCAGAGAAAGTGTCTAAAATATGTGCGTTGTAGGCAACTTTGGAGTTATATTACTCCACATTTCTACTGTAAAACCTTACAAAACTATTATCAGAGGTAGAGTGGGACATTGTTAGTTGATACCAATTGGAATGGTGAACAAACCTATGAAGGAAGTTTTTTGTTTATTGCTCAAAGTCTAGAGAAATCGTCTAAAATATGTACTTGTAGGCCACTTTGGAGCTATATTACTCCACATTTCCACTGTAAAACCTTACAAAACTATTATCAGAGGTAGAGTGGGACATTGTTAGTTGATACCAATTGGAATGGTGAACAAACCTATGAAGGAAGTTTTTTGGTTAATGCACAAAGTCCAGAGAAAGTGTCGAAAATATGTGCGTTGTAGGCAACTTTGGAGCTATTACTCCACATTTCCACTGTAAAACCATTCAAAACTATTATCAGAGGTACAGTGGGACATTGTTAGTTGATTCCAATTGGAATGGTGAACAAACCTATGAAGGAAGTTTTTTGGTTAATGCACAAAGTCCAGAGAAAGTGTCTAAAATATGTGTGTTGTAGGCAAATTTGAAGCTATATTTCTCCACTTTTCTACTGTAAAACCTTACAGAACTATTATCAGAGGTACATTGGGACATTGTTAGTTGAGTCCCATTGGATTGGTGAACAAACCTATGAAGGAGGTTTTTTGGTTAATGCACAAAGTCCAGAGAAAGTGTCTAAAATATGTGCGTTGTAGGCCACTTTGGAGCTATATTACTCCACATTTCTACTGTAAAACCTTACAAAACTATTATCAGAGGTAGAGTGGGACATTGTTAGTTGATACAAATTGGAATGGTGAACAAACCTATGAAGGAAGGTTTTTGGTTAATGCACAAAGTCCAGAGAAAGTGTCTAAAATATGTGCGTTGTAGGCAACTTTGGAGCTATATTACTCCACATTTCCACTGTAAAACCTTACAAAACTATTATCAGAGGTAGAGTGGGACATTGTTAGTTGATACCAATTGGAATGGTGAACAAACCTATGAAGGAAGTTTTTTGTTTATTGCTCAAAGTCTAGAGAAATCGTCTAAAATATGTACTTGTAGGCCACTTTGGAGCTATATTACTCCACATTTCCACTGTAGAACCTTACAAAACTATTATCAGAGGTAGAGTGGGACATTGTTAGTTGATACCAATTGGAATGGTGAACAAACCTATGAAGGAAGTTTTTTGGTTAATGCACAAAGTCCAGAGAAAGTGTCTAAAATATGTGCGTTGTAGGCAACTTTGAAGCTATATTTCTCCACTTTTCTACTGTAAAACCTTACAAAACTATTACCAGTGGTACATTGGGACATTGTTAGTTGAGTCCCATTGGATTGGTGAACAAACCTATGAAGGAGGTTTTTTGGTTAATGCACAAAGTCCAGAGAAAGTGTCTAAAATATGTGCGTTGTAGGCAACTTTGGAGTTATATTACTCCACATTTCTACTGTAAAACCTTACAAAACTATTATCAGAGGTAGAGTGGGACATTGTTAGTTGATACCAATTGGAATGGTGAACAAACCTATGAAGGAAGTTTTTTGTTTATTGCTCAAAGTCTAGAGAAATCGTCTAAAATATGTACTTGTAGGCCACTTTGGAGCTATATTACTCCACATTTCCACTGTAAAACCTTACAAAACTATTATCAGAGGTAGAGTGGGACATTGTTAGTTGATACCAATTGGAATGGTGAACAAACCTATGAAGGAAGTTTTTTGGTTAATGCACAAAGTCCAGAGAAAGTGTCGAAAATATGTGCGTTGTAGGCAACTTTGGAGCTATTACTCCACATTTCCACTGTAAAACCATTCAAAACTATTATCAGAGGTACAGTGGGACATTGTTAGTTGATTCCAATTGGAATGGTGAACAAACCTATGAAGGAAGTTTTTTGGTTAATGCACAAAGTCCAGAGAAAGTGTCTAAAATATGTGTGTTGTAGGCAACTTTGAAGCTATATTTCTCCACTTTTCTACTGTAAAACCTTACAGAACTATTATCAGAGGTACATTGGGACATTGTTAGTTGAGTCCCATTGGATTGGTGAACAAACCTATGAAGGAGGTTTTTTGGTTAATGCACAAAGTCCAGAGAAAGTGTCTAAAATATGTGCGTTGTAGGCCACTTTGGAGCTATATTACTCCACATTTCTACTGTAAAACCTTACAAAACTATTATCAGAGGTAGAGTGGGACATTGTTAGTTGATACAAATTGGAATGGTGAACAAACCTATGAAGGAAGGTTTTTGGTTAATGCACAAAGTCCAGAGAAAGTGTCTAAAATATGTGCGTTGTAGGCAACTTTGGAGCTATATTACTCCACATTTCCACTGTAAAACCTTACAAAACTATTATCAGAGGTAGAGTGGGACATTGTTAGTTGATACCAATTGGAATGGTGAACAAACCTATGAAGGAAGTTTTTTGTTTATTGCTCAAAGTCTAGAGAAATCGTCTAAAATATGTACTTGTAGGCCACTTTGGAGCTATATTACTCCACATTTCCACTGTAAAACCTTACAAAACTATTATCAGAGGTAGAGTGGGACATTGTTAGTCGATACCAATTGGAATGGTGAACAAACCTATGAAGGAAGTTTTTTGGTTAATGCACAAAGTCCAGAGAAAGTGTCTAAAATATGTGCGTTGTAGGCAACTTTGAAGCTATATTTCTCCACTTTTCTACTGTAAAACCTTACAAAACTATTATCAGAGGTACAGTGGGACATTGTTTGTTGAATCCAATTGGAATGGTGAACAAACCTATGAAGGGGGTTTTTTGGTTAATGCACAAAGTCCAGAGAAAGTGTCTAAAATATGTGTGTTGTAGGCAACTTTGAAGCTATATTTCTCCACTTTTCTACTGTAAAACCTTACAGAACTATTATCAGAGGTACTTTGGGACATTGTTAGTTGAGTCCCATTGGATTGGTGAACAAACCGATGAAGGAGGTTTTTTGGTTAATGCACAAAGTCCAGAGAAAGAGTCTAAAATATGTGCGTTGTAGGCCACTTTGGAGCTATATTACTCCACATTTCTACTGTAAAACCTTACAAAACTATTATCAGAGGTAGAGTGGGACATTGTTAGTTGATACAAATTGGAATGGTGAACAAACCTATGAAGGAAGGTTTTTGGTTAATGCACAAAGTCCAGAGAAAGTGTCTAAAATATGTGCGTTGTAGGCAACTTTGGAGCTATATTTCTCCACTTTTCTACTGTAAAACCTTACAGAACTATTATCAGAGGTACATTGGGACATTGTTAGTTGAGTCCCATTGGATTGGTGAACAAACCTATGAAGGAGGTTTTTTGGTTAATGCACAAAGTCCAGAGAAAGTGTCTAAAATATGTGCGTTGTAGGCAACTTTGGAGTTATATTACTCCACATTTCTACTGTAAAACCTTACAAAACTATTATCAGAGGTAGAGTGGGACATTGTTAGTTGATACCAATTGGAATGGTGAACAAACCTATGAAGGAAGTTTTTTGTTTATTGCTCAAAGTCTAGAGAAATCGTCTAAAATATGTACTTGTAGGCCACTTTGGAGCTATATTACTCCACATTTCCACTGTAAAACCTTACAAAACTATTATCAGAGGTAGAGTGGGACATTGTTAGTTGATACCAATTGGAATGGTGAACAAACCTATGAAGGAAGTTTTTTGGTTAATGCACAAAGTCCAGAGAAAGTGTCGAAAATATGTGCGTTGTAGGCAACTTTGGAGCTATTACTCCACATTTCCACTGTAAAACCATTCAAAACTATTATCAGAGGTACAGTGGGACATTGTTAGTTGATTCCAATTGGAATGGTGAACAAACCTATGAAGGAAGTTTTTTGGTTAATGCACAAAGTCCAGAGAAAGTGTCTAAAATATGTGTGTTGTAGGCAACTTTGAAGCTATATTTCTCCACTTTTCTACTGTAAAACCTTACAGAACTATTATCAGAGGTACATTGGGACATTGTTAGTTGAGTCCCATTGGATTGGTGAACAAACCTATGAAGGAGGTTTTTTGGTTAATGCACAAAGTCCAGAGAAAGTGTCTAAAATATGTGCGTTGTAGGCCACTTTGGAGCTATATTACTCCACATTTCTACTGTAAAACCTTACAAAACTATTATCAGAGGTAGAGTGGGACATTGTTAGTTGATACAAATTGGAATGGTGAACAAACCTATGAAGGAAGGTTTTTGGTTAATGCACAAAGTCCAGAGAAAGTGTCTAAAATATGTGCGTTGTAGGCAACTTTGGAGCTATATTACTCCACATTTCCACTGTAAAACCTTACAAAACTATTATCAGAGGTAGAGTGGGACATTGTTAGTTGATACCAATTGGAATGGTGAACAAACCTATGAAGGAAGTTTTTTGGTTAATGCACAAAGTCCAGAGAAAGTGTCTAAAATATGTGCGTTGTAGGCAACTTTGGAGTTATATTACTCCACATTTCTACTGTAAAACCTTACAAAACTATTATCAGAGGTAGAGTGGGACATTGTTAGTTGATACCAATTGGAATGGTGAACAAACCTATGAAGGAAGTTTTTTGTTTATTGCTCAAAGTCTAGAGAAATCGTCTAAAATATGTACTTGTAGGCCACTTTGGAGCTATATTACTCCACATTTCCACTGTAAAACCTTACAAAACTATTATCAGAGGTAGAGTGGGACATTGTTAGTTGATACCAATTGGAATGGTGAACAAACCTATGAAGGAAGTTTTTTGGTTAATGCACAAAGTCCAGAGAAAGTGTCGAAAATATGTGCGTTGTAGGCAACTTTGGAGCTATTACTCCACATTTCCACTGTAAAACCATTCAAAACTATTATCAGAGGTACAGTGGGACATTGTTAGTTGATTCCAATTGGAATGGTGAACAAACCTATGAAGGAAGTTTTTTGGTTAATGCACAAAGTCCAGAGAAAGTGTCTAAAATATGTGTGTTGTAGGCAACTTTGAAGCTATATTTCTCCACTTTTCTACTGTAAAACCTTACAGAACTATTATCAGAGGTACATTGGGACATTGTTAGTTGAGTCCCATTGGATTGGTGAACAAACCTATGAAGGAGGTTTTTTGGTTAATGCACAAAGTCCAGAGAAAGTGTCTAAAATATGTGCGTTGTAGGCCACTTTGGAGCTATATTACTCCACATTTCTACTGTAAAACCTTACAAAACTATTATCAGAGGTAGAGTGGGACATTGTTAGTTGATACAAATTGGAATGGTGAACAAACCTATGAAGGAAGGTTTTTGGTTAATGCACAAAGTCCAGAGAAAGTGTCTAAAATATGTGCGTTGTAGGCAACTTTGGAGCTATATTACTCCACATTTCCACTGTAAAACCTTACAAAACTATTATCAGAGGTAGAGTGGGACATTGTTAGTTGATACCAATTGGAATGGTGAACAAACCTATGAAGGAAGTTTTTTGTTTATTGCTCAAAGTCTAGAGAAATCGTCTAAAATATGTACTTGTAGGCCACTTTGGAGCTATATTACTCCACATTTCCACTGTAAAACCTTACAAAACTATTATCAGAGGTAGAGTGGGACATTGTTAGTCGATACCAATTGGAATGGTGAACAAACCTATGAAGGAAGTTTTTTGGTTAATGCACAAAGTCCAGAGAAAGTGTCTAAAATATGTGCGTTGTAGGCAACTTTGAAGCTATATTTCTCCACTTTTCTACTGTAAAACCTTACAAAACTATTATCAGAGGTACAGTGGGACATTGTTTGTTGAATCCAATTGGAATGGTGAACAAACCTATGAAGGGGGTTTTTTGGTTAATGCACAAAGTCCAGAGAAAGTGTCTAAAATATGTGTGTTGTAGGCAACTTTGAAGCTATATTTCTCCACTTTTCTACTGTAAAACCTTACAGAACTATTATCAGAGGTACTTTGGGACATTGTTAGTTGAGTCCCATTGGATTGGTGAACAAACCTATGAAGGAGGTTTTTTGGTTAATGCACAAAGTCCAGAGAAAGAGTCTAAAATATGTGCGTTGTAGGCCACTTTGGAGCTATATTACTCCACATTTCTACTGTAAAACCTTACAAAACTATTATCAGAGGTAGAGTGGGACATTGTTAGTTGATACAAATTGGAATGGTGAACAAACCTATGAAGGAAGGTTTTTGGTTAATGCACAAAGTCCAGAGAAAGTGTCTAAAATATGTGCGTTGTAGGCAACTTTGGAGCTATATTTCTCCACTTTTCTACTGTAAAACCTTACAGAACTATTATCAGAGGTACATTGGGACATTGTTAGTTGAGTCCCATTGGATTGGTGAACAAACCTATGAAGGAGGTTTTTTGGTTAATGCACAAAGTCCAGAGAAAGTGTCTAAAATATGTGCGTTGTAGGCAACTTTGGAGTTATATTACTCCACATTTCTACTGTAAAACCTTACAAAACTATTATCAGAGGTAGAGTGGGACATTGTTAGTTGATACCAATTGGAATGGTGAACAAACCTATGAAGGAAGTTTTTTGTTTATTGCTCAAAGTCTAGAGAAATCGTCTAAAATATGTACTTGTAGGCCACTTTGGAGCTATATTACTCCACATTTCCACTGTAAAACCTTACAAAACTATTATCAGAGGTAGAGTGGGACATTGTTAGTTGATACCAATTGGAATGGTGAACAAACCTATGAAGGAAGTTTTTTGGTTAATGCACAAAGTCCAGAGAAAGTGTCGAAAATATGTGCGTTGTAGGCAACTTTGGAGCTATTACTCCACATTTCCACTGTAAAACCATTCAAAACTATTATCAGAGGTACAGTGGGACATTGTTAGTTGATTCCAATTGGAATGGTGAACAAACCTATGAAGGAAGTTTTTTGGTTAATGCACAAAGTCCAGAGAAAGTGTCTAAAATATGTGTGTTGTAGGCAACTTTGAAGCTATATTTCTCCACTTTTCTACTGTAAAACCTTACAGAACTATTATCAGAGGTACATTGGGACATTGTTAGTTGAGTCCCATTGGATTGGTGAACAAACCTATGAAGGAGGTTTTTTGGTTAATGCACAAAGTCCAGAGAAAGTGTCTAAAATATGTGCGTTGTAGGCCACTTTGGAGCTATATTACTCCACATTTCTACTGTAAAACCTTACAAAACTATTATCAGAGGTAGAGTGGGACATTGTTAGTTGATACAAATTGGAATGGTGAACAAACCTATGAAGGAAGGTTTTTGGTTAATGCACAAAGTCCAGAGAAAGTGTCTAAAATATGTGCGTTGTAGGCAACTTTGGAGCTATATTACTCCACATTTCCACTGTAAAACCTTACAAAACTATTATCAGAGGTAGAGTGGGACATTGTTAGTTGATACCAATTGGAATGGTGAACAAACCTATGAAGGAAGTTTTTTGGTTAATGCACAAAGTCCAGAGAAAGTGTCTAAAATATGTGCGTTGTAGGCAACTTTGGAGTTATATTACTCCACATTTCTACTGTAAAACCTTACAAAACTATTATCAGAGGTAGAGTGGGACATTGTTAGTTGATACCAATTGGAATGGTGAACAAACCTATGAAGGAAGTTTTTTGTTTATTGCTCAAAGTCTAGAGAAATCGTCTAAAATATGTACTTGTAGGCCACTTTGGAGCTATATTACTCCACATTTCCACTGTAAAACCTTACAAAACTATTATCAGAGGTAGAGTGGGACATTGTTAGTTGATACCAATTGGAATGGTGAACAAACCTATGAAGGAAGTTTTTTGGTTAATGCACAAAGTCCAGAGAAAGTGTCGAAAATATGTGCGTTGTAGGCAACTTTGGAGCTATTACTCCACATTTCCACTGTAAAACCATTCAAAACTATTATCAGAGGTACAGTGGGACATTGTTAGTTGATT